>NC_135233.1:497804604-498107635 GCF_051348905.1 Ranitomeya variabilis | reverse complement strand
CCTTCCAACTCCTCAGTGATTGAATCTGTGGACAGTGAAGATCCTCTACCAGGTCCACGCTTTATATATGTTGGCTTAAAGAAACATTCCAATGCTCCGTTACCACAACCTGTATCTCAACATCCTACAGGTTTTACTAATGATGACAGTACCATAGTAGAACACTCCTGTGGTCCTATGAACTATTTATGTGAACATTGTCAAGCATTACATTTTAATGCTGAGATACCAGCAGATAAAAATTTTACTCTGTGTTGTCACAAGAGTAAAGTGCATATACCTATACCCCAATATCCCGAGGTCTTTAAACGATTGCTGACAGGGGAGAGTGCGTTCAGTAAGAATCTCATGGAAAATATTCGTAGTATTAACAGCTCATTTGCTTTCGCCTCCATGGGTGCCAATATATCCCCTCCACCTGGACATGGCCCTTACTGTTTCCGTATACATGGACAAATATATCATCGTACTGGAACCCTACATCCCAGTGATGATCAAGTTCCAGCTTATGCCCAACTGTATATTTTGGATACCACTACCGCGAATGAACAACGTTTAAGCTGTGAACAAAATCAAAAATGTCATCGGAAATACGTATATAACATACGTACTCATTAGCATATAGGGTTAATAACTCTATATCATATCTACATAAATTTAGAAATATGATATATCAATACATATTTTTATAGGTAAGTAGAACACACATTAAGTACAAGATGTAAGATGTGTATCATCCAAATGCCTGTATTTGGTGATAGGAACCTGTATTTGAAGCTCCAGCAGTATAGCTGCTGAGAGATTTCATTTTGTTTTTAAAAAGGGTGAGGTTTTTGTGAACAGGTAAGAGACGGGTGGGATGGCTGTTCACACACATCTCTATCTCCAGGTGTGTTCTGTACATAGAAATAGATATATAGATAGGTACATATTTAGATAGATAGGGAAAGAATAGAGATTTTGCTATCACATCAACAGTTTTCTGCTATTTGGAGAATTTATGGTGGAAAAAAGGCTATTTCTGCACTTCCTGCCTAAGGGCTGACCCACGCCACTCTTGCTGTAAGTTGCATGCAATGTATACGGAATTTGTACTTCACTTGCGGCAGGTGCGGCACATGTGGTTTCTGCAGTTTTCGCCACAAAATCTCCACTTACCAGTGTATTTGTTGTGGCTGCATTTAAGGCAATTGTCGAAGCCGCGTTTGCTGCATTTACTGCAAGTTAACTCCAAGCTTCATCTACATTGCATGGCACTTGCTGAAAGTGTGTTGTAGGTCAGTTCTTTGGTGCCAAGTGTGGAAGTTGTATTGTTTTTAACATTACTTCTGCAAATATCAGAAACATGCAGATGTGAAAGAGGTTTGAGTATTAAGAAATAGGAATCAGTTAGTTAGGACCCATCAGTTCAAAGGCTACCGTGACGTGGTTGATGGGCATGCTTATATTAGCCCATCGGTGTACTATGAACGTTGATTTCTTAAATTTTACACTTCTGTAAAAATAAACACAAAAAATTTGGATACACAAAAAGGCTTTTATTTCTGTTGTACTTATTAGAATTATTTAAAATGAAGGCTTAGCTAAGCCCAAGAGATGATTAAAAACGTTTCATACCAACCCATCAGATGTAAAATTACTGTGAAAATACCTGATGGGCACACAAGTATGCGCCAGTATGGGTACTAAGAGCTTTTCCACATAATAATGAAATATTTTAAAATGTCATAAGAACATACCAATATACATAGTTATTGATACATATTATTTATTATTTACATTATTGTTCTTAAGCAAAGAACCGTTGTTGTGGCATTTGCCACAACACGCAAAGTTGTTGTCTGATGTCTTTCATTCCTCCCCTCATAAGCATGTTCATGGATCCTGTGTAACTGTACCTTAAATAACAAGAATTGTCAAGAGCTGGTGAGTGCAGCCATTTTTTGTTCTTTCTTACTATTATTTATTAATTGTATTATTCTTACATTTGAATAAATAAAGTATATATGGATTCTAGACTCCCGATTCTTTAGAATCGGGCTGCCATCTAGTATTAAAATAAGAGTCATAATCTGGCCTGGCGTCATCGTTCCAGGGGTTTCCTATCAGCTCCATAGACTGCCTCTCTTGTATGTACGCAGCTCCACTGGTCCCTGCATTTTACTAATTAATATGGACTCACCATTAGCGATCACACACTGATGGCCTTCAATGCAATCTGCTAATCTGAATATCCTTTTCAGGACAAGAAACAATTTGGGAATGTGTAGTACATGCTGGTTGGCCTACTTTCTAAATAGCTTATATCCCTGGACTTTACTTTGCTATAGATTTCTGAGCAGGAAGGAGAGCAATTGCTTTGATATATGGGAACATGGCTGTTATAAAACATATTCTTATCTTGAACGTGTTCACTGAAAGAAGTAGGACATAAATGAGCTTAATGACCACATACAAACCCACAGGCGATCTACCCAAGACATGGATCTGAGGAAATATGTCGTTTGCTGTTTATTTTTCAGTAGAGTCTATTATTCCTTACAATACACCGAGTTATAATTACAAGGTTACCTTACTGACTTTTATTCATTGCCGAACACTTTATAATAGAGCTTTATGTGACATATATACTTGGTATACAGGATAATCCAACACTTACTGTTAAAGATAAGTCATAATAAGTCAGCTACAAAGCCTGGGGACTCTGACTATGCTTACTTACGAGGTGCAGAAAGTTTCCTATTCATTGTGGAATAGTAGGGGGTTGATTATGGTTTATTGTTTAGTGGCTATAACATTAGAGTATTTCAGTACAGGTAATACCATTGCGATAAACAATTTGTATGTTCAGTTTTCAATGTCTTTATAATGTCAGCAGTAATATCATAAAATCGTGTGTTGATATTAAAGGGAATCTGACAGTAGGATCAACCCTCCTAAACCGTCTTTATGGGCATGAAGGTCATAGGAAGCTGAATAAATGATACCATGATATCTGTAATCCGATGTCTTATTCCAGCGACATTGGATCACATTTTTCTTATATATCATTGAACTTTTAAAGAATCAATGTCATGCATATGCTTTCTATGAATTGTATGCATATGTGCATGTAATGTAGTGCGAGTGTATTGATATACTCACCCATCCCCGTGCTCTTCGGTGTCCAGCGCCGTTCTGCTCCTCAGTGACGTCACTTCTCTTCAGACTGTCTGGGTCACACTGTGTGCTGCATTTAAAGCAGTTTCAACTTTCAAATGTTGTGATGTTTACCATCCACACAGGGAAGGCCATTGAGGGCCCTAAACTGGAACTATTGTATGGGGCCCCAAAATCTCTATGTAAGCCCCTGACACTCATACTAAACATATCCATAGGCCCCAGTCTTGGACTGGGATGCCAAAGAACCACCGGTAATATTGACTCTGGGGGCCTGCTGTTTATATACACGCAAATATATCAATAGTAAAAGAATCATAAGTGAAAGCGTAGGCCCCTTAAAAAAATTGTGCAGAAAGAATGGTTGTAGATGACAAGGAAAAAGCTAATATATTAAACACCTTCTTCTCCATGGTATTCTTGGTGGTAAATGAAATGCTAGGTGAAATGCCGAGAGACAAAGAAACCCCTATATAAAGGGTCACCAATCTAACCCAAGAAGAGGTGATAAAATGGCTAAATAAGATTAAAATAGCTAAAACTCTGGGTCCGGATGGCATGCACCCACGAGTACTAAGAGAACAAAGTAATGTAATAGACAAACCATTATTTATTCAGTCGCCATGACAGCACTACAATCCGCCCTTCAGGGACAGGAAACCTACAGACATAAAAAGGCGGTACCTCTCTCCCGCATCAGTTGGTTTCCTGTCCCTGACAGCGGAACCTCTTCAGGCAGGCCTTAAGAAGAAGGTCGAAGATACGAAGAAATCCCACTCCTGACAGGCCGATGCAGGTAGCGGGGGTCCCCTACCTTGGCCTGATCAGGATGCTGGAAGCACCACATGGCAGGGGATCTGTTAGTGTCGGTGGCAGCAGGAGGAAGCAGCCTACATAACAGGGGGCTAGCTTCCATTGTGGTCTACAGAGTTGCGCGTACCTGGTGAGTATGGGGGTCTCCTTCTGGGTGGCCATGTCTGCTGGGGCCTCTGCGGTCTGTCTGCACCTCCCGGGAGACATGTGCATCGGTCCGGGGGACACTGACATCCTCGGTCGCGCATCGCTTTGCAAAGCTGCAGTCGCGACCGGAAGTGATGCGGCTGGGCGGCGCGGCCTGATGACGCGACGGGGCATGCGCAGTTGCATCCTTCCGGCTGATGGCGGAGCTCCGGCATCTCTGCCGGCTTGGTCCTGGGAGAGGCGGCGATTGCGGTGGTCGGCGGCGGGGGCGGGGCCCGGGGGGGAGAGCGGACCCTATTGGAGGTACTGGACTCACCACCTCGACATCCTGCTGACCCCCATCCAGGGGTGGTACCCTGGGGGCATATTTTAAGCGCTGCATGAGGGCCGCAAGGTGTTTCTGGCCATTTTTTCATGATGGAATCGCCAAAGGGAACTTCGCAGCAGCAGCAACTACTACAGGAGTCGGAGGAGCCTCAGGTGATCTCCCAGCGACGATCCAGTGGCAGCAGTCGCGCTGGTGGAGTTAAAAGGGCTCAGAAGTCAAAACCAGATAAGTCCTCAAGCCGTAAAGAATCTCCGGCTAGAAAGGACCCCCCAACTACGGTACCATTCGCTGCAGGGCTGGGTAAGTGATCTATGTGAAAGTTCGCTTACTGATTATTGCCCCTCCTTATATTTCCTCTCTCCTTACTAGGGGAGAAAATGCTTTACTAAATCCAAGCATAGGGAGTGTGCCGAGTGTGCAGAACCGCTTCCTGATGGGCATAAAAGGACATTATGTAGATCCTGTATACAACACCTTATTGAGGAGGAGGCCCCTGACCTTACTTCTACGCTTAGACAGATGGTTAGGCAAGAAGTAAGAGGTTCCATGAGATCGCATAAAACTGATGCCAAAAAGAGAAAAGAAGTTACATCCCCAGTCTCTGTTATTGATTCGGACTCGGGTGAACTGAGCTCAGACTCTCTCCCGTCATCTTCCTCATCAGAGGACATGGAGTCTAGTTGAGCCTGTTTGTCGCACGATAGTATCAACCACCTGGTAAAAGCGGTCAATAACATGATGGGGATTGAGGAGACTCAGTCAGAATGTTCCATTCAGGACATAATGTTCAGAGGTCTGGATCGGAAATCCCGAAGATCCTTTCCAGTAGTGGATAAAATTAAGTCACTAATCTCAAGGGAATGGAAGAAACCCAAAAGGAAGGGGTCGCGTCCTCCAGCTTTCAAAAGGAGGTATCCCTTCGAGGAAGAAGCATCATCCTCATGGGACAAGGTTCCGAAACTGGATGCGGCAGTGGCCAAGGCGTGCAGAAAAACCTCTCTTCCATGTGAGGATTTAGGGAATCTGAAGGACCCACTGGATAGGAAAGCTGACGTTTTCCTTAAAGGTGCTTGGGAAACATCAGCAGGTTCCCTAAGGCCGGCAATTGCAGCCACTTGCACAGCTCGGTCGTTGATGGCATGGCTGGGACACCTAGAAGATCAGCTCAAGGATAAGGTTCCCAGAAATGAGATCTTAGCTTCTATGCCTATAATTCAGGATGCTGCAGCTTTCCTTTCGGATGCGTCGGCGGATTCTGTTAAACTTGCCGACAGATCTTCAGCCTTGTCTACCGCAGCCCGGAGAGCGCTGTGGATAAAATGCTGGCCAGGAGACTTACAGGCCAGGTCGAAATTGTGTAGCATTCCCTGTGAAGGATCTCATTTGTTTGGACAAGTGCTGGATGAACAACTGGATAAGTCAGGAGATAATAAAAAACGATTTCCTTTCTTAGGAAGACCCTTTTATAGACGGGACTATAATAGAGGGTGGTCTAACTGCAGAAGGTCTAACAGAGAGTCAAACAGAGAAACTACCCGATATGACAACACCAGGAGAAGAGGTAGAGGATACTTGTTTAATTCCTCTCGAGAGTTTAAAAAACCACAATGACTGGCGGACCAGGTGGGGGGTAGACTTTTAGCCTTCTAGCCTGCCTGGATACAAATCACTAATAGTCCTTGGATTCTAAGCATCATTGAAGCAGGTCTGAGATTCAAATTCCTTCAGGTTCCTCAGGACAAATTTAAACTGACACCCATCCATTCTTCCTCTGCAGAACAATTGGCACTGGAATCGGAAGTTCAGGAACTTCAACAAAAAAAGGTCTAATCAAGGTGCCCGTAGAAGAAAGAGGTAAGGGGTTCTATTCCCCTTTGTTTCTGGTCAGGAAACCTGACAGATCTTTTCGCACCATTATCAACTTGAAAGGCCTGAACAATTTTTTGTTAGTTCCATCCTTCAAAATGGAATCTGTAAAGACGGCAATAAAGCTTCTTTTTAACAATTGCTTCATGGTTGTCTTAGACCTTAACCCTTTCGCGACATGCGCCGTACATGTACTGCGCATGTCGGGTCCCCTGCTTTGATGTGCGCTCCGGCGGTGAGTGCACATCAAAGTCGCGACATGTCAGCTGTTTTGTACAGCTGCCATGTGCGCGCAATAGCGGCGGGTGAAATCGCTATTCACCCGCCGCTATTAACCTGTTAAATGCCGCTGTCAAATGCAGACAGCGGCATTTAACTACCGCATCCGGCCGGGCGGCGGGAAATGACGTCATCGCCGACCCCCGTCACATGATCGGGGGTCGGCGATGCATCAGGAAGGTAACCATAGAGGTCCTTGAGACCTCTATGGTTACTGATGCCGGCCTGCTGTGAGCGCCCCCCTGTGGTCGGCGCTCACAGCACACCTGCATTTCAGCTACATAACAGCGATCTGATGATCGCTGTTATGTAGCAGAGGCGATCGGGCTGTGCCTGCTTCTAGCCTCCCTTGGAGGCTATTGAAGCATGGCAAAAGTGAAAAAAAAAAGTTTTTAAAAATGTGAAAAAATATTAAAAATATAAAAGTTTAAATCACCCCCCTTTAGCGCCATCCTAAATAAAACAATAAAAAAAAAAAAAACATACACATATTTGGTATCGCCGCGTTCAGAATCGCCCGATCTATCAAATAAAAAAAAGCATTAACCTGATCGCTAAACAGCGTAGCGAGAAAAAAATCCGAAACGCCAGAATTACGTTTTTTTGGTCGCTGCGACATTGCGTTAAAATGCAATAACGGGCGATTAAAAGAACGCATCTGCACCTAAATGGTATCATTAAAAACATCAGCTCGGCACGCAAAAAATAAGCCCTCACCCGACCCCAGATCACGAAAATTGGAGACGCTACGGGTATCGGAATATGGCACTTTTTAAGCAAAGTTTGGAATTTTTTTTCACCACTTGGATAAAAAATAACCTAGACATGTTAGGTGTCTATGAACTCGTAATGACCTAGAGAATCATAATGGCAGGTTAATTTTAGCATTTAGTGAACCTAGCAAAAAAGCCAAACAAAAAACAAGTGTGGGATTGCACTTTTTTTGCAATTTCACCGCACTTGGAATTTTTTTCCCGTTTTCTAGTACACGACATGGTAAAACCAATGATGTCATTCAAAAGTACAACTCGTCCCGCAAAAAATAAGCCCTCACATGGCCATATTGACGGAAAAATAAAAAAGTTATGGCTCTGGGAAGGAGGGAAGCGAAAAACGAAAACACAAAAACGAAAAAGGGCCGCGGCATGAAGGGGTTAAAGACGCCTACTATCATGTCCCAATATATGTAGATCATCAAAAATTTCTTAGGGTGGCGATTTCACTTGCTGGCACAGTAGAACACTTTCAATATCGGGCACTTCCCTTTGGTGTCGCAGTTGCACCCCGTGTATTTACTAAGATCATGATAGAGGTTATGGCGCACCTGCACGAGCAGAACATATTAATAATTCCCTACCTAGATTATTTATTGATTGTGGGTCATTCAGAATCACATTGTAAAGACCAATTGGAGGAGGTGATAGCAGTGTTGCACAGATTAGGATGGATTATTAACCGTAAAAAATCTTGTTTACAGCCCTTAAAAACACAGGAATTTCTGGGTCTAGTTATAGACTCTAGTCGGCAGGAATGTCGCATCCCAGATTCGAAAGTGGATAGTATAAAACAACTTGCCATGAGGGTTCTTAATAATCCTTTAGTCTCTTTAAGAGGTGCCATATCACTCTTAGGTTCTCTTACATCTTGTATTCCGGCGGTTCTCTGGGCCCAATATCACACCAGAACACTACACTATGTCCTACATAACTCTCGCCGAGTAGGAGCTCATCTTGACAGCAAATTCTTGTTATCTATTGAATCCATTCATTCACTAAATTGGTGGACTCTACTTACGTAGAGGAGTTCCCTGGACTAACCATATTACTAGAATAATAACTACTGATGCTAGCCCCAAGGGATGGGGGGCACACTTGGAAGATAATTGGGTCCAGGGGCTATGGTCCCAATTGGAACAAGACTCGTCTTCCAACCTAAAAGAACTATTAGCGGTAGAACGCGCTTTAAACAGCTTTCTTATAACCCTACAGGGTATTCACGTCAGGCTGTTCTCTGACAACCAGGTAACAGTGGCCTACATTAATCATCAAGGGGGTACGCGGTCCAATTCATTAATGGAGGTCGCAGATCGTATTTTCCAGGTGGCCGAGAATCACCTACTTTCTCTCACGGCACTTCATATAAAAGGAAAGCTCAACACCATGGCTGACTATCTAAGCCGCAACAAGCTCAGACAGAGGGATTGGTCTCTAAACCCGACCGTCTTCAATCAGATCGTGCATTTATGGGAATGTCCAGAAATAGATCTCTTTGCCAACCGAGGAAACAAAAAACTACACCATTTCTGCTCCCTAAATCCAAGAGACAACCCGTATGCAGTGGACTCTCTTCTAATATCATGGCGCTTCAATCTCGCATATGCTTTTCCCCCTCTAAACTTAATACCAATAGTTCTGAGGAAGATTCGGGAAGACAGGGCCCGGGTAATCCTGATAGCCCATTCTGGCCCAGGAGATCGTGGTTTCCTTGGCTGTTATGGTTCTCAATGGCAAGAGAACATAGCCCAGCAAACATAAGAACTAGCTCTTGGAAGGATGGAAACTAAACTGACCATGAACTAAACCTGCCGCACAACTAACAGTAGCCGGGTAGCGTAGCCTGCGTTTTATCCCTAGACGCCCAGCGCCGGCCGGAGGACTAACTAATCCTGGCAGAGGAAAATATAGTCCTGGCTCACCTCTAGAGAAATTTCCCCGAAAGGCAGACAGAGGCCCCCACAAATATTGGCGGTGATTTTAGATGAAATGACAAACGTAGTATGAAAATAGGTTTAGCAAAATTGAGGTCCGCTTACTAGATAGCAGGAAGACAGAAAGGGCACTTTCATGGTCAGCTGAAAACCCTATCAAAACACCATCCTGAAATTACTTTAAGACTCTAGTATTAACTCATAACATCAGAGTGGCAATTTCAGATCACAAGAGCTTTCCAGACACAGAAACGAAACTACAGCTGTGAACTGGAACAAAAATGCAAAAACAAACAAGGACTCAAGTCCAACTTAGCTGGGAGTTGTCTAGCAGCAGGAACATGCACAGAAAGGCTTCTGATTACAATGTTGACCGGCATGGAAGTGACAGAGGAGCAAGGCTAAATAGCGACTCCCACATTCTGATGGAAACAGGTGAACAGAGAGGATGATGCACACCAGTTCAATTCCACCAGTGGCCACAGGGGGAGCCCAAAATCCAATTTCACAACAGTACCCCCCCTCAAGGAGGGGGCATCGAACCCTCACCAGAACCACCAGGGCGATCAGGATGAGCCCTATGAAAGGCACGGACCAAATCGGAGGCATGAACATCAGAGGCAGTCACCCAAGAATTATCCTCCTGACGGTATCCCTTCCATTTGACCAGATACTGGAGTTTCCGTCTGGAAACACGGGAGTCCAAGATTTTTTCCACAACGTACTCCAACTCGCCCTCAACCAACACCGGAGCAGGAGGCTCAACGGAAGGCACAACCGGTACCTCATACCTGCGCAATAATGACCGATGAAAAACATTATGAATAGAAAAAGATGCAGGGAGGTCCAAACGGAAGGACACAGGGTTAAGAATCTCCAATATCTTGTACGGGCCGATGAACCGAGGCTTAAACTTGGGAGAAGAAACCCTCATAGGGACAAAACGAGAAGACAACCACACCAAGTCCCCAACACAAAGCCGAGGACCAACCCGACGCCGGCGGTTGGCAAAAAGCTGAGTCCTCTCCTGGGACAACTTCAAATTGTCCACTACCTGCCCCCAAATCTGATGCAACCTCTCCACCACAGCATCCACTCCAGGACAATCCGAAGATTCCACCTGACCAGAAGAAAATCGAGGATGAAACCCCGAATTACAGAAAAAGGGAGACACCAAGGTGGCAGAGCTGGCCCGATTATTGAGGGCAAACTCCGCTAAAGGCAAAAAAGCAACCCAATCATCCTGATCTGCAGACACAAAACACCTCAAATATGTCTCCAAGGTCTGATTCGTCCGCTCGGTCTGGCCATTAGTCTGAGGATGGAAAGCAGACGAGAAAGACAAATCTATGCCCATCCTAGCACAGAATGCTCGCCAAAATCTAGACACGAATTGGGTACCTCTGTCAGAAACGATATTCTCCGGAATACCATGCAAACGGACCACATTTTGAAAAAACAGAGGAACCAACTCGGAAGAAGAAGGCAACTTAGGCAGGGGAACCAAATGGACCATCTTAGAGAAACGATCACACACCACCCAGATGACAGACATCTTCTGAGAAACAGGAAGATCCGAAATAAAATCCATCGAGATGTGCGTCCAGGGCCTCTTCGGGATAGGCAAGGGCAACAACAATCCACTAGCCCGAGAACAACAAGGCTTGGCCCGAGCGCAAACGTCACAAGACTGCACGAAGCCTCGCACATCTCGAGACAGGGAAGGCCACCAGAAGGACCTTGCCACCAAATCCCTGGTACCAAAGATTCCAGGATGACCTGCCAACGCAGAAGAATGAACCTCAGAAATGACTTTACTGGTCCAATCATCAGGAACAAACAGTCTACCAGGTGGGCAACGATCAGGTCTATCCGCCTGAAACTCCTGCAAGGCCCGCCGCAGGTCTGGAGAAACGGCAGACAATATCACTCCATCCTTAAGGATACCTGTAGGTTCAGAATTACCAGGGGAGTCAGGCTCAAAACTCCTAGAAAGGGCATCCGCCTTAACATTCTTAGAACCTGGCAGGTAGGACACCACAAAATCAAACCGAGAGAAAAACAACGACCAGCGCGCCTGTCTAGGATTCAGGCGTCTGGCGGACTCAAGATAAATTAGATTTTTGTGGTCAGTCAATACCACCACCTGATGTCTAGCCCCTTCAAGCCAATGACGCCACTCCTCAAAAGCCCACTTCATGGCCAAAAGCTCCCGATTCCCAACATCATAATTCCGCTCGGCGGGCGAAAATTTACGCGAGAAAAAAGCACAAGGTCTCATCACGGAGCAATCGGAACTTCTCTGCGACAAAACCGCCCCAGCTCCGATTTCAGAAGCGTCGACCTCAACCTGAAAAGGAAGAGCAACATCAGGCTGACGCAACACAGGGGCGGAAGAAAAGCGGCGCTTAAGCTCCCGAAAGGCCTCCACAGCAGCAGGGGACCAATCAGCAACATCAGCACCCTTCTTAGTCATATCAGTCAATGGCTTAACAACATCAGAAAAACCAGCAATAAATCGACGATAAAAGTTAGCAAAGCCCAAAAATTTCTGAAGACTCTTAAGAGAAGAGGGTTGCGTCCAATCACAAATAGCCTGAACCTTGACAGGATCCATCTCGATGGAAGAGGGGGAAAAAATATATCCCAAAAAGGAAATCTTTTGAACCCCAAAAACGCACTTAGAACCCTTCACACACAAGGAATTAGACCGCAAAACCTGAAAAACCCTCCTGACCTGCTGGACATGCGAGTCCCAGTCATCCGAAAAAATCAAAATATCATCCAGATACACAATCATAAATTTATCCAAATAATCACGGAAAATGTCATGCATAAAGGACTGAAAGACTGAAGGGGCATTTGAAAGACCAAAAGGCATCACCAAATACTCAAAGTGGCCCTCGGGCGTATTAAATGCGGTTTTCCACTCATCCCCCTGCTTAATTCGCACCAAATTATACGCCCCACGGAGATCTATCTTAGAGAACCACTTGGCCCCCTTTATGCGAGCAAACAAATCAATCAGCAGTGGCAACGGATATTGATATTTAACCGTGATTTTATTCAAAAGCCGATAATCAATGCACGGCCTCAAAGAGCCATCTTTCTTAGCCACAAAGAAAAAACCGGCTCCTAAGGGAGATGACGAAGGACGAATATGTCCCTTTTCCAAGGACTCCTTTATATATTCTCGCATAGCAGCATGCTCAGGCACAGACAGATTAAATAAACGACCCTTAGGGTATTTACTACCCGGAATCAAATCTATGGCACAATCGCACTCCCGGTGCGGAGGTAATGAACCAAGCTTAGGTTCTTCAAAAACGTCACGATATTCAGTCAAGAATTCAGGAATCTCAGAGGGAATAGATGATGAAATGGAAACCACAGGTACGTCCCCATGCGTCCCCTTACATCCCCAGCTTAACACAGACATAGCTTTCCAGTCAAGGACTGGGTTATGAGATTGCAGCCATGGCAATCCAAGCACCAACACATCATGTAGGTTATACAGCACAAGAAAGCGAATAATCTCCTGGTGATCCGGATTAATCCGCATAGTTACTTGTGTCCAGTATTGTGGTTTATTGCTAGCCAATGGGGTGGAGTCAATCCCCTTCAGGGGTATAGGAGTTTCAAGAGGCTCCAGATCATACCCACAGCGTTTGGCAAAGGACCAATCCATAAGACTCAAAGCGGCGCCAGAGTCGACATAGGCATCCGCGGTAATAGATGATAAAGAACAAATCAGGGTCACAGAAAGAATAAACTTAGACTGTAAAGTGCCAATTGAAACAGACTTATCAAGCTTCTTAGTCCGCTTAGAGCATGCTGATATAACATGAGTTGAATCACCGCAATAGAAGCACAACCCATTTTTTCGTCTAAAATTCTGCCGTTCACTTCTGGACAGAACTCCACCACACTGCACACTCTCCGGCGCCTTCTCAGTAGACACCGCCAAATGGTGCACAGGTTTGCGCTCCCGCAGACGCCTATCAATCTGGATAGCCATTGTCATGGACTCATTCAGACCCGCAGGCACAGGGAACCCCACCATAACATCCTTAATGGCATCAGAGAGACCCTCTCTGAAATTCGCCGCCAGGGCGCACTCATTCCACTGAGTAAGCACAGCCCATTTACGGAATTTCTGGCAGTATATTTCAGCTTCGTCTTGCCCCTGAGATAGGGACATCAAGGCCTTTTCCGCCTGAAGTTTTAACTGAGGTTCCTCATAAAGCAACCCCAAGGCCAGAAAAAATGCATCCACATTGAGCAACGCAGGATCCCCTGGAGCCAATGCAAAAGCCCAATCCTGAGGGTCGCCCCGGAGCAAGGAAATCACAATCCTGACCTGCTGAGCAGGATCTCCAGCAGAGCGAGATTTCAGGGACAAAAACAACTTGCAATTATTTTTGAAATTTTGAAAGCAAGATCTATTCCCCGAGAAAAATTCAGGCAAAGGAATTCTAGGTTCAGATATAGGAACATGAACAACAAAATCTTGTAAATTTTGAACTTTCGTGGTGAGATTATTCAAACCTGCAGCTAAACTCTGAATATCCATTTTAAACAGGTGAACACAGAGCCATTCCAGGATTAGAAGGAGAGAGAGAGAGAAAGGCTGCAATATAGGCAGACTTGCAAGAGATTCAATTACAAGCACACTCAGAACTGAGAAAAAAAAAAAAAAAATCTTCAGCAGACTTCTCTTTTCTCTCCTTTCTCTGTCAATTAATTTAACCCTTTTAAGGCCGGTCAAACTGTTATGGTTCTCAATGGCAAGAGAACATAGCCCAGCAAACATAAGAACTAGCTCTTGGAAGGATGGAAACTAAACTGACCATGAACTAAACCTGCCGCACAACTAACAGTAGCCGGGTAGCGTAGCCTGCGTTTTATCCCTAGACGCCCAGCGCCGGCTGGAGGACTAACTAATCCTGGCAGAGGAAAATATAGTCCTGGCTCACCTCTAGAGAAATTTCCCCGAAAGGCAGACAGAGGCCCCCACAAATATTGGCGGTGATTTTAGATGAAATGACAAACGTAGTATGAAAATAGGTTTAGCAAAATTGAGGTCCGCTTACTAGATAGCAGGAAGACAGAAAGGGCACTTTCATGGTCAGCTGAAAACCCTATCAAAACACCATCCTGAAATTACTTTAAGACTCTAGTATTAACTCATAACATCAGAGTGGCAATTTCAGATCACAAGAGCTTTCCAGACACAGAAACGAAACTACAGCTGTGAACTGGAACAAAAATGCAAAAACAAACAAGGACTCAAGTCCAACTTAGCTGGGAGTTGTCTAGCAGCAGGAACATGCACAGAAAGGCTTCTGATTACAATGTTGACCGGCATGGAAGTGACAGAGGAGCAAGGCTAAATAGCGACTCCCACATCCTGATGGAAACAGGTGAACAGAGAGGATGATGCACACCAGTTCAATTCCACCAGTGGCCACAGGGGGAGCCCAAAATCCAATTTCACAACACTTGGCTAAGGAAGATGTCTGTCACTCAGCCATGGATTCTCCCAGAATTACCAAACCTTCTCTCTCAGGGCCCAATACTCTATCCACGAGTAGCCAATTTACACCTAGCAGCGTGGAATTTGAGAGGTCGTTGCTAAGGGGGAAGGGGTTCTCTAGACATCTTGTAAATACACTTTTAAAAAGTAGGAAAACCTCTACGACAAACATCTATGTCAGGGTTTGGAAAATTTCTTATCAATTTCAGGAGCACAGATTGACCAGAAACCTTGTATTAATCAAATTCTAGAATTTTTACAAAAGGGTTTAGAAATAGGCTTAGCCACTAGCACTCTTAGAGTTCACGTGTCAGCTCTGTTGTGAATTTGCTTTTTGCTCCCTCTAGTGGTTACTAGTTTTTTGACTCTGGTTTTTCTGTCTTTCCTTTTATCCGCACCTGGGTCGTTAGTTAGGGGTGTTGCTATATAAGCTCCCTGGACCTTCATTTCAATGCCTGGCAACGTAGTTATCAGAGCTAGTCTGCTGTGCTCTTGTCTACTGATCCTGGTTCCAGTTATATCAGCTAAGTCTGCCTTTTGCTTTTTGCTATTTGTTTTGGTTTTGTATTTTTGTCCAGCTTGTTCCAAATCTATATCCTGACCTTTGCTTGAAGCTCTAGGGGGCAGGACGAGGCTGAAGTGTATTGCCAAAAATTTCGGAAATGGTCCGTGCTGACACATTGGAACGAGTGTGCACTGGCCGCTAATTTTAGAAATGGCCTTTCTGAAGCCATTAAGAATGTTATGGTGGGTTTTCCCATTCCCACAGGTCTGAATGATACTATGGCACTGGCTATTCAAATTGACCGGCGGTTGCGGGAGCGCAAAACCGCAAATTCCCTCATGGTGTTGTCTGAACAGACACCTAATTCGGTGCAATGTGATAGAAAAACCGCAAATTCCCTCATGGTGTTGTCTGAACAGACACCTGATTTAATGCAATGTGATAGAATCCTGACTAGAAATGAGCGGAAAATTCATAGACGCCGGAATGGCTTGTGCTACTACTGTGGTGATTCTACACATGTTATCTCAGCATGCTCTAAACGTATAGCTAAGGTTGTTAGTCCTGTCACCGTTGGTAATTTGCAACCTAAATTTATTCTGTCTGTAACTTTGATTTGCTCACTGTCATCTTATCCTGTCATGGCGTTTGTAGATTCAGGTGCTGCCCTGAGTCTCATGGATCTCTCATTTGCTAAGCGCTGTGGATTTACTCTTGAACCATTAGAAAATCCTATTCCTCTTAGGGGTATTGATGCTACACCATTGGCAGCAAATAAACCGCAGTATTGGACTCAGGTTACCATGTGCATGACTCCTGAACACCGCGAGGTGATACGTTTCCTGGTTTTACATAAAATGCATGATTTGGTCGTTTTAGGGCTGCCATGGTTACAGACCCATAATCCAGTCCTGGACTGGAAGGCTATGTCAGTCTCAAGTTGGGGCTGTCGTGGTATTCATGAGGATTCCCTGCCTGTGTCTATTGCTTCTTCTACGCCTTTGGAAGTTCCGGAGTATTTGTCTGATTATCAGGATGTCTTCAGTGAGTCTGAGTCCAGTGCACTGCCTCCTCATAGGGACTGTGACTGTGCTATAGATTTGATCCCAGGCAGTAAATTTCCTAAGGGAAGACTGTTTAATCTGTCGGTACCTGAACATACCGCTATGCGTTCATATATCAAGGAGTCTCTGGAAAAAGGACATATTCGTCCGTCTTCTTCCCCTCTTGGTGCGGGATTCTTTTTTGTGGCAAAAAAGGACGGATCTTTGAGACCTTGTATTGATTATCGGCTTTTAAATAAGATCACTGTCAAATTTCAGTATCCTTTACCGCTGTTGTCTGACTTGTTTGCCCGGATTAAGGGTGCCAAGTGGTTCACCAAGATAGACCTTCATGGTGCGTACAACCTTGTGCGCATTAAGCAAGGTGATGAATGGAAAACCGCATTCAATACGCCCGAAGGTCATTTTGAGTACTTGGTGATGCCTTTTGGGCTCTCCAATGCGCCTTCAGTTTTTCAGTCCTTTATGCATGACATTTTCCAGAAGTATCTGGATAAATTTTTGATTGTTTATCTGGATGATATTTTGGTTTTTTCTGATAATTGGGATTCGCATGTGGAGCAGGTCAGGTTGGTCTTTAAAATTTTGCGTGAAAATTCTTTGTTTGTCAAGGGCTCAAAGTGTCTCTTTGGTGTACAGAAGGTTCCCTTTTTGGGGTTCATTTTTTCCCCTTCTGCTGTGGAGATGGACCCAGTCAAGGTCCGAGCTATTCTTGATTGGACTCAGCCCTCGTCAGTTAAGAGTCTTCAGAAGTTCTTGGGCTTCGCTAACTTCTACCGTCGTTTTATCGCTAATTTTTCTAGCATTGTGAAACCTTTGACGGATATGACCAAGAAGGGCTCCGATGTAGCTAACTGGGCTCCTGCTGCTGTGGAGGCTTTCCAGGAGTTGAAACGCCGGTTTACTTCGGCGCCTGTTTTGTGCCAGCCTGACGTCTCACTTCCCTTTCAGGTTGAGGTGGATGCTTCGGAGATTGGGGCAGGGGCCGTTTTGTCGCAGAGAGGCCCTGGTTGCTCTGTTATGAAACCTTGTGCCTTTTTCTCTAGGAAGTTTTCGCCTGCCGAGCGAAATTATGATGTGGGCAATCGGGAGTTGTTGGCCATGAAATGGGCATTTGAGGAGTGGCGTCATTGGCTCGAGGGTGCTAAGCATCGTGTGGTGGTCTTGACTGATCACAAAAATCTGATGTATCTCGAGTCTGCTAAACGCCTTAATCCGAGACAGGCCCGCTGGTCATTGTTTTTCTCCCGCTTTGATTTTGTTGTCTCGTATTTACCAGGTTCAAAGAATGTGAAGGCCGATGCTCTTTCTAGGAGCTTTGTGCCTGATGCTCCTGGAGTCGCTGATCCTGTTGGTATTCTTAAAGATGGAGTTATCTTGTCAGCTATTTCTCCGGATCTGCGACGTGTGTTGCAGAGATTTCAGGCTGATAGGCCTGAGTCTTGTCCACCTGACAGACTGTTTGTTCCGGATAAGTGGACCAGCAGAGTCATTTCCGAGGTTCATTCCGCGGTGTTGGCATGTCACCCGGGAATTTTTGGCACCAGAGATCTGGTGGCCAGGTCCTTTTGGTGGCCTTCCTTGTCAAGAGATGTGCGGTCATTTGTGCAGTCCTGTGGGACTTGTGCTCGAGCTAAGCCTTGCTGTTCTCGTGCCAGCGGTTTGCTCTTGCCCTTGCCTGTCCCGAAGAGACCTTGGACACATATCTCCATGGATTTCATTTCTGATCTTCCGCTATCTCAGGGCATGTCCGTTATCTGGGTGATATGTGATCGCTTCTCCAAGATGGTCCATTTGGTTCCTTTGCCTAAGCTGCCTTCCTCTTCCGATCTGGTTCCTGTGTTTTTCCAGAACGTGGTTCGTTTGCACGGCATCCCTGAGAATATTGTGTCAGACAGAGGATCCCAGTTCGTTTCCAGGTTCTGGCGATCCTTTTGTAGTAGGATGGGCATTGATTTGTCGTTTTCGTCTGCTTTCCATCCTCAGACTAATGGACAGACGGAGCGAACCAATCAGACTTTGGAGGCTTATTTGAGGTGTTTTGTCTCTGCTGATCAGGACGATTGGGTGACATTCTTGCCGTTGGCTGAGTTTGCCCTTAATAATCGGGCTAGTTCCGCCACCTTGGTTTCGCCTTTTTTCTGCAACTCTGGTTTCCATCCTCGCTTTTCTTCGGGTCATGTGGAGCCTTCTGACTGTCCTGGGGTGGATTCTGTGGTGGATAGGTTGCAGCAGATCTGGAATCATGTGGTGGACAACTTGAAGTTGTCACAGGAGAAGGCTCAGCGCTTTGCCAACCGCCGCCGCGGTGTGGGTCCCCGACTACGCGTTGGGGATTTGGTGTGGCTTTCTTCCCGCTTTGTTCCTATGAAGGTCTCCTCTCCCAAATTTAAACCTCGTTTTATTGGGCCTTACAAGATATTGGAAATCCTTAATCCTGTATCTTTTCGTCTGGATCTTCCTGTGTCGTTTGCTATTCACAATGTATTTCATAGGTCCTTGTTGCGGCGGTACATTGTGCCTGTAGTTCCTTCTGCTGAGCCTCCTGCTCCGGTGTTGGTTGAGGGCGAGTTGGAGTACGTGGTGGAGAAGATCTTGGATTCTCGCCTCTCCAGGCGGAGGCTTCAGTACCTGGTCAAGTGGAAGGGCTATGGTCAGGAGGATAATTCCTGGGTGGTCGCCTCTGATGTTCATGCGGCCGATTTAGTTCGTGCCTTTCATGCCGCTCATCCTGATCGCCCTGGTGGTCGTGGTGAGGGTTCGGTGACCCCTCACTAAGGGGGGGGTACTGTTGTGAATTTGCTTTTTGCTCCCTCTAGTGGTTACTAGTTTTTTGACTCTGGTTTTTCTGTCTTTCCTTTTATCCGCACCTGGGTCGTTAGTTAGGGGTGTTGCTATATAAGCTCCCTGGACCTTCATTTCAATGCCTGGCAACGTAGTTATCAGAGCTAGTCTGCTGTGCTCTTGTCTACTGATCCTGGTTCCAGTTATATCAGCTAAGTCTGCCTTTTGCTTTTTGCTATTTGTTTTGGTTTTGTATTTTTGTCCAGCTTGTTCCAAATCTATATCCTGACCTTTGCTTGAAGCTCTAGGGGGCTGGTGTTCTCCCCCCGGACCGTTAGACGGTTCGGGGGTTCTTGAATTTCCAGTGTGGATTTTGATAGGGTTTTTGTTGACCATATAAGTTACCTTTCTTTATTCTGCTATCAGTAAGCGGGCCTCTCTGTGCTAAACCTGGTTCATTTCTGTGTTTGTCATTTCCTCTTACCTCACCGTCATTATTTGTGGGGGGCTTCTATCCAGCTTTGGGGTCCCCTTCTCTGGAGGCAAGAAAGGTCTTTGTTTTCCTCTACTAGGGGTAGCTAGATTCTCCGGCTGGCGCGTGTCATCTAGAATCAACGTAGGAATGATCCCCGGCTACTTCTAGTGTTGGCGTTAGGAGTAGATATATGGTCAACCCAGTTACCACTGCCCTATGAGCTGGATTTTTGTATTCTGCAGACTTCCACGTTCCTCTGAGACCCTCGCCATTGGGGTCATAACACAGCTCTAGGGGCGCTATACAATTCTAATTTAGCCAGCAATTACTGGATATCTAGGTTCTTCAAGGCAGTTACTAGATCAGACCAATTATTAAACAAAAGATAGTTCCGTGGAATCTAAATCTTGTACTTTCAGCTTTAACGCAAGCCCCGTTTGAACCTATTGATACTATTCCAATTAAAATCCTGTCGATTAAAACAGCCCTCTTAGTTGCTCTTACGTTCCCAAGAAGGGTTAGTGATTTACAAGCATTATCTAGACAACCGCCATACATGCAGTTCAGGGAGGATAGAGTTATTATGAAACCTGATCCCCTTTATCTTCCTAAAGTTGCCACAAAATTTCATAGGTTACAGGAGGTGGTTCTACCTTCATTCTGTTCCAATCCCGCTAATGATAAAGAACGTAAATTTCATTCCTTAGATGTAAGAAGAAGTCTCCTTAAATATATTTCAGTTACAGACACCTGGAAAAAAGATAACTCCCTATTTATATCTTACCAGGGGGTTAGAAAGGGTCTTAGAGTATCTAAAAACACTCTAGCCAGATGGATCAGGGAGGCGATTTCTCTCGCTTATACAGCAGGTGGCGTGGAGATCCCAGAGGGTATAAAAGCTCACTCCACTCGAGCCGTAGCAACATCCTGGGCGGAGAGGTCCGAGGTGTCGATTGAAGACATATGCAAGGCGGCCACATGGTCTTCTCCATCTACTTTCCTTAGACACTATAGACTAGATCTGGGTAGCTCCTCCGACCTCACGTTTGGGAGAAGAGTACTTGAGGCTGTTATCCCTCCCTAATTCTTCCTTACTTCTCTGAAAGTCTCTCGTAGTGCTGTCATGGCGACTGAATAAATACGTAGGCTACTTACCGGTAGCAGTGTTTTTTCAGGAGCCCATGACAGCACCCTTATATTCCCTACCCTATTCTTTCTTGGATGGCTCAACACTTTCGTTTCCCTTTAAAATGATATGTTCACTTACATAATAAATTGTACCAAAGTTTATGCTGTATCTGTGTTACTAACCAAGGGGGTCCTCTCGTGCTCTGGAACTAACTGATGTGGGAGAAAGGTACCGCCCTTTTATGTCTGTAGGTTTCCTGTCCCTGAAGGGTGGATCCCCTCTCTCGCAGTGCTGTCATGAGCTCCTGAAAAAACACTGCTACCGGTAAGTAGCCTACGTGTTTCTTATATTTAGGGTCTCTACAGTGACGGGATCTGTTCCGCCGGACTGGCGCATAGCAAATGTGGTACCAATATTTAAAAAGGGCTCTAAAAGTGAACCTGGAAATTATAGGCCAGTAAATCTAGCCTCTGTTGTAAAATATTTGAAGGGTTTCTGAGGGATATTATTCAGGATTATCTCAATGAGAATAACTCTTTAACTCCATATTAGAATGGGTTTATGAGGAATCGCTCCTGTCAAACCAACAAACCAATCTAACCAGCTTTTATGAAGAGATCAGCTATAGACTGGACCAAGGTGAGTCATTGGACTTGATATATCTTGATTTTTCCAAAGCGTTTGATACCGTGCCACACAAGAGGTTGGTACACAAAATGAGAATGCTGGGTCTGGGGGAAAATGTGTGTAAATGGGTAAGTAACTGTCTTAGTGATAGATAGCAGAGGGTGGTTATAAATGGTGCATTCTCTAACTGGGTCGCTGTGACCATTGGGGTACTGCAGGGTCGGTGTTGGGACCTCTTCTCTTCAACATATTTATTAATGATTTGGTAGAAGGTTTACACAGTAAAATATTAATTTACAGATGATACAAAACTCTGTAAAGCAGTCAACACAAGAGATGATAGTGTTCTGCTACAGATGGATCTGGATAAGTTGGACACTTGGGCCGAAAGGTGGCAGATGCGTTTTAACAACGATAAATGCAAGGTTATACACATGGGAAGAAGGAATCAATATCCCCATTACACACTGAACGTGAAACCACTGGGTAAATCTGACATGGAGAAGGACTTGGGGATCCTAGTTAATGATAAACTTACCTGGAGCAGCCAGTGCAAGGCAGCGGCTGCCAAGGCAAACAGGATTATGGGGTGCATTAAAAGAGGTCTGAATACACATGATGAGAGCATTATACTGCCTCTGTACAAATCCCTGGTTAGACCGCACATGGAGTACTGTGTACAGTTTTGGGCACCGGTGCTCAGGAAGGATATAATGGAACTAGAGCAAGTGCAAAGGAGGGCAACAAAATTAATAAAGGGGATGGGGGAACTACAATACCCAGAGAGATTAGCAAAATTAGGATTATTTAGTCTAGAAAAAAGACGACTGAGGGGCGATCTAATAACCATGTATAAATATATAAGAGGACAATACAAATATCTCTCCGAGGATCTGTTTATACCAAGGAAGGTGACCGTCACAAGGGGACATTCTCTGTGTCTGGAGGAGACAACATAGAAGAGGATTCTTTACTGTTAGGGCAGTGAGAATCTGGAATTCTTTGCCTGAGAAGGTGATGATGGCGAGCTCAGTTGAGGGGTTCAAGAGAGGCCTGGATGTCTTCCTGGAGCTTAACAATATTGTATCTTACAGTTATTAGAATCTTTAGAAGGACGTAGATCTGGGGATTTATTCTGACAGAATATTTGCTGAACTGGATGGGCAAATGTCTTTTTTTGGCCTTGCTAACTATGTTATTTAAGACTGTTATTATGTTATTTAAATATTACATCATCCTCGTTCACAAATGTATAATAGATTTGGTAGTTTGTTATATGAGTGAGATGTTGCTTTGTCTGTAAGTAGTGAATCAGATTTATTGTACCCTCTACTGCTCATATAGTAGGATGGAAGAGCCCACCGGGGGATTCACCTTTAACCCTGGTGGCCAGTCCAAGCCTGATAAATTCCCATGTACCCAGTGGATACTTAAAGAGTGTCCATTTAGCATAGGCTGGGCCAGTATGCATTGACATTTTTTTTTTATATAGGGGAAGCAAAGTCTGTCATGCTTTCTTATGCAAAAAGACATTAAAAAATGGAAACTGAGCAGCAAATAGAGAGTTGATTATGTATTTTTTTTTTTGCACTGGACTATTAAAGATTCATAACATTTGGTAATTTGGTATCTACCATTTTGTTTGCAAACATAAAAAAAATATTTTTGGTTGCTAGTTTATAGATGCATAGTAATATTTAAAGGTCTCTTGCTTGGTAGAGCCACACACCATAATATGAGATTTCCTTTACCGAGCTGCTAATGACCAAAAATCATTCACTGCCTTACGCATGTCAGAATTCCAGCAGAACTCCGTGCACCTGTTACATTACGACTTGGCTGTGTGTCCGTTTCTCTATTGTGTTGGTTGATGACTTTATCTAGACCATTTGTTTAAAGCAGTACGGTTAAAGACCATGTTAAATAGAGCTTAATTGAATATAAAGTAAATAATGTCAAGGGAATATCACATGTGAAACTAGCTGTCTTGGCAGAGGAATTAGGCTCATTTACTCTGAGCTTGGATTTTAATATTTAAGCAAATTACTTCCTTATTCATTACAAGCTGAATTAAGTGAAGAATGACACAGATGGTAATTCTGCTAATGTTGCCAATGATGGCTGGTCCGAAGGCTCTGGCACTACTGGAGTACCTGGCAGATAAAATGGGATTTGTTCACAGTTTTCATGGTCAAAGAACTTAAAAAGGTTATTGTTCAGCTGTCACACCCCAGAAAGCATAATTCAACCACTATGTTTTCCTTCAGAAAATATCAACTAATAGACGTCCACAATCTGTTCGCCTGTAACATTGTATCCCATCTGTAAGATCCTCTGCAACGAAAAGCTGTTCCAGGAGGTCCCTGAGATCGTGGTCACAGATGCAGCAGTTCTTACGGATGCTAATCATGCTCTATATATAAAAAATAGATTTATTTCTCTACCCATAACGCTATGCTTTTCATAAAATAGTATAAATAAGGACCTAGAGTTTCTCGTGCAGCTATGTATCTGTATGCCCTTGTTATTTCCACAACGCATGGCTCAATGATAGACTATCCCTCTAAATGTCTATGCACCAATCATTCATTTCCATACCGAATGCAGTACAAATATTTCTGTTTGTTTCATTGTTTTTTCTGTGGCTATCGATTGCATACATTTAATTTCAGTTATTCAGTAGGACTGATGGACGTTAAGCTACATGGACACATGTAAGTGATAATGTCATAACTGAAATTAGCAGAGATAGGAGATATTCTCCGGATGAAGAAATCAATCATGCAGGATGTCGCAGGGTGGCAGGTCAAGAGTCTGAGTCCTTTACATGAAGGACTCATCCACACATCAGTTTTTCATGCATCAGTGTTATATTTTTTTTTTCCGGACAGCACTCATACCTACAATAGTCTTTGGGGCCTTTTACATGTCAGATCTTTACCTTGGACCAAGTAATCCAATATTGAGAAATGTCCAATATTGATTAGAGTGTCAAATAAAAATCCGCAATACAAGTCTATGGGTCCTTTAAAAAAATGTGAGAACATGTGGATGCCATCCATGTGATGTCCACTTTTCACTGATCAATAGATAGGAGAAGGTGGAAAAACTTTTTTTTCCTCAGTCATCAGTGAAAAAATCTGCCCAAACTCAGATGAAGTTCATATGAAGATCACTGATGAAATTTGGTCTTTTCTTCTCATACATGAAAAAAATCTGATGACTGAATGAGGCCTGAGTTCTAAAAATAATAAGCATTAGGCAGCAGGAGAGATGGCTGGATTATGGGTCAGTGTAGGTTTAGCATGAATCCGCATGCCCCCTGTAGTATCTCAAAGAGCATAAAAGTAGGGTCTTTACCACCTGTAGGAGTCAGATACACAGATGGTGCTGACAGACGTAAGATGAGGTTGTGCTCAAAGAATGTCAGCGCCATGGGAAGGGTCAGTTTTAGACAACATGTGCCCCTTGGCAAAAACTAAAACTGGTGACCCAAATGCTTATGTGGGGTGTTTACATGGGGTGATGTGCTGCCAATAGCAATGATCTTTGTAATGGCATGTGACACAATCAGAGCTTTCTGTGCTGTAGATGGAGGAGTGCTCAGAAAGCTGCCCCAGCTTTCTATGTACATTGTATGCTGACAGTAAGATGTTAATAAGTGCTGGGGGCTGAGTTAGACCAGGGTGCATGTGGGCAGCTAGTCCATCAGTGATAGTCTGCTGTTCATAAAGCACTGATTGTAGTGAAACAAGAGCACACATCAGTGAAATCAGTGTCTCAGCTCCAACCTCATGCTGACCTCAGAATACATAGTAAAAACCTGCTGACAGATTCCCTTTAAACCTAAGATAAAAACAATGTGTAGAAACAATGCAGTACGTAAATAAGTAGTAACATGTGAAAAACATTAGGAACTTAGCTAACATGTTTTAAATAAAAAAAAGTGTCAAATCCAGCCCAACACGATAAGGTTCATCTAATGTGGATGATTCCAAACTCTAGTGACACACCTCGTTATGTGCCAAGCAGGTCAAAACAGGCAAGTGGCAGAGCTAGCCCACCTGTACAAGAAAGACTCGCCATGAAAAGGGCAAAGATCGCAACAACAAAAGGTAGCAGAGAGGCATGTCCCTGTGTGAATACTGTACTCATATAAAAAGGCAAAGAGAACTTATATGTCTGCCCCTGCCTGAGTGTGAAGATTAGACCGACACCAGAAATGGCAGTGAGACTTACCGTATACCTGTGCGAGGGACTAAAAAAATGGGAAAAAAAGGAACCACCACAAATAGGCTGTGGCCAACGTACAAGCACATACATGTACACTATGTGTCAGCATAGGTAAATGAGAACATTTTGGGTCAATCCAGATGAGGAGCACCTTGTTGTGGTTGAATGGCTGCTATGCTTTTTGACAAAAAAAATAAAATACAAATTTTAACTACGTACATTACGCTTTTTTATGTGTACAGAAATAGTGGTGAGGTATGCAGACACACAGTATATGTTTTGTATGTCACAGCATTGTGCCCCTGCATATTAATTTTATACTAAAGGTGTGGCAGCCCTTCATTTTATGTGTTTTATGGATTTTTTGTATTGTTCATTGGGTGTTTGTGGATTCCTCCCAAGCTGTGAAGCCTTATACACCCATCTTTCCCAGAAAGGTTTAAATTGGATGTAACCTGGATCCTATCTCTTTCCCAGTCAATTTGAGGCCCGGTTGGCACATGGAGAGGTGAATTAAAGATGTAGAATTCATCAAGCGGTTCAGCTTGTCGTGGTTGGATGGATTTTATGCTTTTTCTTGAAAAAATGTTAACAAAATACATCACATTTTTACATATGTAGCTAAAGTGAAATTCATATATTCATAAATTGTGTGAGGGATTATGACACAGTGACTATGAAGGGTAGACTGCAAGTGTATGCAATGTGACCAGAATATTTCTGGTATTGAGAGGTGACCATGAAAGTGGTAGTCCAGTACAAAAAAAGAACAGCATCTCATCCAGGTGATGAAAGATTAAAAGAGCTTTATTCTTCCATGGCAGAATAAAGCTCTTTTAATCTTTCATCACCTGGATGGAATGCTGTTCCTTTTTTGAACTCGACTATGTTTTTTTTCCAATTGGGCCATCGGACTGGAACGTGCACCCCTGCATTGAAGTGCTGTTGGCTGCTACCTATTTTTACATGAAAGTGCTTGTGACCAATACATGGAGTGTATACTTCTCTGCTGAGATAGCAACACAGAGGCTGCTGTACAGTGACTGAAGTGCTGCTGAGGAAAGTGCCAGCAGGTGGATGCAAGTATTGGTTAATTGTCACCAGCGTCATCATATTGGCAAAAATGTGAACAAAATGTTGCAAGAACCATCTCTCTCACCTTTGAACAAGAAAAGCTGTTGATTCATGTATAGTACAGACCAAAAGTTTGGACACACCTCATTTAAAGATTTTTTCTGTATTTTCATGACTATGAAAATTGCACATTCACTCTGAAGGCATCAAAACTATGAATTAGCACATGTGGAATTATATACTTAATAAAAAAGTGTGAAACAATTGAAATTATGCCTTTAATTCTAGGTTCTTCAAAGTAGCCACCTTTTGCTTTGATAACTGCTTTGCACACTCTTGGCATTCTCTTGATGAGCTACAAGAGGTAGTCAGCGGGAGTGGTCTTCCATCAATCTTGAAGGAGTTCCCAGAGATGCTTAGCACTTGTTGGCCCTTTTGCCTTCACTCTGCGGTCCAGCTCACACCCAAACCATCTCGATTGGGTTCAAGTCTGGTGATTAGAGGCCAGGTCATCTGTCTTATCACCCCATCACTCTCCTTCTTGGTCAAACCGGATGGAATAGCATGCCGCTGCAAGATGCTGTGATAGCCATGCTGGTTCAGTATGCCTTCAATTTTGAATAAATCCCCCACAGTATCACCAGCAAAGCACCCCCACACCATCACACCTCCTCCTCCATGCTTCACGGTGGGAACCAGGCTGTAGAGTCCATCCGTTGACCTTTTCTGCATCGCACAAAGACACGGTGGTTGGAACCAAAGATCTCAAATTTGGACTCATCAGACCAAAGCACAGATTTCCACTGGTCTAATGTCCATTCCTTGTGTTCTTTAGCCCAAAAAAGTCTCTTCTGCTTGTTGCCTGTCCTTAGCAGTGGTTTCCTAGCAGCTATTTTACCATGAAGGCCTGCTGCACAAAGTCTCCTCTTAACAGTTGTTGTAGAGATGTGTCTGCTGCTAGAACTCTGTGTGGCATTGACCTGGTCTCTAATCTGAGCTGCTGTTAACCTTCAATTTCTGAGGCTGGTGACTTGGATAAACTTACCTCAGAAGCAGAGGTGACTCTTGGTCTTCCTTTCCTGGGGTGGTCCTCATGTGAGCCAGTTTCTTTGTAGCGCTTGATTGTTTTTGCAACTGCACTTGAGGACACTTTCAAAGTTTTCCCAATTTTTCGGACTGACTGACCTTCATTTCTTAAAGTAATGATGGCCAGTCGTTTTTCTTTTTTTAGCTGCTTTTTGTCTTGCCATAATACAAATTCTAACAGTCTATTCAGTAAGGCTATCAGCTGTGTATCCACCAGACTTCTGCACAACACAACTAATGGTCCCAACCCCATTTATAAGGCAAGAAATCCCACTTATTAAACCTGACAGGGCACACCTGTGAAGTGAAAACCATTCCCGGTGACTACCTCTTGAAGCCTATCAAGAGAATGCCAAGAGTGTGCAAAGCAGTCATCAAAGCAAAAGATGGCTACTTTGAAGAACCTAGAATATAAGACATAATTTCAGTTGTTTCACACTTTTTTGTTAAGTATCTAATTCCACATGTTTTAATTCATAGTCTTGATTAGTGTTGAGCATTCCGATACTGCAAGTATCGGGTATCGGCCGATACTTGCTGTATCGGAATTCCGATATCGAGATCCGATATTTTTGTGATATCGGGTATCGGTATCGAAACAACATTAATGTAAAAATGTGTAAAAGAGAGAATTAAAATAAAAAATATTGCTATACTCACCTCTCCGACGCAGCCTGCACCTTACTGAGGGAAGCGGCAGCGTTCTTTGTTTAAAATTCGCGCTTTTTTTCCTTTACGTGAGTCCCGGCTTGTGATTGGTTGCGTGCCACCCATGTGACCGGGACGCAACCAATCACAGCAAGCCGTGACGTAATTTCAGGTCCTTCAGGATTTTAAAATTACGTTCCGGCGTTGTGATTGGTTGCGTCGCAGTCACATGGGCGACGCAACCAATCACAGCAAGCCGTGACGTAATTTCAGGTCCTTAAGGATTTTAAAATTACGTCCCGGCTTTGTGATTGGTTGCGTCGCAGTCACATGGGAGACACAACCAATCACAAGCCGTGACGTCACGGGAGGCTGGACACGCGCGCTTTTTAAAATGGGCGCGTGTCCAGCCTCCCGTGACGTCCCGGCTTGTGATTGGTTGCGCCGCGATCAACCAATCACAAGCCGGGAGGCTGGACACGCGCCCATTTTAAAATTTTAAAATGCGCGCGTGTCCAGCCTCCCGGCTTGTGATTGGTTGACCGCGGCGCAACCAATCACAAGCCGGGACGTCACGGGAGGCTGGACACGCGCCCATTTTAAAAAGCGCGCGTGTCCAGCCTCCCGTGACGTCCCGGCTTGTGATTGGTTAATGGCGGCCATGTTGCCGGGACGCGGACCAATCACAGCAAGCCGTGACGTAATTTCGTCACGGCTTGCTGTGATTGGTCCGCGTCCCGGCAACATGGCCGCCCTGACCAATCACAAGCCGGGACTTCACGTAACCAAGTAAAAGCGCGAATTTTAAACAAACAACGCTGCCGGTTCCCTCGCTAAGGTCCAGGCTGCGTCGGACAGGTGAGTATAGCGATATTTTTTATTTTAATTCTTTCTTTTACACATTTATATGGATCCCAGGACCTGAAGGAGAGTTTCCTCTCCTTCAGACCCTGGGAACCATCAGGAATACCGTCCGATACTTGAGTCCCATTGACTTGTATTGGTATCGGGTATCGGTATCGGATTGGATCCGATACTTTGCCGGTATCGGCCGATACTTTCCGATACCGATACTTTCAAGTATCGGACGGTATCGCTCAACACTAGTCTTGATGCCTTCAGTGTGAATGTACAGTTTTCATAGTCATGAAAATACAGAAAAATCTTTAAATGAGAAGGTGTGTCCAAACTTTTGGTCTGTACTGTAAGTCTATTGAACCCATTATACTCATTGCCTTATTAAGACCATCAAGCTTGTTTCCTCCTTGTAAGTAAGAGTTTTTACATCCAAGGGCCACTCCAACCTAATTATACTAAAAGGAGCATATCCTAATATATTCTACTTCTATAAAAGTCTTCAAACTCTCATCAACACCAGCAACTCTTTCACAGTTTGGTCCCTGCTATGTCTAGGAAAATGTCCTCCTTTACCCACAGCAGCTGCTTTGGTAAGTGTTCTCAGATGTTCCAAAAACTGCAGTGCACTAAGCTTGTTAGCTGTTAGATTATCTCGATAAGCATCTAGCAGAGGCAGAACCTGACTTTAGGAGGGTAGTACAAAGAGTAGGAAATATAGGAACGTAGTCAAACAGACCAAAGGTCAAAAGAAACATATAGGCAGGTACAAGGAATAGACATATCAGAAGTAGGGTTGAGCGAAACGGATCGGACATTTTCAAAAATCGCCGACTTTCGGCAAAGTCGGGTTTCATGAAACCCGACCCGATCCCAGTGTGGGATCGGCCATGCTGTCGGCGATCTTCGCGCCAAAGTTGCGTTTCATATGACGTTTCAGCGCCATTTCTCAGCCAATGAAGGTGGACGCAGAGTGTGGGCAGCGTGATGACATAGGTCTCGGTCCCCACCATCGTAGAGAAGGGCATAACAGTGATTGGCTTGCTTTCTGCGGCGTCACAGGGGCTTTAAAGGGGCGTGCATGCCGACCGCCATCTTACTTCTGCCGATCTGAGCATAGGGAGAGGTTGCTGCAGCTTCGTCAGAAGCAGGGATATTGTTAGGGAGGAAATATTAACCCCCAAACCACTTGTGCTGTAGCGATTTCCACTGTCCAACACCACCTTTTCTTTGCAGGGACAGTGGAGGCTAGATTTCTGTGCATCAGCTCTGTAGCTTATAAGGCTCCCTGATAGCTGCATTGCTGTTTGTACGCCGCTGTGCAAACCAACTGCTTTTTTAAAATCAAAAGTCCTGTTGCTCCTTTCTGCACAGTTCTATTGTTTATTTGTCCACACTTTTGTGTGCAGCAGTTCTTTTTATTGCTGGCTGCCATACTTGTCCTGGGATCATTGTAGGGAGATTGTTATTGTAGTGCAGTCCCTTTTTTTATATATATATATATATCTTCCAGCCAATTCCTGCCACTTATACTGTGTAGTGTAATACAGCGGGCCTGAATTTTGCAGCAGTGTCCCACACATAAAAAGCGAGATTTATATTGCCACTAAGTGCATCTGCGTCAGTTCTGTTTGGCGTATATCTGCCAGCCACTTTCTGCCACTTATACTGTGTAGTGTAATACAGTGGGCCTGAATTTTTTCTTGCAGCAGTGTCCCACACATAAAAAGGGAGATTAATATTGCCACTAAGTGCATCTGCGTCAGTTCTGTTTGGCGTATATCTGCCAGCCACTTTCTGCCACTTATACTGTGTAGTGTAATACCGTGGGCCTGAATTTTTCTTGCAGCAGTGTCCCACACATAAAAAGGGAGATTAATATTGCCACTAAGTGCATCTGCGTCCTTTCTGTTTGGCGTATATCTGCCAGCCACTTTCTGCCACTTATACTGTGTAGTGTAATACAGTGGGCCTGAATTTTTTCTTGCAGCAGTGTCCCACACATAAAAAGGGAGATTAATATTGCCACTAAGTGCATCTGCTTCAGTTCTGTTTGGCGTATATCTGCCAGCCACTTTCTGCCACTTATACTGTGTAGTGTAATACCGTGGGCCTGAATTTTTCTTGCAGCAGTGTCCCACACATAAAAAGGGAGATTAATATTGCCACTAAGTGCATCTGCGTCCTTTCTGTTTGGCGTATATCTGCCAGCCACTTTCTGCCACTTATACTGTGCAGTATAATAGAGTGGGCCTGAATTTTGCAGCAGTCTCCAACACATATAGAAAGGGAGATTTAAATTCACAACAAGTTAACATACACCTTCTACCTTGTTTTACAGTACCATATAACTGTTGTTAGTTTGGTTACATTTCCCCAAGAATGAGGAAGTCTGGTGGAAGAGGTCGTGGCCGTGGGCGGTCATTGCCAGCTGGTAATGATGGTGGTGGTGGTGGTGGAGCATCTGGTGGTAGTGGAAAAAGCAAAATAGCACCTAAGGCTAGAGTTGTTAAGCCAGCGTCATCGTCTGGCTACACAAGGCCTCGAACGCTCCCTTTTCTGGGAGAAGAAAAACCGCTTTTAAAGCCGGAGCAGCAGGAAAAAGTTTTGGCTTTCCTTGCTGACTCAGCCTCTAGCTCTTTCGCCTCCTCTTCGGAAAGTTCAAAATTTAAAAGCAGCGAGTCGTCAGTGGATGCTCCAGGTCAGGAACAAGTCGCTTCCTTGTGTCCTTCACCCAGAACAACAGGGAAGGATGCGTCAGGCGACACTACAGGTTACTCCATGGAGCTCTTTACACATACCGTGCCTGGGTTAGAAAGGGAAATTGTTAACAGGCCATTACAAGATGAATCGGACATGGAGTGCACTGATGCACAGCCACAGCTAGATTATTATGCTGTTCCATTGACTCAGATCACAACATTGCCCTCGCAGTGTACTGAGCCAGAACCTGACCCTGATGAGACTATGGTGCCCCGTCCCGAACGCTATAGCACCTTACACGGTGACACAGAGGAAGGTGCACAGGACATTGAAGAGGAGGTGATAGATGACCCAGTTGTTGACCCCGATTGGCAGCCATTCGGGGACAGGGTGCCACTGGCAGTAGCTCTGAAGCGGAGGAGTATGAGCCGCAGCAGGCATCAACATCGCAACAGCTTTTGCAGCGCCCCAGAGTCCTGGTCGTTGCAGTACTGATGCTCCGCCGCTAAGGGGGGCTATGGTACATCTGATGGCACTGAAGGAGTTCACCTGACCAGGTATCACAGACACCAATACACTTCACAGTCTGGCCTCCAGGGGCAGCTAAGGGTGCTATGTATTAGGCCACTCCTCACAATCTGGTAAAACTGGGGGTTAGGAAGTTAGACAGAAGCTGACTGGGTTGGAACCAGGCAACATCCTGTGGCAGAGGGTGTTGCAGGGGAAGATTCAGGGTGGTCCCTGTCAGGGGTGGGATCCTGACAGAGGCCTAGCGAACAGAAAGAACGTTACGGGACCGCGCCTGCACTTCATTGCGGCGGTACCCCAAGAAAGGACAAGAAGCGAGGTTTATTGTGCTGAGTGAGAAACGAGATCAACGCAACAAGGAGAAACACCAGTAGGAGTCGTGCTGTAAGACGAGGCAACATCCTACTGAGGCGCGCAGCCGGTGGCCGGAAACGCCGAGGAAGTATTGAGCTCCAGGCCTTACTTCAAACCTACGGCAGGACAGTCAGTTCTAGGTGGGCTGTCTCACCCAAAATCACCTAAGCAGACACAGGGGGCAACATTTGGAGAGGGGCGACTCTAGGGTCCCGGAAGACCTCCGAGCCTACCCGTCATACGGGTGCGTCCAAGCCATATCATCTGGGGGGACGAAGAAGAACATCATAATCGAGTTGTGAGGGAACTTCAGAAACAGACACAACAGTTGTGAGGACTATCCTGTAAGCACAGCAGGGAAGGACTACAACACACAAGCGCTAGAAGGTAGGCACCGATTTCCACCTGCAAAGGGAACTCTGGAGGTGCCATCGGACCGGCCGGACTCAGGTAGCCTGGTTAACCGTATTCCGGACTGAGGATCCTGAAGCCTTCAGTAAAGAGGTAAAGAGACTGCAACCTGGTGTCCTCATTATTTACCGCGACCTACACCACACCACAACACCATCTCATTCTCAACTTTCACTGGACGCCTCTCAGCAGGGTCACGGACCGGGCCTAGCCACTGTGACAACCCCAGGACTGAGACGCAGAGGCCCGGTACCGGGTACCCCTCGGCCCTGCAGCAGTGGGGGCGCTCCACTTTCATCTGGCAGGCCCATATCTGGCCAAAACCGTGTGTCAAAACCAAAAACAGTTTTAGGACAGTGTGGCCATCCGGTGAAAGTAGCACAGCGTGCAATGCCTGAAAAGGTATTCGATAGTAGGAAGAGTGCAGTCTGGCAATTTTTTAACCAAGATCCGAATGATCAGTGCAAAGTCATCTGTAAGAAATGCTCAAAGACCTTTAGCAGAGGGCAGAATGTCAAAAATTTAAATACAACGTGCATACGTAGACATTTAACCAGCATGCACTTGCAAGCCTGGACTAACTACCAAACGTCCCGTAACGTAGGTGCACCTGCTCAGAATGAAGCTAGTCAGCAACGCTACATTGCTCCCCTCACTGTAAGCCCACCGTTCAGGACACCACCTGCAGGAAATGTGGAGGTATCTTCGCAAGGCCAAAGCAGTCAGGGAATCACCAGGTTGTTGGTAGGAAACACAATATGTAGCCCAACAGCAAGAATACCCTCACCAACCCTCTCTCAATCTGCCATGTCCACCACCACCCCCGCTAGTTCCACCATATGCAGCTCTCCAGTCCAGCTCACCCTACAAGAGACTCTCATTAGGAAAAGGAAGTACTCATCTTCTCATCTGCGTACACAGGGTTTGAACGCCCACATTGCTAGACTAATCTCATTAGAGATGATGCCCTACCAGTTGGTTGAAAGCAAAGCTTTCAAAGCCCTGATGGCCTACGTAGTGCCACACTATGACCTACCCAGTCAACATTTCTTTGCGAGAAAAGCCATCCCAGCCCTCCACCAGCATGTCAAAAACTGCATTGTCCATGCACTGAGGCAATCAGTCAGTAGAAAGGTGCACCTCACAACAGATGCATGGACCAGTAGGCATGGCCAGGGACGTTACGTGTCCATCACGGCACATTGGGTTAATGTGGTGGATGCAGGGTCCACAGGGGACAGCCATAGTGGGACAGTTCTGCTTAGCCCACGGTCTAGGAAACAGTTGGCTGTAGGCGTTCGCCACCCCTCCTTCTCCTCCTCCAGCAGAAGCAAAACTCGTCCACAGAGCGCAGTTGCACGACCACTCCATCCGCAACTGCCAGTGTTGCACACGATTTGTCCCATTATGGAACAGCTAGTGGTAAGCGTCAGCAGGCTGTGTTGGAAATTAAATGTTTGGGCGACAACAGACACACTGCGGAAGTTCTGGCCGAGTTCTTGCAGCAAGAAACTCATTCACGGCTGGGCAGTGTACATCTTGAGGCAGGCAAGGTAGTCAGTGATAACGGAAGGAATTTTATGGCTGCCATAGCCCTTTCAGAACTGAAACACATACCTTGCCTGGCTCACACCTTGAACCTGGTGGTGCAGTGCTTCCTGAAAAGTTATCCGGGATTACCAGCCCTGCTCCTGAAGGTGCGAAGACTTTGCTAACACATCTGCCATTCGCCCGTACACTCCAGCCGTATGCAGAACCATCAGCGATCGTTGAAGCTTCCCCAGCACTGCCTAACAATCGACGTTGCAACAAGGTGGAACTCCACACTGCACATGCTTCAGAGGCTGTGCGAACAGAGGCGTGCTGTAATGTATTTGTGGGAGGATACACATACACTGGCAGGCAGTTGGATGGCAGACATGGAATTGTCAGGTGTGCAGTGGTCGAAGCTACAAGACCTCTGTCAAGTCCTTCAGTGTTTTGAGGAATGTACACGGCTGGCAAGTGCAGACGATGCCATCATAAGCATGAGCATCCCATTAATGTGTCTGCTGATGCAAAGTTTGACGCACATTAAGGAGCAGGAGTCTGCAGCCGAGGATGAAGGAAGCCTTGATTACAGTCAGCCATTGTCTGCTCAGGGAACTCTCCTGGACGAGGTGGCGGATGAAGAGTAGGAGGAGGATGATGGGGATGAATATTTATGGGAGGAGGAAGCTTCTCAGGGGGCAATAGAAACTGGCGGCGTTGCAAGGTCAGGTACAGGGTTTTTGCGGGAGACAAGTGATGTTGATTTGCCAGAAAGTGCTCCTCAACCCAGCACAAGCAGTGAATTGACACCTGGAACATTGGCCCACATGGCTGAGTATGCCTTGCGTATCCTAAAAAGGGACCCCCGCATTATGAAAATGATGACCGATAACGATTACTGGTTGGCCTGCCTCCTGGATCCACGCTATAAAGGGAAATTGCAAAATATCATGCCACATGAGAACCTTGAGCAAATATTGGCTACCAAACAAGCAACTCTTGTAGACCGTTTGGTTCAGGCATTCCCAGCACACAGTGGCGGTGATGTTTCTCACACGAGCTGCAGGGGGCAACATGGCAGAGGTGTTAGAGGTGCACAAATCAGAAGTGGTGTTGGACAGAGGGGTTTTATGACCAGGTTGTGGAGTGATTTCACAATGACCGCAGACATGACAGGTACTGCTGCATCAATTCAAAGTGACAGGAGACAACATTTGTCCAGTATGGTTACAAACTACTTTTCCTCCCTTATCGATGTTCTCCCTCACACGTCTTTCCCCTTTGATTACTGGGCATCTAAAATAGACACCTGGCCTGAATTGGCAGAATATGCATTACAGGAGCTCGCTTGCCCAGCTGCTAGTGTGCTATCAGAAATAGTCTTCAGTGCTGCTGGTTCAATACTGACCGAAAAAAGGACTCGTCTGGCTACCCAAAATGTTGATGATCTAACCTTCATTAAAATGAACCAATTATGGATTTCTAATTATTTTGCCCCACCTTCCCCTGCTGACACGTAGCTTTCCTGTAAAAAGGTCTTGCTTTTGGTCTCCTCTTACTCACTGCTCCAATTCCTCCATTTGCAGCTGCTGAATGTCCACCATAGGCCATTTTTACACCTTCCTAAATGGGCTGACTCCCCCCACGGGGCCGTGGTCACCACTTTGCGCAAGCACCCGTGCGAGTGCCGTTTGCCTGGACAGGTGGGTGTGCCCACTTTTGGCCGACGGCACTGGCACAGGGTCCCTCATAGTACAATGAAGTGTCTCTGGCGGTGGTGGTGCACACCCAACGTCAGAAACACCATCGTAATATGAGGGGCCCTGGGCCAGTACCGCCGCCCACGAGAGAGTGTCCCCCCCAGCTCAAACAGTGCTCTACCACTTGCAAAATTTACCTCTCACTGCTCCACCACTGTTTAGTCTGTGCTGTTAAATCCTTCAATGGCACTGCCAATACAAATTTGTTGAAATGATAGATGATTGCAAAAATATACAGGGGCCCTGCCCTCCATTTAGACAAGTTAATACTGTGCGCGAAATACCACTGTCTGCTACTCAGCAGAGGAACCCACCCCTGTACCTAGCTTTGCCACCTGTTTATTTTAAAAAAAAAAATGTTGCTGACATTTAGCCCACTTTAATATTTTGGCCAACTTACTGTGTCAGCCACTTCTTCCAGTTGTCCTCCACCGAACAAAGCAGTGCCGCCAGTGTAGAACTGCATTGAGCCTACTTTTTTATTTTAGGCCTAGTAAGTCTGTCTGCGCCACTCCTTGCAATCGTCCGCCGCTGACCAAACCAATGCTGCCTGTGTACCCCTGTAACCTATTTTAAACTGTATAGAGCCTACTTTTTTATTTTAGGCCTAGTAAGTCTGTCTGCGCCACTCCTTGCAATCGTCCTCCGCTGACCAAACCAATGCTGCCTGTGTACCCCTGTAACCTATTTTAAACTGCATTGAGCCTACTTTTTTATTTTAGGCCTAGTAAGTCTGTCTGTGCCACTCCTTGCAATCGTCCTTCGCTGACCAAACTATTGCTGCCTGTGTACCCCTGTAACCTATTTTAAACTGCATTGAGCCTACTTTTTTATTTTAGGCCTAGTAAGTCTGTCTGCGTCACTCCTTGCAATCGTCCTCCGCTGACCAAACTAATGCTGCCTGTGTATCCCTGTAACCTATTTTAAACTGCATTGAGCCTACTTTTTTATTTTAGGCCTAGTAAGTCTGCGACACTCCTTGCAATCGTCCGCCGCTGACCAAATCAATGCTGCCTGTGTACCCCTGTAACCTATTTTAAACTGCATAGAGCCTACTTTTTATTTTAGGCCTAGTAAGTCTGTCTGCGCCACTCCTTGCAATCGTCCTTTGCTGACCAAACCATTGCTGCCTGTGTACCCCTGTAACCTATTTTAAACTGCATTGAGCCTTCTTTTTTATTTTAGGCCTAGTAAGTCTGTCTGCGTCACTCCTTGCAATCGTCCTCCGCTGACCAAACTAATGCTGCCTGTGTATCCCTGTAACCTATTTTAAACTGCATTGAGCCTACTTTGTTATTTTAGGCCTAGTAAGTCTGCGACACTCCTTGCAATCGTCCGCCGCTGACCAAACCAATGCTGCCTGTGTACCCCTGTAACCTATTTTAAACTGCATTGAGCCTACTTTTTTTATTTTAGGCCTACTACTTGTGTCTGTCTGCGCCACTCAATACAGCTGTCCTCCACTGAACAAAGCTGAGCTTCAATCTTCAGGCCTTCGGCCTATAGGAAATTTTAAACTGCATTTGGCCTACTAGTTTGGTTGGGCCCAAGTAACAGTGTTTGCCGCTCCTTGGTGTTCTGCTCCACTGAAAAAAGCTGAGCTTCAATCTTCAGGCTTTCGGCCTGTATTTAGAATATGAAACTGCATTTGGCCTACTAGTTTGGTTGGGCCTACTAACGGTGTCTGCCGCTCCTTGGTGTTGTCCTCCACTGAAAAAAGCTGAGCTTCAATCTTCAGGCTTTCGGCCTGTATTTAGAATATGAAACTGCATTTGGACTACTAGTTTGGTTGGGCCTACTTACGGTGTCTGCCACTCCTTGGTGTTGTCCTCCACTGAATAAAGCTGAGCTTCAATCTTCAGGCTTTCGGCCTGTATTTAGAATATGAAACTGCATTTGGCCTACTAGATTGGTTGGGCCTACTTACGGTGTCTGCCGCTCCTTGGTGTTCTCCTCCACTGAACAAAGCAGTGCCGCCTGTTTACTCCTGTTACCAATTTTGAACTTTATTTGGCCCACTTTATTATTTGGGCCTACTAACTGTGTCTGCCACTCATTACAGTTGTCCTCCACTGGACAAAGCAATGCCGCCTGTTTAGTCCTGTTACCAATTTTGAACTGCATTTAGCCTACTTTATTCTTTGGGCCTATATCTGTGTTTCATCCTCATCCTGCCCATTGCCCAGCCAGTGCTGACCCTCCTGAAAGTCTGGTTCCCCTTCCCGCATACTATACCACCTTACACGGGGACAAAGAGGAAGGCGCAGATGAAAGTGCAGGTTCCTTCATCAGGTGGGGAGGGCATACTCGTTGGTGATGTCACTGGCACAGGCCCCCTCATAGTACGCAAAAGTGTCACTGCCAGTGGGAGGCGCCCCCGCCGTCAAACACAACGCCGTACTTTGAGGGGCCCTGTGTTATGACCCCAATGGCGAGTGTCTCAGAGGAACAAGTAAGTCTGCGAAGTACAAAAATCCAGCTCATAGGGCAGTGGTAACTGGGTTGACCATATATCTACTCCTAACGCCAACACTAGAAGTAGCCAGGGAACATGCCTACGTTGGTCGCTAGATGTCTCGCGCCAGCCGGAGGACTAACTACCCCTAGAAGAGGAAAACAAAGACCTCTCTTGCCTCCAGATAATAGACCCCAAAAGTTGGATACAAGCCCCCCACAAATAATAACGGTGAGGTAAGAGGAAATGACAAACACAGAGATGAACTAGGTTTAGCAAAGAGAGGCCCACTTACTAATAGCAGAATGTAGTAAGATAACTTATATGGTCAACGAAAACCCTATCAAAATTCCACACTGGAAATTCAAGAACCCCCGAACCGTCTAACGGCCCGGGGGGAGAACTCCAGCCTCCCTAGAGCTTTCAGCAAGGTTAGGATACAGATTATGTACAAGCTGGACAAAAATGCAAACAAAAACAAATAGCAAAAAGCAAGAAAGCAGACTTAGCTTAATCTAGCAGGAACCAGGATCAGTAGACAAGAGCACAGCAGATTAGCTCTGATTACAACGTTGCCAGGCATTGAACTGAAGGTCCAGGGAGCTTATATAGCAACACCCCTGAACTAACGGCCCAGGTGAGCATACAAGGGATGACTGACATACCCAGAGTCAAATCACTAGTAACCACTAGAGGGAGCCAAAAAGCAAATTCACAACAGCCCTGTGCCAGTGCCAATGCGGACGTGTGTGCCCCCCTGCTTGTTCAGGATCACAGCACTTGCAAGTTGAAATACTTACCTCTCCTTGCTCCACCGCCGTGGTGTAGTCCGCATTTCCTGGGCCCACAAAAAACTTGAGCCAGCCCTACCCCCCCCACAACTTTAGCCAAATGACTCCCAATTTTCAATTGCCTAGCTATTATTATAAGGTAAATTAAGATTGACAAGCTTAAGTAACAAGAATTGATGTTTTTGGCATTAAAATGGGCACTGTAGGTGTATTCCTGTCCTCCACTTACTGCCGACTTTGATTCCCCATTGACTTACATTGGGTTTCGTGTTTCGGTCGATCCCTGACTTTTCGCGATAATCGGCCGATTTCACTCGACCTGACTTTTGAGAAAGTTGAGTTTCATGAAACCCGACTCGATCCGAAAAAAGTAAAAGTCGCTCAACCCTAATCAGAAGTATTGTCAAGCAATTTAAGGGTCAATTAATTAAGGTCAAGCAGAACTAGTAAGTGGCCATGGAACATATATGAGCAGAGTCACTCAGATCAGGAGTCAGGTAACAGAAATCAGACAGGAACAGAAAATATATTACGTTTTGATTTCATGGCTTTAACTATGATCAGGGAGTTGTATAACTCATTCTATCCTTCTGTCAATATCTATGTGGCCTGGTCAGTTCTTCTCTCCAACCCTACGTCTTAGAAAAAGTTAATAGCACACATGAAAATAAGCAACTTTGTAAAATATCTAATCAGACAAATCTGCTTCTAACTCATCAGGAATTAATATTTCACTCTCGAATCATTGGTAAAATTTGTTTTCAGTAAAGAGAGATTTTTACGTTACTGAGATAAGAAATGACAGTTGGCGCTTTTAAGATTCTATTTATTAAGGAGTTAGAGACAGACAGACATTCTACTGAAATTTCTTCTGTAAGGCCGGCGTCACACTGGCGAGTTTTACGGACATATGAGCGCAGAAAATACACCCGTAAAATATGCATAACACCCAATGATTCTCTATGGCCCAGCTCCTATCAGACGTATTTTACGGATCCGTATTATACGGTCTTCTATGGCCGTACAAAATCGCAGCATGCTGCGTTTGTCACCGTATTGCGCAAAAAAATCGCCAATGAAAGTCTATGGGGGCGAGAAAAATACGGATTACACAAGGACCAGCAGTGTGAGTTGCGAGAAATACGCAGCAGTGTTCTATAGAAAAGCTGGTATTTCAATTGCCGGCTTTTCATTTCTCCTTCACAAACCCGACATGATATGAGACATGGTTTACATACAGTAATCCATCTCATATCCCTTTTTTTTTGCATATTCCACACTACTAATGTTAGTAGTGTGTATGTGCAAAATTTGGGCACTGTAGCTTGTAAAATAAAGGGTTAAATCGCGGAAAAAATTGGCGTGGGCTCATATGAACTCGAGCGTGGGAACTTTTACCAGGCTCCAGTTCATGAGGACATCCAGCAGAGGGCGCCTCACCGCAACTCAAGGTAACTACAGGTCATTCCCCTGCAATCCATTCATTCTCGGGGGTTTTACAGCCACGAGCACTGCTTCAGCACAGCTCCTGGCTGTAAAATGATTTAACCCCTTCAGATGGATTTACTTTGTGGGACTTGACCTGAGCGTCGGAAGGTATGAGATATTGTTGAGTTTTTATTTTTCCTTTGTTACAGAACGAGGGCCATCAGGTGGATTACCAGTATAATAAAATATTACAACAACCTGTGTCTTTATTTCATTAAAATACTTGTAAAAAATGTGTGTGTGTTTTATTAACCATTTCGTACTGTTGGATTAATAATGGATAGGTGTCATAATTGACGCCTCTCCATTATTAATCTGGCTTAATGTCACCTTACAATAGCAAGGTGACATTAACCCTTCATTACCCCATATCCCACCGCTACACGGGAGTGGGAAGAAAGTGGCCAAGTGCCAGAATAGGCGCATCTTCCAGATGTGCCTTTTCTGGGGTGGCTGGGGGCTGATGTTTGTAGCCACGGGGGGGCCAATAACCATGGACCCTCTCTAGGCTATTAATATCTGCCCTCAGTCACTGGCTTTACCACTCTGGTGGAGAAAATTGCGCGGGAGCCCACGCCAATTTTTTCCGCCATTTAACCCTTTATTTTACAAGCTAGAGTGCCCACATTTTGCACATACACACTACTAACATTAGTAGTGTGGAATATGCAAAAAAAAAGGGATATGAGATGGTTTACTGTATGTAAACCATGTCTCATATCATGTCGGGTTTGGAAAGGAGAAATGAAAAGCCGGCAATTGAATTACCGGCTTTTCACATATCTCGCGCTGAATTAAATATAAATACAGAATATATATATGTGTGTCTCAATGACATATATATATATATATATATATATATATATATATATATATATATATACATACTGTATATATGTTTTAACGAACATTTGAGCACATAAATCCATTAGATGTCGGTTTTGCAAGCCTGCGAGAAAATATCGCAGTACAGATGCCATACGGATTACATACGGAGGATGCCATGCGCAAAATACGCTGACACACCCTGCCTACGGATGACATACGGATCACTATTTTTGGAACATTTCTGCGTATTACGGCCGTAAAGTACGGACCGTATTTTCATACGCTGAGTGTGACGCCGGCCTAAGACAGTTACAATTTTCCCATAGAACTTTAGGAGCACCAGCTGTCATCTCCTATCTCAGTTATGGGAAAGTCATTATTCATGGAAGACAGATTTTACCCATGAATTGAGAATTTTGAGAATGACTGATCAGTTCAGGAGGAGAAAGAAGAAGATTTCTCCTATAATACAGTTTCTTATTTTAGTGTGAACTTTTGATATTTGAAAAGAAAATTAAAAATGATGGTTATTCTTTAAGTAAGCGTGTAAATTAGTTCCCTTTATATATGCATTGAATGAAGACACTTCCAGGAGGCACTTCCATCACTCCCTGAAGAAGCCCGTGTGAAACACGTTTTGGAGTGTGGGGCGGTGTGAACCCATCTCCAGCATGAATTTGGGTCAGTAATTTTTTTATGTGGTCCGGTAATATGCCCATTCCTTACTTTAGCACTTTCTTTGGTCTGATTACTATAACTATTGTATTTATTGTCTCTTGTGCACTCGCGCCTTATATAATCATGGCTTTTATGACCCAGTATCTTATATACTGTCCTCATACATGTTAGCAGGGTGTGCAATGAGATATGTAGCTAAACCCCCTGTCTTCTTTTATTGATTGCAGATGTGACAGGAAAGGGTGAAACTATAGGATGCAATAACAGGAGCATTTCAGAATATATAACTGCACAGAGCATGAAACACAAATAGTCTGCAATACACAGGTAACATGAGGTAATATACAAACTGATGATTACCTACTTAGTAGAACAAACGTATTGATAAACACAGGATTATAACACATATAAAGGCCCCATCTCACACAGCGACGCTGCAGCGATACAGACAACGATGCTGATCGCTGCAGCGTCGCTGTTTTGTCGCTGTGTGGTCGCTGGGGAGCTGTCACACAGACAGCTCTCTCCAGCGACCAACGATCAGGGGAACGACTTCGGCATCATTGAAACTGTCATCAACGATGCCGAAGTCCCCCTGCAGCACCCGGTAACCAGGGTAAACATCGGGTTACTAAGCGCAGGGCCGCGCTTAGTAACCCGATGTTTACCCTGGTTACCAAAAAAAACAAATAGTACATACTCGCCTTTCGGTGTCCAGGTCCCTTGCCGTCTGCTTCCTGCTCTGACAGTGCCGCTGTACACTGAGAGCAGAGCGCAGCGGTGACGTCACTGCTGTGATCTGCTCTCACTTTCCGGCCGGCAGTCAGAGCAGGAAGCGGACGGCAAGGGACCTGGACACCGAAAGGCGAGTATGTACTGTTTGTTTTTTTGGTAACCAGGGTAAACATCGGGTTACTAAGCGCGGCCCTGCGCTTAGTAACCCGATGTTTACCCTGGTTACCAGTGAAGACATCGCTGGATCGGTGTCACAAACACCGATTCAGCGATGTCAGCGGGGCCTCAACGACCAAAAAAAGGTCCAGGCCATTCCGACACGACCAGCGATCTCACAGCAGGGGCCTGATCGCTGGTACGTGTCACACATAGCGAGATCGCTACTGAGATCGCTGTTGCGTCACAAAACTTGTGACTCAGCAGCGATCTCGCTAGCGATCTCGCTATGTGAGACGGGGCCTTTAGGAGCATGAAGAACACGAATGGTGTAGTTTCTCCTAAGACGCATGGAGGAATAATGGCTGCTGTTCCCTTCACAGTGTCATAATAAGACCATAGTGCAACAGGAACAATTCCACAATGCCCTAGGAACTTCCCACAAGACATTGCAAATTAAACTAGAATCTATGCATTAAATGGCCAGCAGGTGGTGTTGTTACCTTACAATATGAAATATAGGAAAGATTAATACACACAAAAATACAATGTCTGCATACCTCCCAACAGTCCCGGATCCAGCGGGACTGTCACGATTTTAACAGTCTTCCCCGCTGTCACGGCCAGGACAAGTATCTCCCGCACTGGTTGGGAGGTGTGCAATGTATCAGCCGATCATCCCTGCACCCGCAGAGCCTTACACCACATATTAGATGCTCTGTGTGCAAAGGACCTGTGATGAGGTCACAGGAGGGGAGGAGTCAGGGGGTCACATGATCAGGACCTCCGTAGATTGCAGGACTCGGCTGTGCTGGTTGCCAACTTGCCATGGTGCTGCTGGATGAGGTAAGTAAGCTGCCTTATGTGTGGGGTCAGGAGGTGTTTACAGTGTGAATGTAGCAGAGCCATGGGTGTACGAGGTGTATGGAGCGGAGCTGAATGTGTATGAGGTGTACGGAGCGGGGCCGTGTGTGTATGAGGTGTATGGAGTGGAGCTGAATGTGTACGAGGTGTACGAAGCAGAGCCAGGTGTGTATGAGGTGTATGGAGTGGAGCCGTGTGTGTATGAGGTGTATGGAGCGGAGCTAAATGTGTACGAGGTGTACGGAGCAGAGCCGCGTGCGTACGAGGTGTACGGAGCGGAGCCGCTTGTGTACGAGGTGTATAGAGCGGAGCGCATGTGTACGGAGTAGAGCCATGTGTGCAAAGTGTACGGAGCGCAGCCGCATGTATAGGAGTAGCTATATGTGGCCATTATACAGTACGAAGTATCATGTGTGGCCAATATACAGTATGGAGCATCATGTGCGGTCATTATACAGTATAGAGCATCATGTGCAGCCAATATACAGTATGGAGCATCATGTGCAGTCATTATACAGTATGGAGCATCATGTGCAGTCATTAAACAGTATGGAGCATCATGTGTGGTCATTATACAGTATGGAGCATCATGTGTGGTCATTATACAGTATGGAGCATCATGTGCGGTCATTATGCAGTATGGAGCATCATGTGCGGTCATTATACAGTATGGAGCATCATGTGCAGCCAATATACAGTATGGAGCATCATGTGCAGTCATTATACAGTATGGAGCATCATGTGTGGCCATTATACAGTATGGAGCATCATGTGTGGTCATTATACAGTATGGAGCATCATGCGGGGCCATTATACAGTATTGAGCATCATGTATGGCCATTATACAGTATGGGGCACTGTGTGGCCATATTTTTTTGTTTATAATTATTGTTTATGAAACAGTGTGTTCAGCAGTGCTAAATGGGTGTGGTTGGGATGTGGATATGTGTGTGACTAGTTATGAATGGGTGTGGTCAGATGCGTGGCCTAAAATTTGCCCCTCTTTCCCATCTTCAAAAGTTGGGAGGTATGTGTCTGTAATAACGTAGACTTAAAAAATTGACTAAACTTTCTAGACAGCAATTATATGGCTGGACAGAACACCTTCAACCATTTCATGTTACTGATGCCTCCTTGCCTCTCCATTTAGTAATTGAATAATTGTTTTGTGTCATTTTTAATCTGTCTTGCATGCTTTTTGCCTCCTTAGCTCTCCTTTTAGTAATTTTATTGTGTCATTTTTAATCTGTTTTGTATGATTTCTATTCGGTGTGTCATGTGGTGTCTTCAATAATTAAATAATACTGATTTATTCTATCATGCTATCCTTCATCATTCCAAGTAGTTTTCTTCGTTTGGGTTGTACTTCCATGGGAGTAGTGAAGCAGACACAGCAGTTGCAACAGGTTTGGTAACTGGTGGTACTCATTATATGTTGGCCCTAGTCCCACCAATATGTTAGAATGGTCTTGACAGGTAGAACAGCTGAAGAGAGAATTCAGATAGGAAATATTACTTTGCACTTAAATCCAGATTTATGTGCCATTCAGGGTTTGTAAATTGTTTAAATATCTGCATACCTGAATTTTGTGCATTTGTGAAAACCATCATCCACAAGTATTCTACTGCAAATTGTTTAATCTGTGGAGCCATTTCACAACAAATCCACACCTGAACATTCCCTAATGCTGCTCCTCATTCCAGTGTTTATGGCGTTTTAGCTAAAAGAAATAATACATTGGAGCAATAGGTTCATTATGCAACATTGTGGATTTACTACTTTGTTGTCACGGAAGGTTGCTCAAAGCTAACCAGTAACTTAGTATCATTGACTACCAACATTTCCAAATTGTGAAGACCCTGCCAAACTATTTCCTACATAGCATATTGGCCTTGTGGACCCCAATCACTGGGTTAACTGCAGGAGAAAATGCTCTTACTTTAATCACTATATTATGGAGGACATCAGAAACCTCAACTAATTACCCTTAAACATAACATAAAAAGTTAATAAACTTGGTGCTTTTGAAATAATATTATTACACTTGAATAATGTCAAATTCTATCTCAAGAGACCCAATTAGTGTTTAATTTGGTCTTTTTATCCTTTCAAAGAAATCCTGAATCAAATAAAGTCTTACCCTTCTATATCCAGGCTGAAAATCAAGAAGATAAAGAAGATAAAGAAGAGGAGGTTTAAACTTTGGTTCCATTCAAGCACCTATGTTTCACATTTTAGCGTTTCACATAGAGCTATTCCCATATCTGTTTTTCCTTTCTTTGACCGAATGTACACACAAAAAATCGAATATGTGGCTCTCACCATTCCAGGTAAAAGAAAAGGGTCATCCGGGAAAAATTAGATCCAGCACATATATGTAAAATGGTTGTTTTTTTTTTCTTTTCCATGTAAAAAAGGATGCCTGAAGGAAACCCTAGCCAAAATATTCAAGACATCCTCTGTAAGCCAGAATAGAGAGTTGATAAAAAAAAACTTTACGTGCAGTATTTTATTTCCTCTGTAAAGTTTTCTGAAAGTGGACTTGCATCGATCACCTGAAAAAGCCAATTTTAATTTTAGGAGGGGTTGGTGGGCCACACGCCCAAAAATGCTACGTTGAACAGACTTGGTGCAAGATACTCCATCTGGCAGATACCAGAGGTACCCTGGCTTTCACCCTTTAACCCCTCTACAGGGATCTGGACATAAAACGGGGACCACTGGATTGCTTCAGTGGAAGGGCTGCTGTCCAGAAGAGAGAACCAGAGCAAGAGAATGGTCTGGTAGTAGGGTCAAAAGTAAGAAGACATCCAAAGTACAAAATCGTCAAGGAGGAGAATTGCCAATAAACAAGCCAAAGTCAAAACAGGGAACACATACACTAAACAAGAGCAGAGACACAGAACTTAACCAGAGGAGGGCAAAACTATATCTGTCTGCTTCTAGCAGTAAGCTGGAAGCTTTAGTAGGGTGTGGTGGTTTCCAATCAGCTGTAGCAGGGAGCTAATAACTAGTGTTGAGCATTCCGATACCGCAAGTATCGGGTATCGGCCGATACTTGCGGTATCGGAATTCCGATACCGAGATCCGATACATTTGTGGTATCGGGAATCGGAATCGGAAGTTCCCAGTGTATGGTTCCCAGGGTCTGAAGGAGAGGAAACTCTCCTTCAGGCCCTGGGATCCATATCCATGTAAAAAATAAAGAATTAAAATTAAAAATAGGGATATACTCACCCTCTGATGCGCCCTGATAGTAACCGGCAGCCTGCTTTGCTTAAAATGAGCGCGTTCAGCACCTTCCATGCTAGGAATTTAGGACCTGAGAATGACGTCACGGCTTGTGATTGGTCGCCTGGCGGTCACATGAGCGGCACGCGACCAATCAGAAGCTGTGACGTCAAGGAAGGCCCTAAACGCGCTCATTTTAAGCAAAGAAGGCTGCCGGTTAACAGCAGTGAGGTGCAGAGGCCTCCGGAGAGGTGAGTATATCAATATTTTTTATTTTAATCCTTTATTTTACACATTAATATGGATCCCAGGGCCTGAAGGAGAGTTTCCTCTCCTTCAGACCCTGGGAACCATCAGGATACCTTCCAATACTTGGTGTCCCATTGACTTGTATTGGTATCGGGTACACACCCATATTATCAATCTGGACAGCACTGCTGCTCCCAGCCACCCCAACCTTAGTAGCTAGACAGAGCCTGCAACGTTGCTTCTTCCAACCAGCTCTGCTTGCAGAATAAAGATAGGAGTACCTAGCGATAGAATAAGACCGCGCAGGAGCAGGTCCTGGAGGAGATCTGACAACAAACGCATTTATTGATACTTAGTTGAATTCTAACTTTTTTTTTACTAGAAGGGGGTGTTGTCTGCTGTTGCTCATCCATGTGAATGTTCAATCTATGATGTATTCTTTTGCATCACCCATAGATGTGCTACTGTACCCAACTTAATGACTAGTAAAGAACGCATCAGCTAAGGAGGTCTATGATTAGTTTGAGAGGGGTGGTGTCATTTTAAAAATGGCTCTGATAAAATGATAGACTGATTGTTATGAGTAACAAAGGCAGAGGCTTTTTTAGAACTTTTTCATAAATTTACAAATTACGACAACCTAACATATTTTACTTCAAGGTACCATATTCAGTCTAGCATATCTATTAAATAACACTTTGTTGATGAGTTTGCTAATATGCATGCAATCTACAGCAGCGGCATTGGCTTCCAAAATGAAAGCCCATAAGACAAGACTGTAATTGATTCAAGACAAGAAAAGGCGATTTCTCTGCTTTGCCAAAATTAATCCTCCACAGATGAAAAGCTTAGAAGGAACAATTGCTCTAATTGAATCATTATTTTGCTTAACAAATACAAAAATATCCATTCACAAATTCTATATCCAGCATCTCAGAATCCGCATTGCCACATTATGAACCCTAAGTGCCAGTCATAGGAAGTAACTGAAAACTGCCCCTTTTGGGAACAACTTACTTGATAAATACAGTGTTATTTGTTGTTGCAGGGGTCTAAGGAGTAACGTTTTTCCCTGTGGAGAGTGACATGCCTGACATGTCAGTGTAAGGAGACTTATAGGCCACGCAATGCCCCTGTGGAAAATTAAGGAGGAAGATATCTTGAACTCTAATGCCACCTATTGGAAGTAGCAATCCTAAATGTTAATGTCAACCCTTTACAAGACTTGCCACATGACTTAGGATAAAAGCCAAATCAGAATCTCAGCTTGCAGGGGTGTTGCCTATCTTTAGTGCAAAGCATGAGATCTGATTTGCCTGTATGAGAGGTGTTGTGAATTCTGTTTGTGGGCTCCCCCGGTGGTGTTTTATGGTAGTGCCACTTATTTGCCTTCTTCTATCCTTGATCACCTGTTGACACCCATTAGGGGAGTTTCCTATTTAAGGCTGCTTGGCTGCTGGTCTGATGCCGGCCAACAATGTATCAGTAGCATTCTGTTGCATTCTCCTGCCTCAAGATCTTGTTCAGCTAAGTTGAATTTTGTTTCTAGTTTATTCTATTTTTGTCCAGCTATTTGCAATGTGACTCTCTGTAGCTGGAAGCTCTCGTGGACTGGAATTGCCACTCCAGTGGCATGAGTTGTCACTGGAGTTTTAAAGTAATTTCAGGATGGTGTTTTTGAGTAGTGTTTTGAAGTTGACCGTGAAGTGACTCTTTCCTGTACTTCTGCTATCTAGTAAGCGGACCTCACTGTGCTAAATCTGCTGTTCATCCTACGTATGTCTTTTCCTCTTGACTCACCGTCAATATCTGTGGGGGGCTGCTATCTCCTTTTGGGGTTCATCTCTGGAGGTAAGGCAGGCCTGTATATTCCTCTGATAGGGGTAGTTAGATCTCCGGCTGGCGCGTGGTGTCTAGGGCATCGTAGGAAACACTCCCTGGCTACTTCCAGTGTCGTGTCAGGTTCAGGTCACGGTCACTTTAGTTCCCATCACCCGAGAGCTAGTCCGTTGTTATTTTGATTTCCCTGCCATTGGGAAAATCATAACAGTTTGGCCGGCCTACATGTGTTAAAACTATGCACTAAAGCAGGAAAGGATATGAAAAGGTTTTTTTTCCTTCTGTGTTTGGAAAGTGCACCTTAGTGCTTATTTGTACTCCTTGCTTAAACTGCAGTCTTCAGCCTTTTTTTTTCCTCTCCTCTTAATCTCTGAATGGCTTTGGTTACACCTGTTTGAATCATGGATCCACAGAGTTTGGTTGCAGGTCTGAATTACCTGGCTACAAAGGTCCAGAACTTACAAGATTTTGTTATACGTGTCTGAACCTAAGATCCCTATGCCTGAATTTTTTACCGGAGACAGATCCCGTTTTTTGAATTTCAGAGAGAATTGTAAATTGTTTTTGTCTCTGAAATCTCACTCTGCTGGTGATCCTGCGCAACAGGTTAAAATTGTTATTTCTCTATTGCGGGGTGACCCACAAAGTTGGGCATTTGCATTGTCGCCAGGGGATCCTGCGTTATTAAATGTAGATGCGTTTTTTCTGGCTTTGGGGTTGCTTTATGAAGAACCTGATTTAGAGATTTTGGCTGAGAAAGCCTTGATAGCTCTTTCTCAAGGGCAAGATGAAGCTGAGATATACTGCCAAAAATTTCGTAAATGGTCGGTGCTTACTAAATGGAATGAGTGCGCTCTAGCAGCTAATTTCAGAGAAGGTCTCTCTGATGCCGTGAAGGATGTCATGGTGGGGTTCCCTGTGCCTACAGGTCTGAATGATGCCATGAAATTGGCTATCCAGATTGATCGGCGTTTATGGGAGCGCAAATCTGTGCACCATATGGCGGTATCTTCTGAGCAAAAATCTGTGCACCATATGGCGGTATCTTTTGAGCAAAAACCTGTGCACCATATGGCGGTATCTTCTGAGCAAAAACCTGTGCACCATATGGCGGTATCTTCTGAGCAAAAACCTGTGCATCATTTGGCGGTGACCTCTGAAAAGGCACCAGAACATATGCAATGCGATAGTGTATTGTCTAGAGGCGAACGACAGAATTACAGGCGCAAAAATGGGTTGTGCTTCTATTGTGGAGATCCAGCTCATGTTATATCAGCATGCTCTAAACGCATAAAGAAGGTTGATAAAAAGGTTGATAAATCTTTTTCTATGGGTACCTTGCAGTCTAAATTTCTTTTGTCCGTGACATTGATTTGTACTTTATCATCTGTTACTGTGGATGCTTATGTGGATTCTGGCGCCGCTCTGAGTCTCATGGATTGGTCCTTTGCCAAGCGTTGTGGGTTTGATTTAGAGCCTCTGGAGGTTTCTATTCCCTTAAAGGGTGTTGATTCTACACCTTTGGCTAGCAATAAACCACAATATTGGACACAAGTGACTATGCATCTGTCCCCAGACCATCAGGAGATTATTCGTTTCCTTGTGTTATATAATCTACATGACGTATTAGTACTTGGATTACCATGGTTACAAATTCATAATCCAGTCTTGGACTGGAGATCAATGTCTGTGCTGAGCTGGGGATGTCAGGGGATTCATGGGGATGCACCTTTGGTTCCCATTTCTTCATCTACTCCCTCTGAGATCCCAGCATTTCTGTCAGATTTTTATGATGTCTTTCAGGAGCCTAAAACTGATTCTCTCCCTCCTCACAGAGAGTGTGACTGCGCTATTGAGTTGATTCCCGGTAGTAAATTTCCTAAGGGTCGCTTGTTTAATTTGTCTGTACCTGAACATACTGCTATGCGGGAGTATATCAGAGAATCTTTGGAAAAGGGTCATATTCGCCCCTCTTTGTCTCCACTGGGGGCAGGGTTTTTCTTTGTGGGTAAAAAGGATGGTTCATTGAGACCTTGTATCGACTATCGACTTCTGAATAAGATTACAGTTAAATACCAGTATCCGTTACCTTTACTGACTGATCTTTTTGCTCGCATAAAGGGGGCGAAGTGGTTCACTAAGATCGATCTACGTGGTGCGTATAATTTGGTGCGGATTAAGCAGGGGGATGAGTGGAAGACCGCATTTAATACGCCTGAAGGCCATTTTGAGTATTTGGTAATGTCTTTCGGTCTCGCGAATGCCCCTTCCGTTTTTCAGTCCTTTATGCACGATATTTTCCGTGAATATCTGGATAAATTTATGATTGTGTATTTGGATGATATTTTGATTTTTTCGGAGGACTGGGAATCTCATGTTCAACAGGTCAGGAGATTTTTTCAGGTTTTACGAGCTAATTCTCTATTTGTGAAGGGCTCAAAGTGTATTTTTGGGGTTCAGAGAATTTCCTTTTTGGGATATATTTTTTCCCCTTCATCTATGGAGATGGACCCTGTTAAGGTTCAGGCTATTTGTGATTGGGTACAACCTACTTCTCTAAAGAGTCTTCAGAAATTCTTGGGATTTGCTAATTTCTATCGCCGATTCATAGCGGGTTTTTCTGCCATTGCTAAACCTTTGACTGATTTGACCAAGAAGGGTGCTGATGTTGCTAATTGGTCCTCTGCGGCTGTGGAGGCCTTTCGGGAGCTTAAGCGCCGCTTTTCTTCTGCTCCTGTGTTGCGCCAGCCTGATGTTTCGCTCCCGTTCCAGGTTGAAGTAGATGCTTCCGAGATCGGAGCAGGTGCAGTTTTGTCGCAGAAAGGTCCTGACTGCTCAGTGATGAGACCATGTGCGTTTTTCTCTCGAAAGTTTTCGCCCGCTGAGCGAAATTATGATGTTGGAAATCGGGAGCTCTTGGCCATGAAGTGGGCATTTGAGGAGTGGCGTCATTGGCTTGAGGGTGCTAGACACCAGGTGGTGGTCTTGACTGACCACAAAAATCTAATTTATCTTGAGTCAGCCAGGCGTCTGAATCCTAGACAGGCGCGCTGGTCGTTGTTTTTCTCTCGATTTAACTTTGTGGTTTCATATCTGCCTGGGTCTAAGAATGTGAGGGCGGATGCCCTCTCTAGGAGTTTTGAGCCTGACTCGCCTGGTGATTCCGAACCTACTGGCATCCTGAAGGATGGGGTGATATTGTCAGCTGTCTCCCCAGACCTGCGGCGCTCTTTGCAGGAGTTTCAGGTGGATAGGCCTGATCGCTGTCCGCCTGGTAGATTGTTTGTCCCTGATGACTGGACCAGTAGAGTTATTTCGGAGGTTCACTCTTCCGCGTTGGCAGGTCATCCTGGAATTTTTGGCACCAGGGATCTGGTGTCTAGGTCCTTCTGGTGGCCTTCCTTGTCTCGAGATGTACGTATTTTTGTGCAGTCTTGTGATGTTTGTGCTCGGGCTAAGCCCTGCTGTTCCCGGGCCAGCGGGTTGTTGTTGCCCTTGCCTATTCCTAAGAGGCCTTGGACGCACATCTCTATGGACTTTATTTCTGACCTTCCTGTTTCTCGTAGGATGTCCGTCATCTGGGTGGTGTGTGACCGTTTTTCCAAGATGGTTCACTTGGTACCTTTGCCCAAATTGCCCTCCTCCTCTGAGCTGGTCCCTCTATTTTTTCAGAATGTTGTGCGTTTGCATGGTATTCCTGAGAATATAGTGTCTGACAGGGGTACTCAGTTTGTGTCTAGATTTTGGCGGGCGTTCTGTGCCAGGATGGGCATCGACTTGTCTTTTTCGTCTGCATTCCATCCTCAGACTAATGGCCAGACTGAGCGTACTAATCAGACCTTGGAGACTTACTTGAGGTGTTTTGTGTCCGCTGATCAGGACGATTGGCTTGATTTTTTGCCATTGGCAGAGTTTGCCCTTAACAATCGGGCCAGTTCTGCCACTTTGGTTTCTCCATTTTTTTGTAATTCAGGGTTTCACCCTCGCTTTTCGTCCGGTCAATTGGAGTCTTCGGATTGTCCTGGAGTAGATGCTGTGGTTGATAGAATGCATCAGATTTGGGGACAGGTTGTGGACAATCTGAAGTTGTCCCAGGAGAAGACTCAACAGTTCACTAATCGTCATCGGCGTGTCGGTCCTCGTCTTTGTGTTGGGGACCTGGTTTGGTTGTCTTCTCGATTTGTTCCTATGAAGGTCTCGTCTCCTAAGTTTAAGCCTCGGTTTATCGGCCCTTATAGGATTCTGGAGGTTCTCAATCCTGTGTCCTTTCGTTTGGACCTCCCAGCATCTTTTACTATTCATAATGTTTTTCATCGGTCATTGTTGCGGAGGTATGAGGTGCCGGTTGTTCCGTCTGCTGATCCTCCTGCTCCTGTGCTGGTTGAGGGTGAGTTGGAGTATGTGGTGGAAAAGATCTTGGACTCCCGTGTTTCCAGACGGAAACTTCAGTATCTGGTTAAGTGGAAAGGCTATGGTCAGGAGGATAATTCTTGGGTGACAGCATCTGATGTTCATGCTCCTGATTTGGTTCGTGCATTTCATAGTGCTCATCCAAATCGCCCTGGTGGTTCTGGTGAGGGTTCGGTGCCCCCTCCTTAAGGGGGGGGTACTTTTGTGAATTCTGTTTGTGGGCTCCCCCGGTGGTGTTTTATGGTAGTGCCACTTATTTGCCTTCTTCTATCCTTGATCACCTGTTGACACCCATTAGGGGAGTTTCCTATTTAAGGCTGCTTGGCTGCTGGTCTGATGCCGGCCAACAATGTATCAGTAGCATTCTGTTGCATTCTCCTGCCTCAAGATCTTGTTCAGCTAAGTTGAATTTTGTTTCTAGTTTATTCTATTTTTGTCCAGCTATTTGCAATGTGACTCTCTGTAGCTGGAAGCTCTCGTGGACTGGAATTGCCACTCCAGTGGCATGAGTTGTCACTGGAGTTTTAAAGTAATTTCAGGATGGTGTTTTTGAGTAGTGTTTTGAAGTTGACCGTGAAGTGACTCTTTCCTGTACTTCTGCTATCTAGTAAGCGGACCTCACTGTGCTAAATCTGCTGTTCATCCTACGTATGTCTTTTCCTCTTGACTCACCGTCAATATCTGTGGGGGGCTGCTATCTCCTTTTGGGGTTCATCTCTGGAGGTAAGGCAGGCCTGTATATTCCTCTGATAGGGGTAGTTAGATCTCCGGCTGGCGCGTGGTGTCTAGGGCATCGTAGGAAACACTCCCTGGCTACTTCCAGTGTCGTGTCAGGTTCAGGTCACGGTCACTTTAGTTCCCATCACCCGAGAGCTAGTCCGTTGTTATTTTGATTTCCCTGCCATTGGGAAAATCATAACAGAGAGGACTCTAACTAGGGTCTAATGGGTAACATTTATCCTTGTGGAGATAGACATGCTGACATTCTTGTTTGCCTTTTATCATAAGTCATGTGGCAAGGCTCGGTAAAAGATCGATATTGACTAATAGGATTGCTGCATTCAGTAGGTGGCATTAGAGTTTAAATCCTCTTCCTCTCTGAAAAGACAATTTCCTTATTTAATTTGCCAGATGAGCATTGCACGGCCTGTAAGCCTCCTTACCCTGGCATGTCAGACATGTCACTAGCCACAAGGAGAAACCTTAACCCTTAGACCCCAGTCAGAAGCCTCTTGAGTTTCATGTATTGCACTGAAGAGGGGCAAATCTCCGAAACATATGTCTGCAAATTGAGATTCTGGTTTGGCTTTTATCCTAAGTCATGTGACAAGGCTCATTAAAGGCTCAACTTTTAGTATTGCTTCTTCCAATAGGTAGATCTAGAGTTAAAATCATCATCTTCTCTGAATAGACAATTTGCATAGTTGTTGCAGAAAACTGGTATAATTTCATTGACAGAACCTTTCTCCATTATTCCATCATATTTATTGGAATAAAGCTAAAAGAGCCAAATGCTGGAAAAAAGTATTAGAGTTTTGACCTAATAAAATGCACTGATGATAATAATTTGCCCATATTCCAAGTACAGGCTTGGATATTTCAGATTCTCTCAATTTCTTCTTTCCATTTCTATTATCTCTCTTGAGCAAAAGTACATAAAGAAGACTGTTATCTTGGGGACCACTGGAGCTGAAAACAGGATTTATAATGTCAGGCACTAAACCTGGCTGCAGTATAGTCACCTTAAGGGCTCATTTCCACATGCGAGTCACACGTCCGTATCTCGCATGTGGAAACCAAGCCCTGGTGCCGGCACTCAGGAGCGGAGCTGTGCAGCTCCATGTGTTCCTATGCGGCCGCACGCTCCGCTCCTCAGTGCCGGCTCCACAGCTTGGTTTCCACATGCGAGATACGGACGTGTGCCTCGCATGTGGAAATGAGCCCTTATACTGTTTTTCATTTATCCGGCAGCCTGTGATAATTGCATTTCATCAAATCCAATAGAAGTCTTGCTTAGATTCTAATTTTATTTTAGCCGCAAACCTTCAAATTGGGAAAAACAGGAAAACAAATCTGCCAAGTTCATTTTCTACGCTCTTTAGAAAGGTCTCAAACTACTGATGACAACTATAAATCAGCCCAACTATATTACATTATTGAAATGTTACAACCATAATACATCTTGCAGTTATTTAATCCTTAGCCGTAGCACAAGCGTCTATGTTTCTTATTACCCTATTACCGCCTTAACCAGATTATTTGTTGGCTTGGTTTCCAGTCTGATGCATCCTTGCATTATCTCCTATGTGAATCTGTAAAAACTCGATTACCTTAAAGAAATCTCAGTACTCAGAAATGGCTTATGTGCAAATTGCTCATTCAAGCAGCTAAATTATCAAAACTTGTAGAGGAGATGTGATAATGGAGAGGATTAGGCAGCAAAGCCTTATGTGCTAAAACCTCGAGGGTTGGAGATAAACTTGAATTTAGTTTTAAGTACAAAAAAAGAAAAATATTTAATAACATTGAAAATAAGTTTGGGTTTCCAGATTGTGACCACGTATGTTAGGTGTCGAGTTCCCGCCGCTGCACAGGGGGAATCTCGAACCATGTCCACTGCGGTCTCCCATTCTCCTTCAGCCGCAGTGGATCCTGCTCAGAGACGTCGGTCCCAGCGCCTGGCTCAGACAGATGCTGCACGTTTGGCTACTGCTGCTCTTCCAGGTTCAGCCATTGTAACCAGTATTGTTCAGCGGCAAGCAGGCGCTTCTGGGACTAAGTCCTGCTTTTCTTCTTCAGAGCATGCCCAAGGGATGAACTCTCATTGGAGGTTGGGGTCACACATTCAGGCCCTGTAGCAGATCCTATTGGTCCATTAGGAAGGTCCTGGAGTGCTGCAGCTATAAAAGGTTCGCATGGACGCTCGGCCATGCGCTAATTTAACTCTGTAATTGTGTGTGTGTGGATGTATGCCTGTTCTGGTGAAAGCTCTAAATCATTCCCATCCCTATAGTTGTTGAATGCTCGCGAGTGTTGTAGCTGTCTAGTGCCATCCTGCACCAGGCGCAATTCATACTGCGTCTAACCAGCTGTGTCCGCCAGTTCAGTGCTGTAAGCACTCTGTGCGCCTATCTCCTGACAAACTGTAAGTGTAGGGTGGGAACTCCCGCTTGATCGCAGCATCTGACTTTGGGGTGTCCTCAGGCGCGGGCTCAAAAGCCACCAAGGGTCAGAGCGGGATCAATCACCAGCGTAGTGGGGGTGAGTTGCAGGGATCCCACTAGTATCCATTTGCTGCACCCTGTGTCAGCTAACAGGACACAGTACTACCTTTATTCTCGTCGACTCTGTGAAGCAACTGAGTTTGCTCCTTTACAGACCGGGTGACGGAACCCATGTCTATTCTGGAGTAGTACCGCCATATAGTGCCACCATTTACTAGCAGCAGATCCCACTCCTGCACGGTGGACCCCGGGCTGCGAACGCACCTTTTCCATCATTCTATTTACTCTGTGCATTCCGCCAGTCCTAACAACGTATTAGTGGATCACTATGGTGTCTAATTCAGAATCCCACCTCAACCAACCACAGTAATGTTTGGGAAGCTTAACTTACATTGTGACCATTAAACTAAATATTCTACTCTGGATAGTGCACATTGGTGCTTGGCATATTTGAGTGAATTTATTTGAGTGGAATAGAATTCTAGTCTAAGAAGATGCTCCAAGGACACTATACATTATATATAGATGTGTTAATATATAATATTAGATATGGACAAAGTTTTTTGTGCTGTTTTTAAATATGTTTTAAATTGTGTGGTGTGCTAATAAAAACCCGTGTTTTCATATATTGTCTATTGAAATTATATATATGTGGTGTGCATTATTGGAGTGGTGCTGTTTTCGTGTTTGCTAAGAAGATGCTCCAAGGACTGCGCGGGGAAAAGTAAGCAATGCAGGTGACTGGTTTATGTGAATATTAGTTGTTTTTTTTATACATCCTACTTTTACTAAGCTCTGGGGTATCTTGAGGACATAGAACAAAATAGGGGGCATTTGATTTGAGGAAAATAATTTCACTGCAAATTACATTTTTCCGTAAAATTTGCACTATTTGGTAAATTCTCATCTTGTCAGATCTGCTCATATTTAAAATATAGTTATATCAAGTTCCTTAGAATTAGGCTACATTCACACATTCGTATGTCATCATGCAAGAGAAAAAAATTCTCCACCTTTTCCATTTCGTCAGTCCTTGGAAATTGGATTGTACTCAGATGTCATATAAATGCAGTACAATGGTTTCCAGGGACTCATTGACTTGCATGACTGAGTGCGATCCAAAAATCAAATCAAAGTCAGGCATGCAGCGATATTTTCCCTGGATTGGCTCAGTTCTAGGAAAAAATCTGACATGGGCATAGCCCCATAAAATAACATTGATCCAAGTGCGATCTAATGTTTTTGTTGGATCGTCCTCAGACTCCAAATACGTCCATGTTCACAAGAAATAAGGCCACGTTCACACATTCAGTATTTTACCTAAGTATTTGTAAGCCAAAACCAGGAGAGAAACAATCGGAGAAAATGTATGATAGAAACACGTCACCACTTCTGTATTTATCACCCACTCCTGTTGATTTGGGATAACCCTCTGTGATATGATGCGTTATATAAACAGTCCCACTATGAGGCTGTGTTCACACAATGCATTTATTTTAGATGTGATTCTTTGAAAATCTGGAAATAACTGAGTTGATTTCAGAGTGTTCTTAGAAAACTGTGGCAAAAAAATGCACTGGGAACATCTTATGTGAACACTGTCTGAATGTTATTCTGATTAGTTTTACAAATTACTTTAATTACTTTATTTGTAATATCACAAATTTTTTAAAAATATTATTTCAGAGATTTATCTAAATATAATGATTCAGTTGTTCCAATGCATAATCCAAAATAGGACCCATTGAAGCGTGCAAGACGTGAAACGGCCGTATTCCTCTTTTGTTTTTTCTGCATGTTCTGCTAACGTCTCTCCCTTATAACCTTGTCCACATTGTGCAAAATGAAATAAAGGACAAAGGTTTTTTATTTCACGGAAGATTCGAGTTGTGCGTCTGTTTTCTTCTTATTTCTGGATAATCCAAATTATGTTTTAAAGGGTTATTCCAGGTGAGAAAGCAGAAAATGCTATAAAATACCAAAACTAAAAAACAAAACTAATACTCGCCAGTAGGGTTGAGCGAAACGGGTCGGCCATTTTCAGAAGTCGCCGACTTTTGGCAAAGTCGGGTTTCATGAAACCCGACCCGACCCCTGTGTGGGGTCGGCCATGAGGTCGGCGATCTTCTGAATCTGGTATCGGAATTCCGATACCGAGTTCCGATATGTTTGCGATATCGGGAATCGGTATCGGAATCCATATTTAAGTGTTAAATAAAGAATCAAAATAAAAAATATTGATATACTCACCCTCGGACGCGCCCTGGTACTAAACGGCAGCCTTCCTTCCTAAGGATGAGCATGTGAATGACCTGCGGTGACGTCGCGGTTTGTGATGGGTCGCGAGTGGTCACATGGGCGGTCACACGACCAATCACAAGCCGCGACGTCATCTAAGGTCCTTCACGCGCTCATTCTTAGGAAGGAAGGCTGCCGGAAAGAAGCAGGGCGCGTCCGAGGGTGAGTATATACCTAATAGGAATATACTCACCCTTGGATGCGCCCTGCTTTTTTCCGGCAGCCTTCCTTCCTAAGAATGAGCGCGTGAAGGACCTTAGATGACGTCGCGGCTTGTGATTGGTCGCGTGACCGCCCATGTGACCGCTCGCGACCAATCACAAGCCGCGACGTCACCGCAGGTCATTCACGCGCTCATCCTTAGGAAGGAAGGCTGCCGTTTAGTACCAGGGCGCGTCCGAGGGTGAGTATATCAATATTTTTTATTTTGATTCTTTATTTTACACATTAATATGGATCCCAGGGCCTGAAGGAGAGTTTCCTCTCCTTCAGACCCTGGGAACCATAGTATCCCATTGCACTGCATTGGGTTTCGTGTTTCGGCCGACCCCAACCCCGACTTTTTTATAGGATCGGCCGATTTCACTCGACCCGACTTTTGAGAAAGTTGGGTTTCGTGAAACCCGACCCGATCCTATAAAAATAAAAGTCGCTCAACCCTACTCGCCAGGCCAATCTCGTCTTTCGAGCTCTGCAACTTCAGGGGTCCAGTAGTGATGATGTGCTGACTAAATGAGCAAATAAGACCACTGAAGCCAATCACTGTCTTCACCAGTGATGGTAGCATATTTGGTATGACATCATTGCTGACCAGTTGACAAATTCCATTGAGACCCCTTGAGCAATAGCGCTAGTGAGAATTGGGATTTATTACTGAATAATAGGCGTTGTGTTGTTTATAGCATTCCCTGCTTACTGTTTTAAAACTTCTGTACAAACACTTTTAAAGATAACATATTCATTTAAGGGGATGTTTGGGATTGGAAAAAAAGGGGTAATGGATTTCCTTGCTATAAACACAGAGAAGTCTTTGAGATGATGGATTGGAGTTAGTTGCAGGGAACGCTTCAATTTTATGAATTCCCTCCACTTCTCATAAGCACCATATTCCAAATCTATTCCCCTCCAGCAGTCAGAATCCAAATAAAATGCTCAATCACGTTCCCCTCTAGAAAAATAAATGGCTCCCAATAGAAATGTCCATTATTCCCATTCATGCTTGTATTGGCGATAGAAATCTTGGTCCACACTGTAAATCAGAACCCTGACTTAAACAGCATGGTAATCCAAGATACACCTTACAGGTTTGACCATCCTACTCTCCACACTGAGATATTCACTAGATGAAGTCCTAAAGGAAGACACTATTCTGCCCTTTGAGAATTGGTATACTACTCCAGTGTTCTCAAAATTATAATTCGTACAACGTCTCTGCTCAAAAGGACAATAGCATATTTTATTAAAATGGGAGACATATGAAGAAGCCTAACGCCATATGAACCAATGAGAACACTTTTCAACTTGCTCTATAAAAGTCTAATTTTTTCAATATACCACATTACTTACAATCTAAGTTCCCTCGCGAAATGAACATGAATTTGCATGGGAGGAAGATCTACATATGGTGTTCTCCACGACAAAGTTGAAGGCAATCTATAGAACCAGTCATGATCCTTCTCAATGCGTGAAAATTAGGAACCCATATAAGTTACTCATTACGTGATATACCAACCCAGATTAAAAAATGGCCTTCTTCTGTCTGGAATGTTGGAGGTGCTCCAAGCAACTGGACTCTTTCTTTTATCTAGGAAGAAGTAATCATTGCAATGGTACATATGATACATCTTAGATAGACCACAATCAAAAAACATTGAAATGGAAGTATATAATGGACAGACAAATACATTGCTTACATTCATTTTTATAGGCTTTGGCGCTAAGCAACATAATACAGACTTGAGGAACTAGGTTTCCTATGCTCATGGAAACCTTGGCAAGAGTAACACTCTTTTCAGATATATATATAAATGATTTATCAAGCATAAACACATAGAAAAGGAAACACAACATAAAGAAAACATCAAACCAAGTTGTCTATGTCCACCTTCTTCTCCACCCAACTTAATTTCACCACCTCACTCTTCAGGCTGCACACACTCTTGTTTGTTCTCCTAAGCTTCATATCTGTCATGATCCAGGTCAGGTTTTACTTCAGGCTATATCTTTCCTAACCTGGTCATGCGCAAGTTAACCTTTCCTGCCTCCTTCTGGTGTCTGGGTGGCTATTTCCATGCTCTGTTGCTGACAGCTGATGTCAGTGATAGTTCATGTCTTCGGCTAGAGCAGCTGACCTTGCATACCCTGAGTGTGTCCTTTGCTACCCGTGTGCTCTTGTTCGTATTTGCCCCATACCTGACCTTTGAGTTAGTGCATCCTGTGTATCTGTTCCCTGCTGTATGACCTGGCTTGATTTCTGATCTGCCCTTCTGTCTTGCATTCCTGCTTTGGATTGTCCTTCTGGCTCTGATCTTTGGCGTGTTTCTGGCTGTGTTTTCATCTCGTCCTCTTGGTACCGCACTCCTGACTGGCTTCTGACCCCTGGGTTAGTTTAGACCTTGCTTCTGTCTCCTCCTCTGATACTGTGTTCCAGGCTGTTGCTGATTTGGCTTGTCCGACCTCCTACTGCCCCCTAGCGGAGAGTTGCCCAGCTCTTCAGCTCTTCGTTTCAGGTGAGCTCCTGTTACCTCCCTTGCGTTTCCCCTGGTGGTTGTCCCCATATTGCATGACAATATCTAAATCAATCAAGTCCTTACATCAGGATATGCAATATATCATTTTTAAGACCATTGTTGTTACTAGTTGATATTTAATTCTTAGTTTTATTGAAATCCTGACAAATCTTAAGAGAGAATACCAATTCTTCATTGCCTTGTAATAAGATATCACCGTTGTATTTGACATTACATATTCTGTCATGTTGTATGACCATAACAGAGAAATGCTCTTCGCTTTTAAAAAATATTCTTATTATTTGATCATCTTTGTAACACATTAAATGCCACGTTACCTATATTTTTTGTTTTAAAATGCTTAAAGGAAAAAAGGAAACTTAAGCCTACATTAAACTTTAAAAATGATGAAACTATGAAACTGTACCAGCTTCTGCAGGCCATTCCCATGGAGCTACAGAGTTGTACATCAATGAACATCTGCAGGCAACCATGAAGTATGGTGAAGGGTCCCTCCAAGTTTGGGGTTGCATTTCAGCAAATTGAGATTGGTATTTTCTCAGGATTCATGGTGTCCTTAATTCTGAAATATACAGGAAGATCCATCAGGCAATCTATTAGGGAGGAGTCTTTTTCCAAGCTTATTCTGCAGCAGGACAATGACCCCAAACCTACAACCAATGTAATTGTGAAGAACAAGGAGTTCAGGAAGTAATGATATGGCCCACACAGAGGCTTGATCTCAACATCACCAAGTCTGTCTGGGATTACATAAAGAGAAATATAGATTTGTGCAATCCTACATCCACAGAAGATCTGTGGTTGGTTCTCTATGATGTTTGGAACAAGCTCACTGCTGAGTTTCTTCAACAACTATGTTCAAGTAACAAGTGTAAAGAGAAGAATTGGTAATTTTTTTTAAAGTAAAGAGCGGTTATACCAAATATTGATTTGATTCAGATTTCTCTTTTTTTTCATTTACTTTCCATTTTGTTAGTTGATAAAAAATAAACTTTTAGCACTTCCATTTATGAGAGCAGAATTTTTCTACACCTGCCTAAAACTTTTAAAGGGCACCCATTCGTGCTTCCAAATCCATGGGCAGCATAAATCAGGTCCTTGCAGACAGGTATGATTTTCTCTGAAACGCTCTGGGATTTCATAAAACACATAGTATGAGAACCTGGCAATGACAAACGGGAAAGATGTGATAAGTCCAATGCGGTGCCACATTACTCTACTTGATTGAGAGGTATCTCCACTCAATCAAATAAAGTAATGTGGCACCGCAGGATAGGTGATGGATAGGTGATTGATAGGATATATCCTATCAATCAACTGGAGCAGTGCGGGTATAAGGCCGGTCGGGGCGGTGCCAGACTAGTATTATCTCTGCTTATTATTGCCGGCCAGCTTCCAAAACCAAGTTTTCTTTGAAATTTCTGACTGTTTCAGAGAAAAACATACAGCTAGGATCTAATTCATACTGCTGATAGTTCCAGCGGCAAGAATCAACCTACAGATTCCATTTGCGCTTCCAAAAACCTAGTAATGTGATGTTGTAAAATATTGTCAGAAGAATAAATTATGTAGTCCAATCTAACATCACATCGCAGCAGATAACTGGAATGTACATTTTGGTTTTCTCTCCTATCCATAATAAACGCTCTGTAACTGATACATCAAGAACAATTTCTCTGTTCATAAGCTTCATTACACTCTCATTTACTATTACAGTGTTTTTCATCCTCTACTGAATATTTCAGAAATAGTTTTGAGAAATTTACATTTTCTCATCTTATTACGAAGGGACAGAAATAAGGTTCACTTATCAGCTTAGTATTAGACTTGATTATAATTCTTGTACCAGATATAAGAGTTCTTATTTGAGGCAACATCTATAATCAGCTCTTCAACATTAATTTAAAAAAAAATAAAATTTCCAGTTCCATCAAATTTCCTGAGATGTTTTATTGAATATCACAGATGAAAGGTGTTAAGGTCCATACAAATTTTAATATTTTGTAGTTTATGAATAAATGAAATACTTGGCTCTAGATGGGGGCCGGAACAAAGTGCAGCTGGGAGGAGGCCCCCCATGACTGCTTTGAGCCGGCGGTCTTTTTGAATGATGCTCCGGCTGGGGATAGGAGAATGGAAAAGGGGGGAGGGGTTTAGATGGGGGGTTAGTAGGGAAAGTGCGGGAAAACCGCCATTCCCTACCTGAATCCAGTAGAAGGAAGAAGCCCAGGATGACGTCGGCGGAGTCCATGCTGGCCCAGCTCCGAGAGATGGCCAGATCAAGAAGAGGGGGCTGGCTTGAGGCCCAGCTGTCCTCTATCATTGCCGCAGGAGGATCCGGGCAGAGTTTGTGGGGCAGGAGGACCAGGCCCCCTGAGAGACTATCTCCGGATCTCCCGGCGCGTGGCAGGCGCAGGCTCCGGAGCCCCTCCAGGGACCCTGCGGGCGGTGAGTCCAGCGGCGCCGCCTCCCCCCGCTGCTCCCGCACCGGCGGGAATCCCAGCACCCGGCCTGCACGCGCCGGGCGTCGGACCCAGGACACCGCCGCTGCTGCTGGGAGCGCCGGACCGGAAGTGCGGCCTGCGCGATCCAGGCAGAGCGCAGCCGCAGCTTCCCCCGCTCCTGGCAGGTCCCCGGCTCACAGTGGGTGCACGGCCGCTGCTTCACCGCCTCCTTCCGGTGTACCGGTGCCCAGAGGGAGAGCAGCCGCCGCTTCTCCTGCCCTCACCAGATCTACAGCTCCCAGGGGGCGCGCGGCGGCAAGAAGATGCAGAGCAGCGCCGACAGGAAGAGCAGCTCAGCCAAGAAGAGCGGCACAGCCAGGAGGAGCAGCAAGAGGAGCAGCGAGTCCAGGAGGAGCAGCACGACCAGGACGAGCAGCAGCAGCCAGGGATACGGCCCCTTTACCTGCGGCAGGCACTCACAGCCCACCACCTCCCAGGGTGCCTGCTCGGATGAACACAAGGAGCACACAGGCGGCGGACGGTCAGCGGTCAGGAGGTCTCTTACGTCCCGCTTGCACAGAACGGCGCAGTGGAGGGAGAGATGCAGGCAGCAGTGTCGACTCACGGGGATCGGTCGCGGTCGCCCAGGAGGTCTCCGGAGCTCAGAGCAGCGTATACCCATTACCCATTGGACGGTGAGGTGGCGGGGGATACTGACCACAGACGAAGGAGTGGGTCCGTACAGCAGCTACAGCACGCTCGGGTCCCCCCTGGTGACGAGGAGGCCAGGGGCGCGGGCCTGGGGCAGAGAGGGCTAGCGACGCAGCAGTTCCAGCACGCTCGGGTCCCCCCTGGTGACGAGGAGGCCAGGGGCGTGGGCCTGGGGCAGAGAGGGCTAGCGATGCAGCAGTTCCAGCACGCTCGGGTCCCCCCTGGTGACGAGGAGGCCAGGGGCGCGGGCCTAGGGCATCGACGCGGAGAGGAGGTGTCGGAGTCCAGTGGTGATCGTCACGGGAGGTCAGAGCAACAGGGATCCGGAGGTCCGGCTGGCGGGGACACAGCACCCGCGCAGCGTTGTGAGTATGAGTCCATGTCCGGTTTGTCGCCCATAGGGGCCGAGTTACAGGAAGCTAGGAGGGGTCGGGTGGCTGTGTGTGAGGAACGGCGGAGGAGTGGGCCGATTGTGGCGGGGGTGCCAGGTATGCAGGACTTATTGCAGGGTATGTCGCAAATTTTGCGTAGATTAGAGGGAGGGTCGGCAGCTGGGGTTGCCGCATCGCCGGTTGAGGCGTGGTTGTCTGGTCGAGGGGTGGAACCCCAGGCGGGTTGTGGTTTGTTAAGCCCTGGTCAGGTAGTGGAGGTTGCATCGTCCGGGGTATCGGCTTCGGTTCAGACAGAGAAGGAAAAAGGCGATACGGTCAAATTAGATGACAGAGCGAAAGGGGAAGTTTATGTGTGCTTTGAAGGGCCGTTAGGAGCGCATTTGAAAAAGGAGGTGAAGGAAAAGATTTGGAGAGATGAGTATGTGGAGATTTTTTCCCTGCTCCCGTTGGAAAAGTTTAACTTGGATAAAGGGAAAAAAGACGATAGCAAAAAGGAGGAGGAAGAAAAGCGGAGGTGGCGGCTAATTCCGCAGACATTTGTGAATTGGTTGCAGGCGTTTGCGATATTGGCAAGTGTAGTGGGGGAGAAGGCGCCTGAGAATTGCTCAGGTTTATTTTGTTATTTAGATGCGATTGGGGAGGCACATCGTACTTATGGCGGTCAGACGTGGCTACGGTATGATGAGCAGTTCAGGCAGCGAAAGGCGGTAAGGCCAGAAATTAGGTGGGACCAGAAAGATATAGGCCTTTGGCTGAAGGTTATGGCCCCAGCTAGGCATGGGCAGTCCTTTCATGGGTCCGGGGGTGGTGGCAGCCAGCAGTCGGGACACGGAGGCAGCAGTCAGGGTTCGCAGGGAGCGAAGGAGAAGTCTGGAACCTGCTGGCAGTTTAATGACGGTCAGTGTAAATACGGTAGCACCTGTAAATTTAAGCATGTGTGTTCCCACTGTAATGGAGGTTCACACGGGGCTTCAAAGTGTTTCAGGAAAGGAAAAGGAAAGCCAGCCTTGGGTGCCAGTCAAGGGGGAGAGCCCGGTGAGGCTTCACGAGATGGCCCCCTTTCTAAATAGGTACCCCGATCAGGTGAAGGCAGGTATTATTTTCAATGGTTTTGCGGATGGTTTTAGGATTCCTCCCCCGAGCCACGAGGTTCCTTTTTCGGTTAAGAATTTGCGTTCGGCAATGTTGCATGCCGAGGTTGTTGATGTTAAACTCAAGAAAGAAGTGGAGTTGGGAAGGATGTCGGGGCCGTTTTTGCATCCGCCGATGGCGGGTATGGTGGTTTCCCCTTTGGGGGTGGTGCCTAAAAAAGAGCCGAATAAATTTCGATTGATCCAGCATTTGTCGTACCCAAAGGGTCGGTCGGTAAATGATGGCATCGCCCAAGAGCTGTGCTCGGTTGAGTATACATCATTCGATGCAGCGGTGCAGTGGGTGAGAAGGCACGGCCCTGGGGCGCTGTTGGCAAAACCGGATGTTGAATCGGCCTTCCGTTTGCTTCCGGTGCATCCGGACAGCGTTCCGTTGTTAGGTTGTTTTTGGAATGGTGGTTACTATTTGGATAGATGTTTACCGATGGGCTGCTCCATTTCTTGTTCATTGTTTGAGACGTTTAGTACTTTCCTGGAGTGGGTGGTTAAGGACGTTTCTGGAGTTCAGTCGGTTATCCATTATTTGGATGATTTTTTGTTTATCGGGCCGCCTGATTCCGTAGTTTGCCGTAATATGTTAACGGCTATGTTTTGGGTCGCAGACCTTTTTGGAGTTCCATTGGCGGCGGATAAGACAGAAGGTCCCAGTACGGTATTGAGTTTTTTGGGAATTTTAATCGACTCCGAGAAGATGGAGTGTCGGTTGCCGGAAGATAAGTTGGCCATGTTGCAGCAGGAGGTTGAAAGAGCTAGAAGGAAGCGGAAGCTGACTTTGAAAGAATTGCAGTCTCTTTTGGGTAGATTGAATTTTGCATGTCGGATCATACCCATGGGCAGGATATTTTGTCGCAGGTTGTCGGTCGCGACGGCAGGCGTAAAGGAGCCACACCATTTTATTCGCCTGAGCAAGGAACACAAAGATGACTTGCTAGTGTGGCAACGTTTCCTGGGCAATTACAACGGGTGGTCGTTGATTCAGCAGGAGGTCTTAACAAATTTTGATTGCGAGATTTATACGGATGCAGCCGGTTCGGCTGGTTACGGGGCTTTTTGCGGTGGTCGTTGGTGTGCCGGACGGTGGCCGGGCCAGTGGAGGGAGTTGGGCCTTACAAAAAACCTGGTCTTGTTGGAATTGTTCCCTATCGTGGTTGAGGTTTCCATTTGGGGGGAAATGTTTGCTAACAGGAGGATTCGTTTTCATTGCGACAACATGAGCGTCGTGTCAGTGATGAACAGTTTGTCGGCCTCATCTCCCCCGGTGATTAAGTTGGTAAGGGAGTTGGTTTTTCGGTGCTTGGAGCTGAACGCTTGTATTTCGGCGGTGCATGTGCCGGGTGTGCAGAACTCAATAGCAGATGCATTGTCTCGTTTTCAGTGGGACCGTTTTCGGGAATTGGCGCCGGACGCGGAGATCTTGGGAGAGGAATGCCCTTTGCATCTTTGGAGCGTGATTATGGACGAGCGGGCCGATTGATTCAGGAGTCTGTTACGAGCAAAACATGGGCGTCATACGAAGCATCTTGGGAAGTATGGCAAAGTTGGGTGTCGGTGTGGGGCCAGTTGGTGTCTGACGAAGATAGGATGCTGGCTGTGTTATTTTTGATCGGGAAGGCGGCCGAAGAAGGTTGGTCGATTTCGAAGGTGAATAAATTTGTTGCCGGTTTGGCTTTTGCTTTTAAGTTGCAAGGGTTGGTGGACGCGACGAAACATTTTTTGGTCAGACAGGCACTTAGGGGTTTTAGGAGGGGTAATCAGACTATTGACCGTCGTCGCCCCATTTCTTTTAGCCTTTTAGAACGGTTGGGTGGAGTCTTGGAGATTATTTGTGGTTCGAGTTTTGAGTTGGCGTTGTTTCGCCTCGCCTTTTCATTAGCATTTTTTTGGGGCTATGCGCGTTGGGGAGCTGGTGTCAACGTCCAAAGTTAGAGCAGGGGGTTTGTTGGCAGAGGATGTGGAACTTTGGACGGGGGGTATCGTTTTTTGGATTCGGCGCTCAAAGACTGACCAAATTGGGAGAGGAAAACGTGTGGTACTGGGGAGGGTTTCCGGGTCTTTAATGTGCCCTAGAGGTTGTCTGGAAGAATACTGGCAGTTATGGTCAGGCAGATCCGGCCCTTTGTTGTGTCACGCAGAGGGGTCCTTTTTGTCACGCTTTCAGTTCATTGCGGTATTAAGGAGGGGCTTGCGGGAGTTGGGCCTTTCTCCGGAGTTGTTCGGGTCGCATTCATTTCGTATCGGGGCGGCATCTGAAGCTGATAGTTTGGGTTTGGGCGCGGAGGACATTTGTAGAATTGGTAGGTGGACTTCGAATCGGTACTTAGGTTACGTCCGTCATTAATTTAGTAGTGTGGTTATGTTTTGTATTTGACCCAGTGTTTTTTCTTCATGCGTCTTGTTGCAGGTGTGTCCCCTTACTTAGCCTGGATCTTCGGACATTCGTTCGTTCACTGGGGGGCGCTGCGGGCCGAGGTCAGGCCGGACGGTAGGCAACTGGGGTTTGGTAGACGTCAGGTTGTCATTCGGTGGTTGGGATATAGGGGGATGGTTTGGAACATGGCCCTTCCTGAATTTTCTAAGGCGGTTCGTTTAGAAAGACAACCTGACATTTTAGTTGTGCATTTGGGGGGGAACGACTTGGGTGTACGGCCTGTCAGGGAGTTGATTAGGGACATACGGTTCGATTTGTTGAGGTTGCAAGTATCATTTCCTGGGGTGTTGATTGTGTGGTCAGATATTGTGCCTAGAAAAAGTTGGAGGGGGGCTAGATCTTTGAAAGGTATTAATAGGGCCAGGGTTAAGTTGAATAGGGCAATAGGGGGTTTTGTTTCCAGAAACGGGGGGTTTAGCGTTAGACATTTTGAATTGGAGTCAGGGCTTGGTAACTACTGGAGGGAGGATGGAGTTCATTTAAACGCGATTGGAATTGATTTGTGGACTTTAGCATTGCAAGAAGGAGTTGAACGTGCGTTGGTGGCGTTGGGGCACTCACGAGCCTGAGGTGGTCAGGGCTGTTCGTGTGTGGTGGGGGGGTGGGGGTTCTTGGAGTTGACGCTGATTGGTTGGGGGAAGGAATTGGAGCATAATTGCAGGCAATTTAAAATGTGGTGGGGTTGGATCTGGCATTTTGGTATGGGCTCTGGACGGGGTTTTACCCTGGGAGCTCTAGGTGGTTTTTTCTCTTCCCGGAACGGGATGTACGGTGCCCTCGAGCTGGTTTTCACGGCTGAGGGTAATATGGTGGTCGATCTTATATTGTGGGGTTTTGCCAGATCTTTTTAGCTCCAAGAACCCTCCCCTCGAATTTATACTGTTGTATTTATGTTATGTTAATTTTATTAATAAAAGTTGGCCGCTGTGGCCAAAATATCCAAAAGAATAATTGGTTATGTTTTATTTAAGGAAAGGTTGGGTCGGGGGGGGGGGCAGTTTTTGGTGGTTAGGTTACATACGGAGGAAAAGACCGTACTCGGCATACGCGGTCAAGATGGGGGCCGGAACAAAGTGCAGCTGGGAGGAGGCCCCCCATGACTGCTTTGAGCCGGCGGTCTTTTTGAATGATGCTCCGGCTGGGGATAGGAGAATGGAAAAGGGGGGAGGGGTTTAGATGGGGGGTTAGTAGGGAAAGTGCGGGAAAACCGCCATTCCCTACCTGAATCCAGTAGAAGGAAGACCCACCCACCCTCCCTTGTAGGCTTGTGCTTGGGGTTTTTTGTTTAACGAGAGGGGGGGGGGAATTGTGGGGGGAGTTTTTATATATTGATATGGCACGGGTTGTTATATATATAAAAAAAAAAAAAAAAAAAAAAAGGGTTTTGGGTTTACGCTTGGTATGCGGGTGTTTGGTCATTATTTGCATTTTATTCATTTATTGTCACAGTGGCGGTGGGGGGGTGGGGGTTCTTGGAGTTGACGCTGATTGGTTGGGGGAAGGAATTGGAGCATAATTGCAGGCAATTTAAAATGTGGTGGGGTTGGATCTGGCATTTTGGTATGGGCTCTGGACGGGGTTTTACCCTGGGAGCTCTAGGTGGATTTTTCTCTTCCCGGAACGGGATGTACGGTGCCCTCGAGCTGGTTTTCACGGCTGAGGGTAATATGGTGGTCGATCTTATATTGTGGGGTTTTGCCAGATCTTTTTAGCTCCAAGAACCCTCCCCTCGAATTTATACTGTTGTATTTATGTTATGTTAATTTTATTAATAAAAGTTGGCCGCTGTGGCCAAAATATCCAAAAGAATAATTGGTTATGTTTTATTTAAGGAAAGGTTGGGTCGGGGGGGGGGGCAGTTTTTGGTGGTTAGGTTACATACGGAGGAAAAGACCGTACTCGGCATACGCGGTCAAGCTTACAATTTCTAATGTTGTTATATTTCTATATTATTTGAGTTATGAATTATTAATTAATATTTGTATAAAAAATACATGTATACTTGCACCAACCAATTAAAAAAATATAGAAGCTGCAGGTGATTAGAAGAGGGATCTTGAGCAAAACTCCCTAGCTAGATTAAAACAATTGAGAAGTGAAGAGAAGACGGTGAAAAATGTAAAACAAAGAAGAATATATTGAGTACAAGGAGATATAATGTATTATATGTTACATATGCAAAAAAATAAAGTAGATCTAGTGAATGAGGAATGGGGAACTGGGCTTACCTATAATAGGGGTGAGTCCTGGCTCTTTCAGTAAGGGGGTATTTAAAATAAAAATCCAGTGAAATGACCTGGATAGACCACTGGTGCAGTACAGTAGGAGCTCGATAAGCAAGGAGCCAAATGCATCTGTCTACAAGTGCTAGGTTGAATCCAAGCAGGCAGTGAGTGGTAATCTAAATCCAGGGATCTCTAGTGTGGCACCGAAGGATTGTGATCAATAGGATTCCAGATAAGTCTGTCCTCGGAAGTAAAGTATATCACTAGTGTGAGCTCTTCCAGGATCCCATGTATGATGTCACTGGTAGTGATGAGCAAATTTGTTCGGAAATCGGTTGCCAAACATATATTCGGCACGAATATGGCACATTCGGATTTGAGATCGGAAACACGAGCAAAATTTTATAAAATCTGAAAAAATCAGATTTGGTAAAAAGTGCGGAAAAATATTTGCATTGCCACAAAAGTATTTTCAGCATTTTAGCAACGATAATGGTGATGTATTATGAGCGTTTGGCACGTGTTTGATGAGGGGAATGGGTTTGCTGAGCTCAGCTCAGCATTCTTGTAAACAGCATTATTTTTTCCCTAACTTTATGTCTGCACATTGCAGTTAGCCAATCAGGGCACTGGAAACATCCACAATGTCCTGACAGAACGGTTTGCATCATTGGCTGCAGAAATCACATGTCGCTCTCCATATAAAGAGTTGACATCTTGTTTTAGCACCATTTTGACACTGTAACGGTGCAGAGAGGCTGCTTCTGATGCTGGCACTGTTAGCAGCAAGATTTTAGATAGTTAGCTAGGCATATTTTTTATCAATCAGATAGCTTAGCTAGCTACTGTCCAGTGTGGCTGTGAAATTGACCTTCCAGCAATTTGTTTGCCATTACTGAGGTCTACATACAAAGCCAGCAGGGCACAGGTCACACAACCGTGTTGTGCACTGCTTCTATTGTGCTCCATGCATGAGTATAGCGTTCTAAAAAACTTTTTCACTAGCTAAATCTGAAACAGCCTGCTGTATTCCACTTTTGTTAATGTGTTAAGTTGAAATTAAGCTGTCTGCAGATCTCACGCACATAACCAAAAACATTTTTCTGTGTCTAAACTTCATACAGTAGGGGACCTGACTTTCAAAATGTTTGTAGCATCTAGTGTGTCATAGAGGCCTGATCCAGAGGCCACAGAAATAGTCTTCGGTTACTAACATCATACAGTAGGGGACATCTCACTTTCAAATTGTTTGTAGCATTTAGCGTGTTACAGAGGCCGATTCCAGAGGCCCCCCAAAAATTCTTCTGTTACTAATGTCATACAGTAGGGGAAATCTCACTTTTAAATTGTTTGGAGCATCTAGTGTGTTATAGAGGCTTGATCCAGAGGCCACCAAAAAATTAATCTGTTACGAACGTCATACAGTAGGGGGCATCTCAAATTGTTTATATCATATCTGCTTTATCATACAGGCCTTGTCCACACTCAAACAATTCTTTCTTCTGCGACAAATGCAATTCAGCACTCCATATTTCACCTTGTAATTTACTGCCGGTAAAATTCAGCTGTTTGTAGAGCTGTTGCAGAGTTAAAAATCTAAATTTTTGTTGTTAATACTGTGCTCCTACCACACTATCTGAGTAACATGACTGGGAAAAATCGGGGCCATGGTGGAAGGGGAATTATGCTTGGTGTTCAAGGTGTACGTGGGGTAGGTGGTAATGTTTGTGAAAGCACTAGAGAACCAACAACGTCACCACGTCCTATGCAAAGACAACTGACAACTTCTGTTACTAAATGGTTACTCCACTACATTTCTTCAGCAGATGCACAGCGGCATGCCTTGTTGATGAGGCCCAGAAAGAGCATGTGCTCGAGTGAATGGCAAGTGCAGCTTCAAGTGACCTCTCCTCCTCTTCCTTCACCTCAACATCACACCCAATACAGTCGACAGAGATGGCACCCAAATTACCCTTGCTTTCATCTGCATCCCAACTATCCAACCATACAATTAACTGTATGGAACTGTAGATGGGTGAGTCTAAAGAGCTGTTCACACATTCTATGATATCATCATCAGAAGTGTACTCAAAAGCTTCACAGTGTCAAGAGGAGGAATTCTACACCTATGCACAATTTATTTTAGCTAGGATCTGGGGTAGATCAAAGTAGGGTCCAAGCAGCATCCTGACCCTCATCATCAGATGTTAATCCCATGGGGGAAAGGCGATCCTGATGAGATATAGATATTTGAGTCTCACGCGGACTGTACTGTGCTGTTAGGGCAGGAAGAGGAGGGGGGCAACTCCAAGAGTGATGAATGTGATTACACTGAGGATGATGATGATGAGGTGTTAGGTCCCAGTTGGCGTGAACATAGAGGCACACAGCTGAGTAGGCCATTTGAGGAGGAAGATGAGAAGGTTACATTGCGCTGTAAGTCACAGACGCGTATTGATGCAGCCACGATGAACAATGCATCCTCAGCCACAACTGTGGCTGTGACAATTGTTGTTAATAAAACTGAGTTACAAATCTTTTATACTTGTGTATGGGACTATGTACTCCATAGTTTGTTGTAGGTTAGTGTGGCTGTGACAAGCAGCATCCACAGGTCTGCAGCTTGCAGGGGTGGTAAGGGTAGCCTAGCCTGGGCCTTTTTTGACACTGCAAAGGATAAGCCAACTTAAGTAATCTGCCAACTTTGCAAAAAAACATATTAGAGGCAAAAAGTGCAATAATTTGACTACTACGTGTATAAACCTTCACATGCGCAATCAACATGCATTACTCTAGGAATTCCACTGTGCTAAAATGTGGACCAGTGGACCTCAACAACCATGTGCTGCCCCATCAATCGCATCTGCTGCTTCTGCCTCTGTTACCAATTCAATTATTGAGATGCAGATGCAGGTCTATGACCGCAGAACCTCGGGTTCTTTACCCGCTCCAGTCACGCTGACTGAGAGCCCACTGTCAGCTGTAATGGAAGCTGACATGCCTGCTGTTTTTGACCAATTTCAGAGAACAAGCACACCAATACTTTCTCAATCCACCATAACATCTCCATCTGCACCTCTCTCACGGTCCAGCAGTTTGTCTAGTTCACCCTCTCTCAGCACTGCAGCCAGCCCACAGTACCGCAGTTTTGGTCACGTAAAAGATTGTTTCCTCTTATGCATGACAAAGCTAACACGTTGAACTCCACCATCTCCAATCTGTTGGCTATGGAAATGCTGCCTTTCCACCTGGTAGATACAGATGGTTTCCGAGGCTGATGGCCATTACAGTCCCCCAGTACTAGTTGCCCAGTCGCCATTCCTTATCTAAGAAAGTTGTGCCTGCGCTATACCAGCATGTCACAGACAACATTAGCCATTCCTTTAATAAATCTAGATCTTCCAGGGTGCATTTCACCACAGACACTTGGACAAGTAAGCATGGCCAGGGGATTATATCTCGTTGACTGGGCACTGGGTGACTCTGTTGGCTGTTGTGGCAGACACTGCTCCACAAGTCTTGGAATCCCCAAGCCTTGCAGGACAAACGTCTACATTTAACACTTCCTCCACTGCTTCTGCCTCCTCCTCTATCTCCTCTAGGGCTTCCACCTGCACCCTCAACCTCTGCTTTAATGAGACACGCTTTCCAATAGTGGAGAGCGAATCTCTGCCACCTCTGTACTGCGCAGCCAGGGCTCACCACAATCAGGCAGTGTTAAAATTGATATACCTTGGAGATTGCAGTCATACAGCTGAAGAGTTGTGGACAGCTCTCCAGACTGAGTTTGATCAATGGCTGTCTCCGCTGAACTTACATTCAGGGAAGGCCATGTCCGATAACGATGCGATGCTGGTGGTGGCCCTAACGCAAGGTAAGCTCACACACGTGCCTTGCATGGCTCATGTCCTCGTTCTGGTGGTACAGCATTTTCTCGACAGTATCCTGGCCCGGGTGAGCTGCTTCAGTAAGTACAGAGGCTGTGTGCTCATTTCAGCCATTTCCACCCCTCAGGTCACTGACTTGCATCGATACAGAGATCCTTGTCCATGCCAATTAACAGGTTGATATGCGGTGTGCCAACAAAGAGAAATTCAATTCTGCATATAACAAGAACAAGACATAGAACATAGAACAAGCGCTTCCCCGCTCCTGCCCACGATACCGGCAAGGTCCTCTCTCTACCTCCGGTATACGTACCATCTACAGCCATTCAACAATTACTACTTCTATCTGGCACTCGGCTCTATACGGTAGGATACACCGCTTAGTATGTCATAATACTTTTTTATGTGACATTGTGTATTTGTGGCTACCCCAGTGCATTTTGCATACCCCCATTGGTCCACTAGGTGTTTGGTCTACTAGTAGTCTAGCGTAAGTATTGCTTGCGAGGCAACTTACTGGTATTACATGCACTTGTAGCGCGGTATTTGCATGATATATGATTGTTCTAATTTTGGCTGTTTTTGCAAATGAAGCCACAATAAAGAAAGACATTGCACGTACCTATGGTGAGTGCTCGTTTCTCCTATTTTTATATCTAATTTTGGCAGAATTGGCGCAGCGTCCGCCTAATACCTGCAGCACTTGTGCCTTTGTTAGTGTAGCACCAGTGTGTCTTAATATTACTCAATTCTGCATATATTGCAGCAACTGTGACAGAAGCAAGGAGCCCTGATGCAGTATGTCATGTTGTATATAGCCTTGGCCAAAGCAGTACGGACAAGGCGCATATCATGCAGAGGAGGATGCAGAAGGGATAACATTGTCTCTAAGTTCCAGACTGTCGTCACACAGGCAGGTGACAAGGGTGGGTGGATTACTGTGATCGAAGGGGCTGGTGATAACAGAGAAACTGTTATTGAAGGTGTAAGAGCCGAGGAACAAATGGAAGAGGAAGAGGGGAAGGGCAATCAACTGTCAGGAGATGAAGAGGATAATCCTCTCCTCCCTGTTGTTCATGTTGGCCTGAGGGGACAGAGGAAACAAGCATAAGTGTTACCCAGCCATATAACTACCAATTTATTTTATTGTACTTTTTTTCTTCCTTCTCACACCGATATACATCCTGGGTGTGCGTCCTGGTTCTCTTTTTTATCTAATATTTTTTGTATCATTGTACGGATACTCCTGTTGTTGCCATTAATATTTTTAATAAATTATTATTTATATATTACATTGGGACGTTCTGGTCAGTTGTTTTCTCTCCCCTTTTCCATTACTTATTGTTTTTTACCAACTGTCCCCCTGCACATAAGTCCGGTCTGTTGGGTCACAACTTTGGTAATACTGATCACACGTGTGGTAGACTTATATAGACCCATTTATAGACCTCATAAAGACTTCCTTGTTAAACCTATTTCATGTGATTTTGGTAATTTAGTAACTTTTGGTACTTTAGTCCTGCCATCTTTTTGACCTAATTGTGATTATTTTGACTTTATATCCATATTGGTGTCCGTTTTGGCTTTTGATTGGTCGCGTGCCGCCCATGTGGCCGCGACGCGACCAATCACAGCAAGCCGTGACGTAATTTTCAGGTCCTCAATGCCTAATTCTAGGCATTCAGGATTTTAAAATTACGTTCCGGCTTGTGATTGGTCGCGTCGCGGTCACATGGGTGACGCGACCAATCACAAGCCGTGACGTCACGGGAGGCAGGAAACGCGCGCATTTTAAAATTACGTCACGGCTTGTGATTGGTTGCGTGCCACCCATGTGACCGCGACGCGACCAATCACAGCAAGCCGTGACGTAATTTCAGGTCCTGAATGCAGAATTAGGCATACAGGACCTGAAATTACGTCACGGCTTGCTGTGATTGGTCGCGTCGCGGTCACATGGGCGGCACGCAACCAATCACAAGCCGTGATGTAATTTTAAAATGCGCGCGTTTCCTGCCTCCCGTGATGTCACGGCTTGTGATTGGTCGCGTCGCCCATGTGACCGCGACGCGACCAATCACAAGCCGGAACGTAATTTTAAAATCCTGAATGCCTAGAATTAGGCATTGAGGACCTGAAAATTACGTCACGGCTTGCTGTGATTGGTCGCGTCGCAGCCACATGGGCGGCACGCGACCAATCACAAGCCGTGACATCACGGAAGGAAGTAAACGCGCGCATTTTAAGCAAAGAACGCTGCCGGTTCCCTTGGTGAGGTCCAGGCTGCGTCGGAGAGGTGAGTATAGCAATATTTTTTATTTTAATTCTTTATTTTACACATTAATGTTGTTTCGATACCGATACCCGATACCACAAAAGTATCGGATCTCGGTATCGGAATTCCGATACCCGCAAGTATCGGCCGATACCCGATTCTTGCGGTATCGGAATGCTCAACACTGTCTGCCGATAATTTTCTGAAATGTGAACACTCCTGATTTGGTGTCCATCTGCTGGATTGTCTGTACTAGAAAAGATGTTGGTCTCTATCATACTATTTCTACTGTGGTGAAATTGATGCCACTTTGGTGGTGTCTGCCAATAATATTTGGAAGTGTGAACACTCCTGATAGGGTGTCCATGTGCTAGATTGGTCATAGTTCAAGACATGTCACTTCCTTTTATACTATTTCTACTGTGATGAAATTGATGCTACTTTGGTGATGTCTGCAAATAATTTTGGGAACTATGAACACTCCTAGTTGGGTGTACATCTGCTGGATTGTGTATATCGGAAGACCTGTCATTCCCTATTATACTATTTCTTCTGTGGTGAAATTGATGCCACTTTGGTGATGTCTGCCAATAATTTTTGGAAATGTGAACACTCCTGGTTGGGTGTCCATTTGCTGGGTTGGCTGTAGTGGAGGAGATGTCGGTCTCTATTATACTATTTCTACTGTGGTTAAATTGATGCCACTTTTTTAGTGTATGTCAAAAAATTTTGGAAATGTGAACACTCCTGGTTGAATGTCCATATGCTGAGTGGGCTGTAGTGGAAGAGATGTCGGTCTCTATTATACTGTTTCTACTGTGGTGAAATTTATGCCACTTCTATTGTGTCTGACAATTATTTTTGGAAATTTAATAATCCTGGTTGGGTGTCCATCTGCTGGTTTGGTCGTAGTGGAAGACCTGTCGGTCCCTGTTATACTATTTCTACTATGTTGAAATTGGTGACACTCTGATGGTGTCTGCCAACAATTTTTGGAAATGTGTACACTCCTGATCGGGTGTCCAACTGCATGATTGGGTGTAGTGGAAGACCTCTAGGTCCCAATAATACAATTTCTACTGTGATGAAATTGGTGCCACTTTGGTAGTGTGTGCCAATAATTTTTGGAAATGTGAACATTCCTGATTGGGTGTCCATCTGCTGGATTGGGTGTAGTGGAAGACCTGTCGGTCCTTATTATACTATTTCTACTGTCATAAAATATATGCCACTTTAGTATTGTCTTCCAATAATTTTTGGAAATGTGAACACTCCTGGTTGTGTGTATCCATCTGCTGGATTGGGTGTAGTGGAAGACCTTTCGGTCCCTATTATACTATTTCTACTGTGGTGAAATTGATGCCACTTTTGTGGTGTCTGCCAATAATTTTTGGTAATGTGAACGTTCCTGGTTGTGTCTCCTTCATGCGTGTTGCCTGAAGCAGTAAACCTCCGAGACCATTAGGCCTCCATTTCCTTGGACTCAACTACCCATGTTTCCATCCTTAAATTTTTCTGACAATGATAATCTACAAAACTGATATTTGTGCCAACTGAGTGTGGCTCAGCGTGAAAGTAGGTAGAGGTGTTGCATGTGGTGTTAGGCTCCCAGCAAAGGGGGCCTACACTGATCCCTCACCCACCTCGTCCCACTGTGATGTTCAATTGAAAGATGTAAATGCTGTCCCAGACCTCGATACCTCATGCCTGGCTGATTGCTGCAGTTCCATGCTGCAATGTGAACTGTGGGTGAATTGAGGCCACTTTCCTGGTGTCTGTCCCTCATTTGATATGTTTTGGCAGCATTTGGGGCCATTATAAGGTGTTGTACATTGGTTTGTTTTTGCCTCCCATTGACGTGAATGGCTTTCGGTTATGTTCGGCGAATATTCGACTAATTAATCGGCGAATATTGCAAATTCGGCGAACGTAATCAGAACTGAAAATTAAAATATTCGCTCATCTCTAATTCTTACCCATTGCTCTGCGTGCCAAGATGTGGTCCCACAACCATAATGCACATTTTATATAGTCTTCCTTGGGTGACAGTGCATCGGAGTTTCAGACCCATATCTTGGTACAGTTTTTGACACTTGCTAAAAAATGTTATTTTTATGGTTCCTGTGTGTGGTCACTACTGTGATTAATGGTCTTGATCTCCATCTATTTACAGTCTTTGCATAGTTGTATTTCTACTTATTTACAGTATCTATAGTTATAGTGCATGCATCATACCGACTATCATTTTTATGATTGTTCCTGCCCCTCTATATAATGTGCATTGTTGTGGCCTTTTGTATTTGAGTCTTCACCTCTGACATTCCTTTTTATTATACCTTACAATGCAATATGTAGAATTCTGTCTTCCCTAGTATCTTTGATATACAGTAGTCATCTATCGAAATAATACTCAAACCACTTGTACACCTTATGCATAATGCAAGAAGTATTTTACTATTTGCAGAATGACATCCTCCCTCAGGACAGAGCTACTCATACTACTTTACGAACACTATGCAACTCTTTATCTGTAAGTTGTCATTACAAGGCAACACATTGCAAAATTGGTGATTAGTTCCTAAATATAGCAAGGAATCCATGAACTACAGATCAAACCTTAGGGAAATTCTGCTGTTTTTACTGCATAGATACTCTGGTATGCTTTTTTCTCCCAGTTCACCCTGTTACTTTTCCTTTTATTATGGTGCAATATGATAATCCTACATGAATACAAAAGTATAGAAACCAATGAGTTATTATCTATTTTTTTTAGTTTTCCCAAAAAAGCCAGTTGCCATTTCAACAATCATAAAGCAGATAGGCTATTTGTATTATTTAGGTTTATTTTTATTGTTGTTGCTTTTCTTAAGTGCATTATGCAGAAATCTCCCTTAACAATAGAAAAGAACAAAAGGCAATTCATCTGAATTCTACTCACTGTCATTCTCCTCTTTGCTTCTTCTGTTTGTTTTAATAATATTTGAAATTAATTGGAATGGAAGGCAGAGAAAATAATATTTCACACTTAATTATTTTCATTATGCCACATAATTTTAAAACTAGGGTAAAAAAAAAAAAAAGAATTATCAACATTGTAAAATAATGGCTGTGTGAGTCACACTCCTGCCTGAGATTTACTTGTGTATTATTTTTCATATCAGCATTGGCCAGACACAGTTGGAGAAGTTAAATATTCCTTAGATGCCTTGTTGTGGTATAGACTGTTTGCTCGCTTTCAGAAACGCCACATCCTCAGCATAAAGCACCATCACAACGTTAAAATGGGAATTTTCACATGAATGACTTAGTGAACCATCCACAAAATATTTATTTTTCCTATAAACCAATTCATTGCTTTAAAAGTGAACCTTCTAGATAAGGAGCTAACATGGGGATAAACCGCTGAGATATTCGGTCAAGGTGTTTGTAAAAGCTATTTCCAAATTAGACCATACAATGTTTCCTCTGGTGAGACAAAACTTGCTAAATGTGTCCCTGGAAGCTTAAGATTTGACATGTACACACTTCAATTATGGCTAAGCTTTTGTCTGTACTAGTATATATTGGGTCTAGCATAAATATTTTCTCAAGAAAACAGTTGCTTTAATGTCTGAATCAACCAATCCAGGAGCCCCTGTGACACATTAGTAACTTAATTATTTGCTGCTCAACAACTACTTATTTTAGCACAGGGAAAATGTTGATACTTTTCCTTATATAGCTACAAAGTTAACATTCTTTCCCAGAATAGAGAGTCAGTCATAGCAGTGTGGAAGTGTGTGTCGGAGCTTCAAATCTAAGATGGCACCCGCCTGTGTTCTGGCATCATACCCTCTACTAAGTGCTGGCTGCATTCTACGTCAAGAGAGTCAGTGCTTAGCAGAGGTGGCAGAACCTGCCCAGTGAGCTGGTGCTATCTTGGAATCTGAGTGGGTGTAGGCAGTGCTTAACAAAGGGGCGACATCACCACAAGCAGCGAGTGCTATCTTTGAAACATAGTGAATGCAGTCAGCTCAAAAACTGATTGCAATGATAGCAGTCTGCCAACACAAAAAAGTGAATGCAGTGAACACAGTCAGCAAGCACAAAAAGTGAACAAAGTCAACACATTCAGCCAGCACAAAAAGAAGTGGTTGCAGTCAGACAGCACAAAAAGTGAATGCAATCAGCCAGCACAAAAAGTGAAGGGAGTCAGCCAGCACAAAAGTCAATGCAGTCAGCCAGCATTTCTGATCTTTGAATCACAGCACACACAGTAAGTGTGAAGAATAGTGGAGATATCATTTCATGTCATTCATTTGTATCCTATTTGGCATGAGATTATAAAACCCCCTTCCGTTGTGCAGCTGCAACTGGACACGAGGTTGTCAAGCCTCAAAAGGCTGTGAGAGACAGATCTCACACCTTGAGCAGGCTAAGCTCAGAACAAAAGGCTTGCTTGCAAAATAGATACTATGTTGTCTGCTTTGTTAAGTCATAAGGAGAATATGGACTTACCAAATGTACTGGTCACACACCGGTTACATTTTTTAGATCTCTGGAATGGACTGCACATCTTGTGTTCTACCACAACAGGGTGGGAAGATACACAGAATGGCTAGCAGAAGGTAGCAAAGCTATGTTTGGTCTCAATGCATAGCTGGGGACTGGACGGATCTGATGCCACCAAAACTGCCACCCTAGGATCATCCATTAAAGAGTCATGACCCATATTAGATGTTGGAGTTTTTAACTGCTATAGGCAAGGGGGGAGGATGTAGGTTCAGTCCAAAGGGGCGGAGGGGAGTGACCCAAAGGGGATAAAGGCTAGTTTAAGGCCATGTGGTCTCTCTCTGTTATGCTTGCAGTTCACTTCGAAAGTGGGTGCCACGTCGAGTAATGTGCTTTGAATGAACTAGAAAACCAGGTGGCAGCCCATGCCCCTTGTGGCCCAGCACATGCTTGGCCGAACGTCAAACTGATAATTGACATGATCTATCTGCTTATATCTTTTGTACTACCACTAGTTATATTTGCATTTCTGACCATTCCATATGTATAACCATTGTGTATATAGTGTATTGTCTAGTGTGCCCTGAAGGTGTTTAAATATATAATTTAACCTCGGGCTGTGTATTCTCGGTTTAACTTTGCATTCTACTGGGGCTGGTTTATGGCCCGATATAATCTTGTTAATGGACCGAGCTTATATCTAATGACTAACTAGTGGCAGTCCTACTGGGATGGCAGTGCTCTGTTTCGCTGTTGCTAATGAATTATACTGCCTAAATATTTCCTAATGACAAACATATAAACCAAGAAAAGGAACACTATACTAGTAGGGGCAAACTATATATAATGATAATATAAAACACGTCATATTAATAATAATTAAAATCAGAATTATATCTGCTACTCTAGTGAAAAGGACTATAGATAGTGGACAGTCAGAAACTTAAAACTCAAAAAAAGCGAAAAAAAAACTGACCAAAGTCCACATAAATGGGTAATATGATGTAATATAAAGTTTATTAAAGAATCAGGTAAATTATAATGGGAAAAACGAACAAAGCAAAGGGTAAAAACATCAAAATTACAAAAATGGGGGCGAGAAAATCCAGGATTCTATCTATAACACAAGGTACATAACATCATCATCATAATACTTCCTAATAAAGTGCAAGTGCTCAAGGACACCACTGGGTGTCAGTGTTGATACCTAGTGAACTAGTACACTGAGAAAGCTGAAGTGCAGTGCATTCAAATATGAAAAAGTAACACCATAATAAAGTTAATACTTGCACAATAAAGTGGTCTCGGTTTCCTGGATGGCGCCCTCCCCAACGCGCGTTTCGGCACGCTGCCTTCGTCAGGGGATGGCGTCATTAGGAAAGTGAGATGCTTAAATACAACCTTTGGCCAATCAAAACACAGTGTGTAAAAATGACCCAATCACAACAGGGGGTGTAGATAAACCATTGTATATCAGTGCATATATCCCGATTTATGACGTTTTTTATTATGCGTCTTTTAATCATTATGATTCGTATTGTGTTTGTTATCCTCCTTTTTTGTATTTACCTGCTCTAATTATGATTTTCCTAGTATTTAACCAATAATCTATGGATCCATGGTATATTTCGGTGGCTTGTGGTAACTCTCTTTCTCTCAATGATGGTGGTACATTCCTGCTGTAAAGAAACGAGCACTATATTCAACATATTTATTGAACTTGTTTTTATTTCACTTTTATTTGTTTTTCTATTATTTTTGTGTAAATTGTAACATATTATGTCTTTCATTTGTCACTTTTATATATTGATATATATGTCACCAACCACTTAGCATTGCATATTGTATTTATTATATGTGGTTCTGTAATACATCCTCTAGTCACTTTATTTAAAGGCAATGCACACTATATGTCATATTTTATAGCCTTCACTTTACACATTTCGTTTCTGGTCGAGTAGAGTCTCCTACTTGCGGTTTGTGGAATGTGGTACGCTTGTTCGGCATGGCTACAGCGGGTGGGCTGGTTTTCGGCCGCGTGTTTTGATTGGCCAAGGGTTATATTTAAGCATCTCACTTTCCTAATGACGCCACCCCCTGACGAAGGCAGCGTGTCGAAACGCGCGTTGGGGAGGGCGCCATCCAGGAAACCGAGACCACTTTATTGTGTAAGTATTAACCTTATTAAGGTGTTACTTTTTCATATTTGAATGCACTGCACTTTAGCTTTCTCACCCAAATGAATCTATCACAAGAAGGAAACGTCAGCAGGAAACAGAATATAAAGCTGGACCAAAAAAGTGATAGGCACACAAACAAAAACACCTGTGTTAAGCTAAGCAAACTGCTACCAGAAGAGCAGAACCCAAACTTGCATCAAAAAGGGGCGTCTCTGACCACAGAACACAAACTCAAGAGATCAAATGCAGGTGAATGACAGCTCTCTTATCCCTACTACCCAGGAACAGCTCTCTTAGCCCTACTACCCAGGAACAGCTCTCTTAGCCCTACTACCCAGGAACAGCTCTCTTAGCCCTACTACCCAGGAACAGTTCTCTTAGCCCTAGTACCCACAGACAGCTCTCTGAGCTCTACTTCTCAGGAGCTGCTCTCTTGGCCCTATTACCCAGGGACAGCTCTCTTAAACTTATGACCCAGGGACAGCTCTCTTAGCCCTACTACACAGTGAAAGATTTCTTAGCCTTACTACTCAGGAGCTGCTCTCTTGGCCCCACTACCCAGGGACAGCTCTCTTAGCTCTACCACCAAGTGAAAGCTCAAATAGAACCACTACCTAGGCACAGATCTCTTAGCTCTAATATCCAGGGGCAGCTCTCTTAATAGCCCTACTACCCAGGAACAGCTCTTTTATAACCCTGACCAGTCAGTACATTGTAGCACATGCTTGTATTGTGTTGCACAAATGTCTGAATGAGCCCTTAAAATTAAAATCAGCCCTCGGTGAAAATTAGTTTGACCCCACTGCCTAGACATGGTAATTGCTAGATACTGAAAATATACAGTGCGCAGCAGAGATGAGTACACCCAAACAGTTTTGTCAGAAAACCTGTAGTTTCTTTTCAGAATCAGTAATTTCTATAGGAAACTATGTTATTAAATACTTGCACAAAAAGTCCACCTAAAATTTGCCAGGGCCCAAGCTGAAAAATATGAAGACTACTGGGACTCTATACTCAGTAGTGATGATACTAAGATAAATGTCTTTGGAACTGATGGTTACAAAACATAAATCAAAAGACATTTTCCATGGTAGAAAATATTCTTTTTAAATTATATACACTGCTCAAAAAAATAAAGGGAACACTAAAATCCCACATCCTAGATATCAATGAATGAAATATTCCAGTTGTAAATCTTTATTCATTACATAGTAGAATGTGTTGAGAACAATAAAACCTAAAAATGATCAACGTGAATCACAACTAATATCCCACGAAGGTCTGGACTTGGAAAGATGCTCAAAATCAAAGTGGAAAATTAAGTTACAGGCTGAGTAGTGTGTGTGGCCTCCACGGGCCAGTAAGACCTTACAACGCAAGAGGAATGCTCCTGATGAAGCGGCAGATGGTCTCCTGAGGGATCCCCTCCCAGACCTGGACTAAAGAATCTGTCAACTCCTGGACAGTCTGTGGTGCAACGTGATGTTGGTGGATGGTGCGAGACATGATATCCCAGATGTGTTCAATCAGATTCAGGTCTGGGTAACAGGCAGGCCAGTCCATAGATTCAATGCCTTCATCTTGTAGGAACTGCTGACACACTCCAGCCACATGAAGTCTGGCATTGTCCTGCATTAGGAGGAACCTAGGGCCAACCTGCCCCAGCATATGGTCTCACAAGGGGTCTAAGGATCTTATCTCGGTACCTAATGGCAGTCAGGCTACCTCTGGTGAGCACATGGAGGACTGTGCGTCCCTCCAAAGAAATGCCACCCCACACTATTACTGATCCACTGCGAAACCGGTCATGCTGAAGGATGTTGCAGGCAGCAGATCGCTCTCCACGGCATCTCCAGACTCTGTCACGTCTGTCACATGTGCTCAATGTGAACCCGCTTTCATCTGTGAAGAACACAGGGCACCTGTGGCGAATTTGCCAATCCTGGTGTTCTGTGGCAAATGCCAAGCGTCCTGCACAGTGTTCGGCTGTGAGCACAACCCCCATCTGTGAATGTCGGGCACTCAGACCATCCTCATGGAGTCAGTTTCTAACCATGTGTGCAGACAGATGCACATTTGTGCCCTGCTGGAGGTCATTTTGCAAGGCTCTGGCAGTGCTCCTCCTGTTCCTTCTTGCACAAAGGCTGAGGTAGTGGTCGTGCTTCTGGGTTGTTGCCTTCCTATGGCCCTCTCCACATCTCCTGGTGTACTGGCCTGTCTCCTGGTCACGCCTCCAGCCTCTGGACACTATGCTGACAGACACAGCAAACCTTTTTGCCACAGCTCGCATTGATGTGCCATCCTGGATGAGCTGCACTACCTGAGCCACTTGTGTGGGTTGTAGAGTCTGTCTCATGCTACCACAAATGTGAAAGCACAACCAACTTTCAAAAGTGACCAAAACATCAGCCAGAAAGCATTGGTACTGAGATATGGTCTGTGGTCCCCATCTGCAGAACAACTCCTTTATTGAGTGTGTCTTGATAATTGCCAATAATTTCCATCTGTTTTCTATTCCATTTGCACAACAGCATGTGAAATTGATTGTCAGACAGTGTTGCTTCCTGAGTGGACAGTTTGATTTCACAGAAGTTTGATTTACTTGGAGTTATATTCTGTTGTTTACATGTTCCCTTTATTTTTTTGAGCAGTTTATATTGAAGTAGTATAATGATATAGTTGTGGATGGTGTAGCAATGCCAGGTAGGCAAGGGATAAATTCTAGCTTTGCAGGCTCTGATTAGTACACTTGGTTCGCTCTGCATATAAACAGGCTTGATTTTCATCTAAGGCAGTCGTCTCAGGGAAGCTGACCAAACTGGATGTCTTGAAGTTGACGAGAAAAACAAGTCAGATTCTCTTTGAGAAGAGTCTGTACAGGCTGTATGCACCAAATTGCAAGTTTCAGTGGCTGCAGTTTTGTTTGATTGACCTGCGGCTAGCTCAGTGGTGTCTGAAGTAGTAATGGTTAGTTACAACCTGAATAAGGCTATGGATTTATATTTAAGATTCTATTGTTTTAGTGCTGTGTAACTCGTGGAAAGCTATAAAAACTGCACGTTTGGAACAAAACTGCATTGCCTGTGTGAATTCTACCTAATGCCTATCAGAGCTAATGAATCCTTATAATCTAGACACTCCTGCTTGGCAGAGACCATTATGTGGGTCGAATTATTGCTTTTTGGGGATACTTTTGCATACCAAATATTGCCACAATAATTTTTATTTCATAATTTGGGGTTCTGACTAGTGTTGAGCATTCCGATACTGCAAGTATCGGGTATCGGCCGATATTTGCTGTGTCGGAATTCCGATACCGAGTTCCGATATTTTTGCGATATCGGAAATCGGAATCGGAAGTGTGCGGTGCGTATGGTTCCCAGGGTCTGGAGGAGAGGAGACTCTCCTTCAGGCCCTGGGAGCCATATTCATGTAAAAAATAAATAATAAAAATAAAAAATATTGATATACTCACCCCTCCGGCAGACGCTGGACCTTAGCGATGTAACCGGCAGCCTCCGTTCCTAAGAATGAGTGAGTGTAGGGCCTGCGATGACGTCGCGGCTTGTGATTGGTCGCATGAGCGGTCACATGAGCGGTCACGCGACCAATCACAAGCCGCAACGTCATCGAAGGTACTTCACTCTGCATTCTTAGGGAACGGAGGCAGACGCTTGGACCGGTGAGAGCCGGGGCCGTCAGAGGGGTGAGTATATCAATATTTTTTATTTTTATTCTTTATTTTATACATGAATATGGATCCCAGGGCCTGAAGGAGAGTTTCCTCTCCTTCAGACCCTGGGAACCATTCCGATATTTTGTGTCCCATTGATATGCATTGGTATCGGGTATCGGTATCGGCGATATCCGATACTTTTTGGGTATCGGCCGATCCAATCCGATACCGATACCTTTGCATATCGGAAGGTATCGCTCAACACTAGTTCTGACATTAGCATGTTGTGAATATGTAAATTTTTCTTCCCTGATCATCAGAGATTCTATGATTTTGCTGCAAACAACTTCCTTATCTTAAAAAGTCTTCAAGCATAGAAACGCTAGCCATAGTAAAATAATTTCATAGATGTAACTGTATCATGCATAGCAACTTCTATGGGTCCAAATAGATGGGGAACGCATTTAGGTATAAAAACACAGCCTTTTGCAGGATGTCTACTCACATTTTTGATTCCTTGAAACCTTTTGCCATTATTTTTACCTCTGTAAAAAGCTTTTTTGTTACTCACCCACTCCAGGTCCAGTGCTGCCTTTATGCCATTGCTCTGCCTACATTGGCCCAATAGCTGTCAGACGCGATCTTGTATGCTGTAGTCAAGACATCACGGCAGCAGTTATTGGGCAAAGACTGGCACAGGATAGAGAGGCAGCAACAAACCTGGGGAGGGTGAGTAACATCTTAGATTGTTATTTTATCCTAGTGGAAGTTAAAAAAAATGCCCTTTAATTACCCCAGTACATTAATTTTTCTAACAGTTAATATTTGCTAAGAAATTCACTTTCAGAAACGGTTTCCAATTTAGTGATGACTGTACAATTACATCCTGTGTTAGAGGGTCGGCAAGGCATAACTTCATTCTTTGAGCACTGTGTTGGAGACCAAAAGGTCCAATTTTCTCCTTCAGGATAGTCAATGTTACACTTGCAAAAACTGTTAACACGTATTCGGGAGTTAATAGAACCAATGTGAACTTTGATTCCTAGATGCAATAGATACTCCAAAAGAGTCAATCATATTTATTTCTCAAAACTGTGTGCGAGATAAGAATTGCTCCCAAGAATCGTGTGCTATGACTCCTTGACCTTTCCAATCCCAATAATACAGAAAAAACATAATTGCTTGAAAGTTTCCAACCTCAGAGGTGCTTTTCTTTGACAACATTGTGGCAAGTCTGCTGAAAGCAAGTCATTGTGTTATTGTTATTTTGGTGTAATGTAATTTTGAAAAAAAAAACATTGACCTCTAAAATTGCTTAATGACCTGTTTGCCATCTAAAATAACCTTTATGACTTCATCATTAACTGCCAGTCTGTAAAAAAGAATGACACTATATAATTTACTTATCCCCGGAATAAAAAAAGTGACATTTTGTAGCGTTCTTATTCTACCCAGTTATTAAATTGAATCACCGAGCTTGTCAACAGAGCTTGTCAACTTATACAATTCTGCTGGTATTTCATGGTAAGGTCAACAGTTAGTTAAAGAAAATAAAAAGCCATTCCACCAGATCTGTTACTTTAAATAAGATCTTTAATAAACTAATGCCTCAGTGGAGACTTATGACATAGGCCGTTCAACAAGTGCTAATAAAGTAGAGGGAGCTAGTGCATATCACATCAATTCTACATTTCATATTTACTGACTTGGCAAAATAAACTCCTCAAGGATGGTGCGATTTTTTGTTTTTTACTCCTTTATTATAAGAGCCATGACATTTTTATTTTTCCATGGATATAGTCGTATCAGAGCTTTTTTTCTGTAGGAAAAGTTGTATTTTTGAATGGCACCATCTATTTTAAAATGTGAAGCACTGGAAAGTGGGAAAACATTCTAAGTGTGGCAAAATAGCAAAAAAAAGTGCAAATCAAACATTGTTTTTTTTTCACTTGGGAAAAAGGGGGCACCTGAGGGCACTAATAATAATTAGATATGGAATCACTGACCACACGCTAGAAACATGTATGTTACCAAAAAGAGAAAAAAAGTAGCATGTATAAGGAAGGATCACCAAAATCAGTATAGCAAAAAGGTATATATAAATGTATTGAAACATATCAACAAAAGGCAAAAAAACAAACAATTAAAAACAATTAAAAAACCATAAGGTTAACAACCATAGGGGGCCTTGTAGGTGCCCTCCTAAGGAAAGCACCTACCTCCATTAAATGGACCGGAAGTATATTATGGTAAACTACACTGAACAGCTGAAGTCATTAAGTGCTGGACAGGATGATCCTGCATATAAATATAAGAAGACTCAACAGGATGCAATATGTCCAAATGGCCAAATACAATATATGCACAAAATATATAGTATCATAGACAAATAAAGTTTAAACAGGATAAAAAAAACTGCAGGCTGAAAAATGACAAAGAATGTGATAGTGCACAAAACCCCAAACTCTTCCTAAAAATAGTTCAATGAGGAAGGAAAAATTAGTCCAAAATCAAAAAACGAGAGAGGGAGGAATGGAACTGCAGAGAACCTGTTAGATCCTGAAATAAGAGAGTCACCCGGTCATGGTAGTGGAGGAGGGGGAGACACCCCACGCATATCGCCACACATCATGGCTTTCTCAGGAAGCATATTGCATCCTGTTGAGTCTTATTAGATTCATATGCAGGATCATCCTGTCCAACACTTAATGACTTCAGCTGTTCAGTGTAGTTTACCATAATATACTTCAAGTACATTTAGTGGAGGTAGGTGCTTTCCTTGGGGGGCACCTACAAGGCCCCCTATGGTTGTTAACCTTATGGTTTTTTAATTGTTTTTAATTGTTTGGTCGTTTGCCTTTTGTTGATATGTTTCAATAAATTTATATATACCTTTTTGCTATACTGATTTTGGTGAGCCTTCCTTATACACGCTACCTTTTTTCTTTTTTTGTTTTTTTTGTTTTCATTTACAATATTCATTTTACCCTAAAACTGATCTGGAAATATGACTCTCCAAGTCAGTATGATTCAAGAAAAGCACATCCAGCCCATGAATGGCAGCGCTTCCCAGGACTCACATCCAGAGATGATATTTTATATTTTTTTATTTCATAACTTAAAATAGAAGAGATATAACGCGTTTCGGATACAGTATATATCTTTCTTCAGGTATCATAAAAACACAGTACAAATCCTACTTGTATAAAATTCAATTACACTTATATATATGTACTGAGTTTTTATGATACCTGAAGAAGGATATATACTGTATCCGAAACGCGTTATATCTCTTCTATTTTAAGTTATGAAATAAAAAAATATAAAATATCATCTTTGAATGTGAGTCCTGGGAAGCGATGCCATTCATGGGCTGGATGTGCTTTTCTTGAATTACTTCTCCTGTGTGAGCCTGACTCTGGCTCTTTCACTTGGATCCACCCGAGGCAAGCTGCAAGCCCTGTATATTGAAAAGTATATCAGAGGGAATTTTGAGGAAACGCAATCTAAAGCCATTTTAGTCTTTTATCAGGTGAGTGCATAAAATTGTGCACCCTTTAAAGACTACAATATTGTGTTTACGCACTTATGGCGCCGCGATTTGTCTGTTCTTCTCTCCCAAACAGGGTTTTTTTTGTATACAAGTTAGTATGATTGCAGCGATACCAAACATGGACAGTTTTTGTTTTATTTAAATGGTGGAAAACATTTCAGAAATTTGTAAAGAAAAAAAGATTGCTTGTATTGCCATTTTCCAAGATCCCTAAGGGTATTGTGAGGCAGTGACAAGTGTTATATGTGAGGGTCGCTATGTGTCCCCCAAAATGCGCATAGAAACATATTAAGACTGCAGGAGTGTATTGCAGTCACAGCTATAGCTGTGATTGCAGTCCAAAATAAAATTAAGCTTGGTCTTGGGAAAACTATTTGCCCAAGGCAGATTTAAGAACCCATGGCATGGGGTTTTATTTTTGGAGTGAACTACAGGATGGTGGTGGGGCAGTTCACTCCCTCCATGTTACAAGTGGCCCATGGCCACAGATTCTATTTTAAAAACCCTGCAGCAAAATGTTGCATGTGTCAGTCTTGGTTTGCAAACTTGCAGAGCGGGTGGCTCTGCAGAGCTTAGCCTGTGTGAAGTAACGCTGAGCCAAGTGGAGCCAAAAGGCCTGACACCCCTCAGCATAGAATGATGGTGCAGTCACCCACGGCAACTGGTCTCAGATACATGCTGTCATGATTCCCAGCTGCAATCCAGTGGATACCATTTGCTGTTTACTTTGTGAATTCTGGATATTAAAACACATATGTTTTGAACTTTCTTGGGTCACTGGCTGTCTGTCACACTGCACCAAACTCGCTGCACTACATATGGTGGAGAATACGGGCAGTGAGAAATGATGCATACGAAAAGCCCGCTGCATATCAGTAATTAAGCCTGCAACTCTACATCTCAAGCCTGCTGAAAAGATGGAGGAAATACTCAATAAGTTGGCCCTCACGCAGCAGCTGCAGTTTCAGTGGCAGTCACAGCTATAGCTGTGATTGCAGTGCAAAATAAAAGTAAGTTTGGTCTTGGGCAACCTTTTTGCCCAAGGCAGATTTAAGAAAACCCAGCACGGGCTTTTATTTTTAGAGGCAGTTCAATCCCTCCATGCTGGGTCTTACAAGTGGCCCATGGGGACAGATTCCATTTTAAAAACCCTGCAGCAAAAGGTTGGGTGTGTCAGTCTTGGTTTGCAAACTTGCAAACTCTGTCTGTGTAAAATTAAGCCAAAAGGCCTGGCACCCCTCAACATTGCACGGTGGTGCAGTCGCCCACGGCAACCGGTCTCAGATACGGACTGTCTTGATTTCCGGCTGATACCATGTGCTGTTTACTTTGTGAGTTCTGGACTTTGTACATTGTGGACTAGCTGGTTGTTCTGTCCTGCCTGTATTGCACATAGCACTTTACAGTCTATTGTATTTCTGGGTTATATATTATTATACAGTGCGTACATTGGTTTCCAGACTTCCTTCTGGCTACCTGATCTAAGAACACTCTGAGGAGATATACTTACTATTCAATATAAGCCTACTCATGTTTATCTCAACATTAGTCATATTTTGTGGCGTATTGATATCTATTCATTGGGTTTGTGTGTTTTTCATGTTTTAATTGGATTTTAGTATATATGTTTTGTTTAGTAAAGTGTGTTATATTTTTATACAATTCATGAATCGAGACGTGCACAGTTATTACATCTCTTCTCCCCTACATATATGATTAATAGTAAGAGACCTAGCACTCAACTTTAGGTAAGATGCAGCAGGAAAAATTTATTGTAGTAAACACAGGAAAACGTTTCGGTCAATTGTGACCTTCATCAGTTACTACAAAAAACACAGACATCTGGGTAGGTATAAGGAAAAAATGACAAACAAAAAAATAACAATAACAAAAGTATATACGGAGAACATAGCAAACAATATGAGGGCATGGAATCACATAACAATATATTGGCAGAGCTAGGAATCAAGCCGGCTTACACTTAACAACCTCCTGGTATGTCCTTTTTAACCTATTCGGGCACTACTTCACTTTTCCTTGTCTGTAGGTTCAACATTAGAGATTGGAATTGGTATTGTGCTTGATTACTAGCTCTACCAATATATTGTTATGTGATTCCATGACCTCATATTGTTTGCTATGTTCTCTGTATATACTTTTGTTCTTGTTATTTTTTTGTTTGTAATTTTTTCCTTATATCTACACAGATGTCTGTGTTTTTTGTAGTAACTGATGATGGTCACAATTGACTGAAACATTTTCCTGTATTTACTACAATAAATTTTTCCTGCTGCATCTTACCTAAAGTTGAGTGCTAGGTCTCTTACTATTAATCTATATGGTTTGGGAACCTGTTCTTAGCACCTTCTCTAGTAGTGCTCACGGTTAATTTTCTACATATATGATTGTCTTGATGCATGATGATGCACCTTAACATTATATACTAGTTGTGCAATTTCTTATTATACAAGCTGAATGTAGGGTTACTACTATGATAGCCTATTTATTAGGTAAGAAAATACAAGAACTTATAGTATATAATATAGAAAGGTGCGGTTCCCATGCTGTCAGATGACAGCATGAGCCAGCAGCTGTGACCGGAGTTAAAAGGTTTTACGCCGATGCTTGTGCTATAAATAAATAAATGTAAAAAAAAAAATTCTGTGGGGTCTCTTCTACAACTGACAGCTCCAAGCTGCAACCTTCAGCTGTCAGATTTATCATGGCTAATTATCAATAATAGAGTGGTCCCTATGCCGTTTTTTTAATTATTTAAAAAAATAATTAAAAAAACGAAGTGGGGTCCCCCCTTTTTTTTGACAACCAGCCAAGCTAAAGCAGACAGCTGGGGATAAATATTGACCCCCAGCCTAAAAATAGCAGCTCACAGATGTGCCAATTCTGGTGCTTTCACTGGGTCTTCCCACTTGTCATGATGTTTCGAGTGGAGTAATATTTGTGGGGTTGATGTCCGCTGTTTTATGGCCGCTGACATTGAGCCCACAGATTACTATTGGAGAGGTATTTAAATGTTTTATAATACACCTCTCCATTACTAAAAAAGAGACACAGCCAGAAAAAAATCCTTTATTTGAAAGAAAGACACTGACACCTTTATTTGAAAGAAAAAACAGCACAGTTATACTCATCTTATGCCTATTATATTGAAGCCCTTGTTCTTTGTAAAAAAAAAAGCAGAAAATAATAAACAACTATGATACTTACCTTACGCCCATTCTATTGAAGCCCTTGTCTCCTGTAATAAAAGAATAATAAGCAATGATATCCCTCACCTGTGTGCAGTGAAGATATCCCACACCATAATCCATGTATACGATATGTGGTTTACAACCTGGATGATGTCATGAAGCAACCATCCAGGCTGATAACCATGGGAGAATTTGGTGCTGAAAGCACATCTTCAGTTGCTAGCTATGACATCAATGAGATTACTGCAGGTCACTGAGGCTGCGTTTCCACTGGCACTACTCTGTGAGCCAGGATGATGAACTGCAGTGACCTCAGTGAGATCACTGGGAGTACAGTGAGTATACCAGCACCCAGCTGTCTGCTTTAGCTTCACTGGCTGTCAAAAATGAGGAGACCCCAAGCCATTTTATTAACTGTTAATTGAGATAATTTTAAAAAATTTTGTGGAGCCCATCTATTCTAGATAACTAGCCATGACAAAGCTGACAGCTGAGGGTTGAAGCCCGCTGCTATCAGTTTTGCCTGCTCTGATTATCAAAACTAGAAAAGACCCCACTTCATTTGTTTACAGGGCAATTGTCCTCCTCTTACACCTATTTAGCTACCTTTTTCAGTCCCCCAAACCTTACAATGACCATTTTACAGCCATTTTAATGCACCAAAGTTTGGATTGCCATTAACTTCTATTGGGTTCAGATTCAGGATCAAGTTCGGATCCCAACTGAACTTTTGACTGTAGTTCAGCTGAACCCAGCGAACCTGACCATAGACGGATCCGCTCATCCCTATTCAACAGTTACAGAAGAAGTGTAATAAGCTTACAATCTATAGGGAAATAGGGGGGACACAATAGGTAAAAGTGTTTGTCATGTATGATCCAGCCATAATTATAGGAAATAGGGGTTATGAAATAAAGCTGCATGATCAGGTCATGAGCTAGAATCTGTCTAAGTACAGCTACCAAGTGCTATTGGGTACATGGAGGAAAATGTAGAAAGAGGGAACAGGGAAGATTTAGATTAGTGAGGTCAGGTGATAGGTTTGTCTAAAGAGATGTTTTTTTTAAAGCATGCTTAGAAATGTTGGGGCTAGGTGTTAATCAGATCTAACTTGGTAATGCAATCCAGAAAACTGTTGCAGCACAAGAGAAGTCTTGGAGACACAAGTGGGAGATTCAAATTATGAAACATGTTAATGGAGCGCCCCCTACCACAGGGCCACCGAGTCCTAAGTACCGGGTCTCCCTTCTGGCTCTGGCGATGTCACGGTGGCTAGACCCCGGCCTGTGACCCTGTTAAGGGGGATCCAATAAAGGAATAACAGTTCGATGTGTGGGTGGTGGTGATGATGTGGTGCGGTGCCGGTTGCAGTAATTAACGAGGACACCAGGTTGCAGTCTCTTTACCTCTTTACTGAAGGCTCAGGATCCTCAGTCTGGAATACGGTTAACCGGGCGGTGAGAGTCCGGCTGGTCCGATGGCACCTCCAGAGCTCCCTTTGCAGGTGGAAATCTGTGCCTACCTTCTAGCGCTTGTGTGTTGCGGTCCTCCCCTGCGGTGCTTACAGGATAGTCCCCACAACTGTTGTGTCTGTTTCTGAAGTTCCCTCACAACTCGATCAAGATGTTCTGCTTCGTCCCCCAGATTATATGGCTAGGACGCACCCGTATGACGGGTAGGCTCGGAGTTCTTCCGGGACCCTAGAGTCGCCCCTCTCCAAATGTTGCCCCCTATGTCTTCTTAGGTGATTAGGGTGAGACAGCCCGCCTATAACTGACTGTCCTGCTGTAGGTTTGAAGTTAGGCCTGGAGCTCTATACTTCCTCGGCATTTCCGGCCACCGGCTGCGCACCTCAGTAGGATGTTGCCTTGGTCTTACAGCACGACTCCTACTGGCGTTTCTCCTTATTGCGTTGATCTCGTTTCTCACTCAGCACAATAAACCTCGCTTCTTGTCCTTTCTTAGGGTACCGCCGCGATCAGGTGCAGGCGCGGTCCCATAATGTTCTCTCTGTTCGCTAGGCCTCTGTCAGGATCCCACTCCTGTCAAGGACCCCCCTGAGTCTCTCCCCGCAACACCCTCTGCCACAGGATGTTGCCTGTTCGATTCCCAGTCAGCTTCTCCCTAACTTCCTATCTAACCCCCAGTTTTACCAGATTGTGAGGAGTGGCCTAATACATAGCACCCTTAGCTCCCCCTGAAGGCCAGACTGTGAAGTGCATTGGTGTTTGTGATACCTGGTCAGGTGAACTCCTTCAGTGCCATCAGACGTACCATCACTCCCCTTAGTGGCGGAGCATCAGTACTGCAACGACCAGGACTCTGGGGCGCTGCATTAATCTTAGATCAGTTTCAGAACAGAGAGCGCAGGTAGGGTGATAGACAGGGATGAGAGAGGAGATGTAAGGTGGTGCAGAACTGTGGAGAGCTTTGTGGAACTAAATAGGCAGTGTGTGAAATGACACAGATTTTTTTTTATTGTGTTTCTCACTAATGAAATCGCAGAGTGTTTGAATTTACAAGAACCTGTGGATTTCACTAAGTTGATCTTCCTTGGATCAATCCATTCATCCAGTTTTGTTAAAAAAAAATCAGGCCTTCCCTTTAATCCTGGGCATCACCAATTATATGAAATTATGAAAACTATTAAAGCGGCTAGACTGACTATGTTCATACGAAACTACCTTGAATTGTCCAAAAATGTATGAAAAAGGTTGCGATTTAGAAAAAATACTAGTATTTTATGTACAGTTAGATGATTTCTAAAGCTGGGGATATTAAGGATAGCCAGGATAGTTGCTTATTAATGAGTAATCATATAGTTAGATATACAGCGGTAATGAAAGCAACATTTGAGGTTCTTTTGAATCCTCAGGTGCCAGCATGCCTCCTTCTCTAGTATTCTGTGATACATTCTGTTCTTTTTAATACTTTGAATGTAGAAAAACAACATATCCTATGAGATGTAGACCGTGTTCTTGCATTCCTTACCATAATATATATATATATATATATACAAGGCCTTTTACTGCACTAAGTCTAATTAGATTTATACTTTCATCATCTTAGGGTTTCCCCACAGACAACACATCCACTATTTCCCAAAAGGAATTCTTTATCCAGATTAATAAGAAGACTCATATCTTACAATTACATAAAACATCTTCCTGTTTGACTTTTTTCCATTTAGTTGTACATATCTCACATATTGAATATATTTTGCTATGTGTAACACATGTATAGGTCCATTTATTTAAATGTTCCCATTTTTCTGTAGTCACTGAAGATGAAAGTGTCTAGATAAGTAGATAAATTGTGGTTCATAAGGTACTTTTTTTACTGATGTAAAATATTGACCAAATACTGAACATGGCCATAGCTATAGCCATCTATCATGGGCATTATTGAGCCATATAGAAAAACAAAATTCATCAGTTCATCACTTAAAGGTAACAATAGCTTGTGGGGTACGGTTCACGGACGTACAAACGTATGGGCCGGTTCCAAGGATGTGAATAAGGTTTAAAGGATAATTATATAATCTGCAATTGAAATAAAAATATATTTATTTGGTCACCCTAAAATTAAAAAATAAATAAAATAAACACTTTTCCTATGCGTTTCAAGCCCATGCAGGGCTATGATTAAGGCCCTTGCATGAGCTTAAAACACATAGGAAAAGTGTTTATTTTCATTTAATTTTTATTGTCTATTTTTAAAGTGAACAAATAAGTATGCTTTTTTAATTTTTTCAATTGAGGATGCAGGAATTAGCCATTTTATCTTATTATTGAGCCATACACTGGCCAACGTCATTCCTGGGACAACATAAATAAGTAAATGAACTAGTAGAATTCTGAAGTAATCGAAAGCTGTGTGGCCCACATCTAGCATGGGCTCTAAATAAACCACCCCCCAGACACTATTAGGGTGTATCTTTCGTCAACCAGAAAGAATTCCTCTTTCCTCTGGCTACTGTTTGTTTCCCAAAGTTACGGTTTTTCTTACAGTATCTGTCATCTGGTGATAAAGGCTCTTCACAACTTTCTTGTTTTTGATATTTACTTGAATAGAAGCAAGTTTGAAGAATCCTAGATATCTACTCATAATGGGACAGTGTGTGAGAATTGAATATTAAAGGTTCATAGAGACTTCTTATAACACTCCATTCTTGTTCCATATTCTTCTCTAACCCTTGTGTAAACATTAAAACTGCAAACTCTGACACAAGTCCCATCCTCTCCAGCCATACTAACCCTAAATCCTCTCTTAGGCCCCGTTCACATGTTCAGTATTTGGTCAGTATTTTACATCAGTATTTGTAAGCCAGAACCAGGAGTGGAACAATCAGAGAAAAAGTATAACAGAAACATATGCACCACTTCTGAATTTATCACCCACTTCTGGTTTTGGCTTACAAATACTGATTGTGAAAGAAGTGGTTAATTTCTTTTCTGAATAAAATAGAAGAAAATAGTATTATGCAATAATGGCCTATGTTGCAGTTATCATCTGTCTACATGCCAATATCCACATTGGCCGGTGGTCAGTTTTAAGATTCCCAGAAATTGTCAAGGATATGTTGTTTGTCAAATTTAGCGATATAGTCTGTAACCACCCAGAAATTCTATTTGTTCAGCCAAGTTTTCTTGAGAACTTTAAATTTTTAACCAGAACACATTGACATGCTGGAAGTACCCCCACATTCTAATTTATCTCATATCTCAGGATGTGTTTGACAACCCATTGTATAATTCATATTCCTGCCAGATTATTGTGTAATGCCTCATTTCCCTTTGATCTTGTACTATAAAAGAACACCCTAACCCCCATTAAAGAGAGACTATTTGGAAAGACAACGAGCAGTGTGTCTCTCTGATTATTGCTTCATCGCTTGGGTACCTAAGAAAGAGAACACCTGAGTAGGTTAGAAATCCCTCCTCTAACAAGTAAAATACTGACCAAATTCTGAATGTGTGAACGTGGCCTTACACTGAAAGGGAATATGTTAGTCAATTCATGTTGCCTCCAGTGTTTTAGAGAAAATATGCTTTGAAAATCTAATCTCTATGAACACGCAAAGGAGAGACCTGTCAAACACCTACAGTAGTGCTGTAAATAGTTGGCCGTGGGCAGGGTTGGACTAGTCTGGTCTCTGGATGGATGTTCAGTTGTTGCAATTCTGTAGCCAGGATACAATTCATGCTGTCTGAAGTTTGGAAAAATGAATCACCTTAAATGTCCTCTTTAAGATAGTCTAAAAAGGACCTGTTGCTTCGAGAGCATTCTTAGAATAATATGTGATGTGTGTATACATGAGGTTTAACACTATTTCAGTCCATTGTGTGTCAGAGGAAAATAACTCTTATACATCTGTGCAAAATCGGAACAAACCAAAAAGTATAATATGAGTTCTAAGCTGACAATGTTTTCTGTGTTTCAGATCAGCTCAACCCAGGTCAATAATGTAGCTTATATATATTAGGTCTCTTTTAATTAGGACTTTTAATTAGTCGCTCTACTTTCAGACAACTTAACTTAATTTGATAATGTACTAAATAACCAATCTCCAAATCATTTACTGTACTGGAAACTGAGAAAAAGGAAGTTCCTCCATAAATATTTTTTCAATATATTTTCCACAATGGCCTTCTGATATAGCACCATTATAATACACCTCTCCACTTCTCCCTTGTAGCAAGGGTCTAGCAGGGTGAAAAAACACCTGGCTGATATGAACATAACGCAAGGGTCACAGGAAAGGCAGCGTCGCATATAGTCTGCTATATGTGCCATGGTCCCCAGAGACAACACTTCACTGTTTCCCCCTTGATGATTACTCTCCAACTCCTCCTCCTACATTTCTTCCTCCTGATTCCCTTCCTCAGCTCATCCACATAGTTGAGACGGGACGAAGTTTGTGTGGGTACAAGCTTCTGTTGTGCTTTCAGCCAACTCCTGTTCCTCCTCCTTCTCCTCCTCAGCCTGTTGAGCACCCCATAGGACCATTGGGTACTCAGGCCGGGTCCGGCGGTACTTGATGGTGATCACGGAAGAAGTGACTCGGTCCATGGCTCTGGATGACCAATTAAAGGGGGTGAAGTGTAGTGGGAAATAAAGCCTATGAAGAAATGTTCGTGACGCCACCTGTGGTACTTGGCCAGGGATGGCCGACGCTGCATAAAGGGGACCACTGGGGCTGATGGTGTTGCAGCAAAGTTGGTAGAGATCCCCACTGGTAGAGCTTAGTCCCCAGGGCTACCGATGCAGTTGGTAAGGGATGATAGCTGGTGGGGTGCAGGACTGAAGGTGCAGGAAATAATTGGAGGACACAGGGTTTTCAGTTTCCTTTACATTTTACTGGTGAATTTCAGGTGCAGTCCGGGGCACAGGATACTGGTGTAGATGGGGTCCGGGCGGCCTGGAAGTAACTTGGGATCCATTTAGCCTGGAGGGGTTTGGTGGCCTTCCTTCTGAGCTGAATTCTCTGTCCCTTGCTGCCTGAAGCTTTACACAAGTTCCTCTCAGTGTCTTTTACTCCTAACCTGTATGGTTAACAGCATGAGCCTTTCATGGGCACTGTCTTCTCACTGGTAGCCCCAGGCTCCTGACTTGCTGTGGTGCCTCCAGGTATTAGATGGGCCAGGAGACCTGCAATCTCCTACCCTCCAGTTCTAGCTGCTTAGCCTTTACTACCCGTGCAACCACGGACTCTGGTGTCTGGTTTCTTTTGCGCTTTATCCTGGGAAGAGCTCAGCTCTGCTCCCAGTTTCTCTCCTCACGTCCTTCCTCTCCTTTCAGTGTCTCACACTTCACTACCTAACCCCACCTCCAGACCAGAACTTATAGGGAAGCTCCCTTGAAACCGGGTTTAGAGCTCACCCTTCTGGTCTGGAGTTGGGAAGGTGTTGTATGTTTGTGTTACCTACCAAGTGGATCACTCCTTACTCCTAGGCACCATTGATTTTAACATATCATGTATGGAAAACAGGAAAAAAAATTCCAAGTGCAGTGAAATTGCAAAAAAAGTGCAATCCCACAGTTCTTTTTTTTACCATGTTCATTAAATGCTAAAACTGACCTGCCACTATGATTCTCGAGGTCATTGCGAGTTCATAGACAACAAATATGTCTAGGTTCTTTTTTATTTAAGTGATGAAAAAAATTCCAAAGTTTGTTAAAAAAAATTGTGCCATTTTCTGATACTCGCAGCGTCTCCATTTTTCATGATTTGGGGCTGGTTGAGGGCTTATTTTTTGCGTACAGAGCTGACATTTTTAAGGATACCATGTGGGTGCAGATACAATCTTTTGATTGCCCTTATTGCATTATAATGAAATGTTGAGGTGACTTTTCTCCTTGTTACTTCGTTTAGCGATTGGGTTAATTCTTTTTTTATATTAATAGATCCGGCGATTCTGAACACGGCGATACCAAAGATGTATATGATCGTTTTTTTTAGTGTTTTATTTTGAATGGGGTTAAGGGGAGTGATTTGAACTTATATATATTTTTTATTTTTTTATATTTTTAAAAACATTTTTTTAGCCTTTTGCATGCTTCAATTGTCTCCATGGGAGACTAGAAGCTGCCATAATCCGATCAGCTCTGCTACATACAGGCGATGATCAGATCACCTGTATGCAGCAGAAATACTCAGTTGCTTTGAGCACCGACCACTGAGCGACGCTCATAGCAATCCGGCAGTGACAACCATAGAGGGCTGCTGGAGACCTCTGTTTGTCACTGGAGTGCCCCAATAGGGCAGCGGGGTACTCAGTCCTTCGGTTCTCAAGGGGGATGTCACGGTGGCTGACCTGGTCTGTGGCCCTAGGGATGTCCTTTGAAAATGGGGGGAAAGGTCTTAAAAGGGGAAATGTTCGTGACGCCACCTGTGGTATTCGTTCAGGGTGACGTGACCGACACTGCTTAGGGGGTCCGCTGGGGTGATGTTATGGCAGCTAGATGGTATACCTTCCCCCAGGTGAAGTATGTCCCCAGGGCTTCCCAGAGTGTAGATGGTGGATGCTGTGAGGTGCCGTGAAGAACTAGGACACAAGGTTGCAGTCTCTTTACCTTTACTGAAGACTTCAGCATCCACAGTCCAGAGCACCAGATCACAGGGCAGGCAGAGTCTGGCCGGTCTGAAGGCAAATCCAGAGTCCCCTTATCCAGGTGGAAATCAGTAGCCTTCCTCTAGCGCCTGGGAGTTGTAGTGCCTTCCTGCTGAGCTTCTCGGTAAGGTCCCCACAACTCTTGTAGATGTTCTAGATGTTATGTCTCTCTCTCTGTCCCCCTGATGGTAAGGATAGGACAAACCCGTATGACTGATGGCCTGAGACTTTTTACAGGGACTCTAGCATGCCCCAGCCCCCCACAAGTTGCCACCATGCCTCCTGTGTATAGGTCGGGCAGGTAATATGGAATTAGCTGTCCTGCCGGTCTCTGGAGCAAGGCTTGGAGACGATTGCTCCCTCGGTGTTCCGGCTACCGGATCCTGCGCCTCAGAAGGAGGCAGCCTGTGTAGGGCAGAACTCCTTCTGGTTTCCTTTCCTTTTGCTATGAATTCATTTCTCACCCTCTACAATACAATTCACTATTCTTGTCTCTTTCTTAGGATGCTGCCGCATCAGTAGGCAGGCGCAGCTCTGTGGCATCCTGTCTAGGCCTCTGACAGGATCCCACCCCTGTCAGGGACCAACTACCTGAGCGGAGCTCAGATAGCAGCTCACTGGGTGAAGCCCAGCCAGCTTCTGCCTAACTTCCTATCCAGACCACCAGTTTTACCTACTTGTGAGTAGTGCCCTAATAGATAGGAGCATAGCTCCCCCTGGTGGACTGGAGTGTGAAGTGTGTTGCATGGTTTGTGATACCTGGTAAAGAGATCTCCTTTATTGCCTTCAGACGTAACATCACTCCCCCTGGTGGAAGAATGACATTACTGCAACAACCAGGACCCTGGGGCGCTGCATCATGACAACCCATCGGCAACCCTCAGCCATGTGACACATGCGACGATGGACAGGATTTCATCACTTGCCAGGAAGCGTGAGTTAAATGCCGCTGTCAGAGTTGATAGCGGCATTTAACATGTTAACAGTGCGGGTGGATCGCGATTCCACCTGCGGCTGTTAGAGGCACATGTCAGCTGTTCAAAACAGCTGACATTTGCCTGAAAGATGTGGGCTCAGCGCCAGAGCCCACATCAAAGGGAGGGAGTGCAACATTGGCGTACTATTACACCCAACGTCGGAAAGGGGTTAAATGAACAATCCCAGTGTTAGCACTGGTAAGGTTTTGTTCCTGGACACGTGCTGGTACAAGTGTGGGACCCTACACGGGGAGAAATAGTGGGGGCTGGGGATCAAGTACTGAGGGACCAAACTTATAAAACTGTAGCAGGCCAATTTTTTTTCAAACCAGCAAAATTCACACATACCAAGTTCTACAGTGTATATGACATTTGTGTCCCTATACAGTCACCATGGAGTGGTGGGATGGCTTTTGCATTTTTGTGATAAAAAAAATGTTAACTAAGTACCATATTTTCTGCAGGGTACTGAATTATTATGTTTCTGTCTTTGTTTTTTTCTGTTCAGTGGCCAGTGTGAGCGTACACTTACACATTGCATGCACACCAGTTTATATCAAGTTCATACCTTTGGGGTTTTTTCCAGACAGTTTGCATCATGTGTATATAAAAGATGTGGCCTGCCTTTCCTTGAGCTGGGCATGATATTGATGTTGTCTCCCATGGCTGTGTGTCCACTAGTTGGGTCCTGTCCTTCTCAGTAGTGATGAGCCAGTTTGTTCGAAAAACGATCGCCAAACATAAATTCGGCACAAATATAGCACATTCGGATTTGTGATCTGAAACACGAGCAACATTTTTTAAAATCAGAAAAAATCAGTAACATTAGGTAAAAAGTGCAGGAAAATATTTGCATTGCCACTAAAGTATTTTCAGCACTTTGGTTATGATAATGATTGTGTATCATGAGCATTTGGCACGTGTTTGATGAGGGGAAGGGGTTTTCACAGCTCAGAGGCGCAGCGTGCTTGTAAACACTTTTCTCACTTTACGTGTGCACATTGCGGCTAGCTAGTCGGGGCACAGGAAACATCTGCGATGTTTTGACACAATGCAACGCTGCTAATATCACATGTCCCTCTCCATATAAAGAGTGGACATATTTTTTAATGCTATTTTGATACTGTAACAGTGCAGAGAGGCTGCTCCTGATGCTGCCACCGTTATCAGCTAGATTTTAGGTAGCTAGCTAGGCAGTTGTTTCTTATTCAGATAGTTTAGCTAGCTAGTGTCCTGTGTGGCTGTGAATATGACCTTCCAGCAATATTTTTTTTTTGCTATTACTGAGGTTCACAGACAAAGACAGCAGGGCATATGTTCTACAAGTGTGTTGTGCACTGCTTCTATTGTGCTCCAGGCACGATTATGTCATTCTAAATCTTAATTTTTCACTAGGTAAATGTGAAACAGCATGCCATATCACATTTTGTGATTTGAGCTGTTTTGCATGAAGAAATATTTTTTGGGGACAGTTGCAACCATGATTCACCACGCCATATCTCACCTTGCTATTTAGTGGCATTGAAATTCCACACTGTGCATAGCTCATGCACATTAATCAAAATCTTTTTTTCTGTTGCTAAATGTAATACATCCATCCATATCCCATAGTGTATTTTTGTGGCAGTGAAATTGTTGTGTGTCCAGAGCTGTTTCACTTAAAAAATTACATTTTGGAGGTTTTACAAGCGTAATACTGCAGCGTTAATTTGATTTTGAAATTGTTTGGAACATATCTTCTAAGTTCTACAGGGATCATCCACAATAACAAAAAAAATAAAAAAAATGTTTAGATACTAATGTTGTACAGGAGGGGACATCTCACTTTTAAATTGTTTGTAGCATCTACGCTTTGTTATAGAGGCCTCATCCGCAGGCTCCCAAAAATTCTTCTGTTACTAACACCATAAAGTAGGGGACATCCCACTTTCAAATTGTTTGCAGCATCCACTTTTTGTTATAGAGCCCTCATTCCCTGTTACCATTACTTTTTTAAGAAAGCTGTGCATGAGCTACACCAGTATGTAGCAGACAATATCACCTACTCCTTGACTAAATCTATGTCTGCGAGGGTGCATTTCACCACAGACACTTGGACGAGTAAGCCTGGCCAAGGGCGTTACATCTTGCCTGTGGTGATTCTTGTGTTTGTGGGGGCAGATGCTGCTCCACAAGTCTTGGAATCCTCAAGGCTTGCAGGACAAACCTTTATATTTCACACTTCATTACAGATAGAATACCAGCTGCCTGCTTCTTCCCTAAATAGTTCTTGCATAATTTGGAGGTGTACTTTGGGTCATTGTCCTGTTGTAGGATGAAATTGGCTCCAATCAAGCGCTGTCCACAGGGTATGGCATGGCATTGCAAAATGGAGTGATAGCCTTCCTTATTAAATATCCCTTTTACCTTGTACAAATCTTCTACTTTACCAGCACCAAAGCAACTCCAGACCATCACATTACCTCCACCATGTTTGACAGATGGTGCCTGGCACTCTCCCAGCATCTTTTCAGTTGTTCTGCATCTCAGAAATGTTCATCTGTGTGATCCAAACACCTCAAACTTGGATTCGTCTGTCCATAACACTTTTTTCCAATCTTCCTCTGTCCAAAGTCAGTGTTCTTTTTCCTATATTAATCTTTTCCTTTTATTAGCCAGTCTCAGATATGGCTTTTTCTTTGCCACTCTGCCCTGAAGGCCAGCATCCCGGAGTCGCCTCTTCACTGCAGACGATGACACTGGCGTTTTGTGTGTACTATTTAATGAAGCTGCCAGTTGAGGACCTGTGAAGCATTGATTTCTTAAACTACTGTAATGTACTTGTCTTGTTGCTCAGTTGTACAGTGGGGCCTCCCACTTCTCTTTCTACTCTGATTAGAGCCTGCTTGTGCTCTCCTCTGAAGGGAGTAGTACACACCATTGTAGGAAATGTTCAGTTTCTTGGCAATTTCTCTCATGAAATGAAACTGTCGAGTTTCACATTAAAGTTCTTTTTTCTGGCCATTTTGAGAGTTTAATGGAACCAACAAATGTAATGCTCCAGATTCTCAACTAGCTCAAAGGAAGGTCAGGTTTATAGGTTCTCTAATCAGCCCAACTGTTTTCAGCTGTGTTAACATACTCGCACAAGGGTTTTTTAGGGTATTCTAACCATCCATTAGCCTTCTTACACAGTTAGCAAACACAAAGTACCATAAGAGCACTGGAGTGATGGTTGTTGGAAATGGACCTCTATACACCTATGAAGATATTGCATTACAAACCAGACGTTTGCAGCTAGGATAGTCATTTACCACATTAACAATGTATAGAGTGGATTTCTGAGTCATTTCCTGTTAGCTTCATTGGAAAAAGCTGTGCTTTTCTTTCAAAAATAAGGAAATTTCTAAGTGACCCTAAACTTTTTAACGGTAGTGTACCTTTGGGTTTTTTCAGTCTGTTTGCCACATACAGTATAACATATAAAAACTGTGGCCTGCCTTTCCTTGAGCTGGGCATTATATTGATATGGTCTACCATGGCTGTGTGCCCACTAGTTGGGCCCTGTCCTTCTCAGCCCATATCCATATGCATGTCATTTGATAAAAGGTAAGGTTGTTAATATCGGCGTTAGGACTGTCCCAATTACGGTCACCGTGGAGTGGTGAGATGGCTTTCTCATTTTTTTGATCCAAAAATATGTTAACTACGTACCGTATATTAATTTTATGCACTATGCTGCTTATTTATTTACTGCAGGGTACTCAATCATTATGTTTCTGTCTTTACTATATATGACAATAGTCAACTTTTGGAACAAAAGTTTGTGTAAGTTTTTTTTTCGGTCATACGAAGTTTGCGCTGCCCTTCGAACTTACAGCACAGGCACCGGGGACATTCATGAAGTAATGTCAGCACGGAGGCCCTGAGTGATGGCTGAGAGGCGTTTATGTCAGGGGGAAAAGACATGCCCCCTTGACAAATTTAGGTATGAGGGGCACATTATAACAGCGATTATTTCAGCGTTTGCAGGGACCGGAACTAAAAGAGCCACCCTGACAGAATGCAGCATTAGTGCCGCACAAGGTGGCTATTTTAGTTAAAACCGCCTGGGGGGGGGGTGACAGATTCCCTTTAAGGATAAGAAATTGAATTCAGAAATATTTTTATATGCTTTTTGGAGTGTTATATACCAATGAAATGTAACAGAAAGCATGTAATACTATCTCTATCTATGGATAACTGATTGAATCCAGAAATATTGTTCAACACTTTTTAGGAGTATTTTATACCACCAAAATGTAACAGAAAGCACACAATACTCTATGGATGACTAATTGAATCCTGAAAAAAATTGTAATGCTTTTTTGGAATGTTATATACCATCGAAATGTAATAGAAAGCACCTAATATCTTATGGATTACTAATTAATAATAATAATAATAATAATAATAATCTTTATTTTTATATAGTGTTAACATATTCCACAGCGCTTTACAGTTTTTTTCACACATTATCATCACTATCCCCGATGGGGCTCACAATATAAATTCCCAATCAGTATGTCTTTGTAATGTGGGAGGAAACCGGAGTACCTGGACGAAACCCACGCAAACACGGGGAGAACATACAAACTCCTTGCAGATGTTGTCCTTGGTGGGATATAATTGAATAAATAAATATTTTTCAACATTTTTTAGGGATTGTTATATGTTACAAAAATGTACCATAAAACATGTAATACCGTATGGATAAGTAATTGAATCAAGAGAAAAGTGTAATTGATTGTAGAAAAAAATGTCAGTGCTTTTTTGGAGTTTTATATACCACTGCAATGTACCACAAAGCTGGTAATCTACATATGCATGCTTATTGGCTGCATAGCAGGTGCCAAACATAGAATCATAGAATGTTAGATTTGGAAGAGATCTCCAGGGTCAACATGTCCAACCCTTTGCTCAATGCAGAATTCATTAAACTATTTGAGACAGATGTCTGTCCAGCATCAGTTTGAATAACTCTATTGAAGTAGAACTCACGAGTCACCACCTCTCATGGCAGCCTGTTCCACTCATTCATCACCCTCAATGTCAAAAAGTTTTTTCAATAACTAATCTGTATCTTCTCCCATTCAGTTTCATTGCATTGCTTCTCATGCTTCAATGTGCAATTGAGAATAAGGATGATCCGTCTACACTGTGACAGCCCTTGAAATATTTGTAGAAAGCTATTAAAGGGAACCTGTCACCCCCAAAATCGATGGTGAGGTAAGCTCACCGTCATCAGGGGCTTATCTACAGCATTCCGTAATGCTGTAGATAAGCCCCCGATGTTACCTGAAAGAGGAAAAAAAGAGGTTATAATATACTCACCTGGGCGATCCCGCTGTGGTCCGTGGTCAAATGGGCGTCTCAGGTCTGCTCCGGTGCCTCCCATCTTCATTCCATGATGTCCTCTTCTGGTCTCCGCGCCGCGGCTTCGGCGCAGGCGTACTTTGTCTGCCCTGGTGAGGGCAGAGCAAAGTACTGCAGTGCGCAGGCGCCGGGCTTCTCTGACCTTACCGGCGCCTGCGCACTGCAATACTTTGGTCTGCCCTCAACAGGGCAGAGAAAGTACGCCTGCGCTGAAGCAGCGGCGTGGAGACCAGAAGAGGACGTCATGGAATGAAGATGGGAGGCGCCGGAGTAGACCTGAGATACCCATCGGAGCGGGACCGCCCCTGGGTGAGTATAATCTAACCTCTTTTTCTCCTCTTTCAGGTAACATCGGCGGCTTATCTACAGCATTACAGAATGCTGTAGATAAGCCCCTGATGCCGGTGAGCTTACCTCACCATCGATTTTGGGGGTGACAGGTTCGCTTTAAGTCTCCTTTATTCCATTCTTTTTTGCATGATAAACATTCCCAGATCCTTTAACTGTTTCTTGTAGGACATAATTTGCTCACCCTCCTGGTAGCTCTTCTCTGAACTTTCTCCAGTTTTTCAATGTCTTTCTTAAAATGTGGTGCCCAGAACTGGACACAGTATTCCACATGGCTCCTGACCAAGGAGGAGTAAAGAAAGGGGATAATTACTTCACGGGATCTAGACTCTATGCTTCTCTTAATGCATCCTAGAACTGTGTTTGCCTTTTTTGTTGCTGCATCACACTGTTGACTCGTACAGTCTTTGATCTATTAGCATACCCAAGTCTTTTTCACATGTGCTGTTGCTTAGTCCTATTGCTCTCATTATGTACATGTAATTTTCGCTTTTCTTGCTCAGATGTAGAAAATGCATTTATCACTGTTAAATACCATTTATTAGTTGCTGCCTATTGTTCAAGCTTATCTAGATCCTTCTGAAGCCTTTCTATGTCTTAAGGTACCTTCACACTGAGCAACTTTCCAGCGAGAACGACAGCGATCCGTGACATTGCAGCATCCTGGATAGCGATCTCGTTGTGTTTGACACGCAGCAGTGATCTGGATCCCGCTGTGATATCGCTGGTTGGAGCTAGAAGTCCAGAACTTTATTTCGTCGCTGATCACCCGCTGTCATCGCTGGATCGGCGTGTGTGACGCCGATCCAGCGATGTGTTCACTTGTAACTAGGGGAAAACTTCGGGTTACTAAGTGCAGGGCCGCGCTTAGTAACCCGATATTTACCCTGGTTACCATTGTAAAAGTAAAAAAAAAAACACTACATACTCACATTCCGATGTCTGTCACGTCCACCAGCGTCCACAGGGTTAAAACTGCTTTCGGCAGGAGCGCTTGCTAATGCTGCGCTGCTGCCGAGAGCTTCCTGCACTGACTGTGTCAGCGCCGGCCATAAAGCAGAGCACAGCGGTGACGTCACCGCTGTGCTCTGCCGGCGCTGACACATTCAGAGCAGGGAAGCTTTCGGCAGCAGCGCGTGCATACAGCGCTCCTGCCGAAAGCAGTTTTAACCCTGTGGACGCCGGCGGGGGACGTGACAGACATCAGAATGTGAGTATGTAGTGTTTTGTTTGTTTTTTTTTACTTTTACAATGGTAACCAGGGTAAATATTGGGTTACTAAGCGCGGCCCTGCACTTAGTAACCCGATGTTTACCCTGGTTACCCGGGTGCTGCAGGGGGACTTCGGCATCATTGAAGACAGTTTCAATGATGCCGAAGTCGTTCCCCTGATCATTGGTCGCTGGAGAGAGCTGTCTGTGTGACAGCTCCCCAGCGACCACACAACGACTTACCAACGATCACGGCCAGGTCGTATCGCTGGTCGTGATCGTTGGTAAGTCGTATAGTGTAACGGTACCTTTAGCTAGTGTTAGCTTTCCCTCCTAGCTTTGCATTGTCTGCAAATTTGATTAGCTTACCATCAGTTCCCTAGGTCACTTGTATCTAGAGCATTTACAAAAATGTTGAAAAACTCTTGCGCCAGGAGAGAGCCTTTTGTTACTCCACTTGAAACACTCTTCAATTGGATGTGCAACCATTTATCACCAGTCTTTGAGTACAGACACTGAGCCAGATATGAATCCACCTAACCGTAGCCTTTAGTGATGAGCAAATATACTCAGTACTCGAGATTTCTCGAGCACGCTCGGGTGTCCTCCGAGTATTTGTAATACTCGGAGATTTAGCTTTTAGTGCCGCAGCTGAATGATTTACATCTATTAGCCAGCTTGATTACATGTGGGGATTCCCTAGCAACCAGGCAACCCCCACATGTACTTATGCTGGCTAACAGATGTAAATCATTCAGCTGCGGCGCTGAAAACTAAATCTCCGAGTACTTACAAATACTAGGAGGACACCTGAGCGTGCTCGGGAAATCTCGAGTACCGAGTATATTCACTCAACACTTGTAGCCTTGTAAATCTCATACTTTGTCATTTTTTTCAATAAGGATAGTATATGGGGCAAGGATTTGAGTTATATATTTGAGCATCAGCTAATGCTCGCTGAGTACCGAGCACATCCGAGAACCCAGATACTTGCGTGATATCCGAGTACCACCAACAACGTTCGCTCATCCCTACTAATTAACACTACATTTACAAAGAGGGCTTTCTTTGTGCCCCCTGTTCTCAGTATCAGTACAGGTATAAGCAGCTGGACCCCTGTTGATCATGTATTAGTCATCTATTCTGGTATGCAAACTTATGGTTATTGGAGAACTTAACATTTAGATCCAGAACTTTTTTCACTTTTAACACGTTGAAGTACATGAACACAATGTGTGCTTAGTCTTACCTCTGTCTGAGGGAAGAACTACACTGATAATTATGTAGCACCGTAGACTGATTTTAATCACTGAGCTATAGCTAAAGCCAGATGGATTAATCCCTTAACATCATATGCTGTCTTTGATGCAGACTTGCACACCGAGCCCATGTCTTTGCTGTCAGATGATGGGTTATTTAATCAGCCATCATCTGACTGTAACAGCCGCGGGTGGAGAGGAGCTTCTCTCATGGCTGTTCATCTGCCAAATACTGTTGTCAATCTATGACAGTGGCATGGACAGCCTGCCGGCACTGGGTGCATTAAACAAGCACTCACGTCACTCCATATCCCCAAAATTGAAAACATTGCGGCTCTCAGAAAATGGGGTCACAAGGGAATTTTTTTTTACAGCTTTCAGATTTTTTTTTTTCGACCACTTAAATAAAAAAAAACAATGCATATTTGGTATCTCTATAATTATACTGACCTGGAGAATAATATTGTCAGGTAATTTTAAAGGGAAGAAAAAAAAAATGAGACAAAACCAGCTCACCTACTAGGCATTTGTTGTGGGGAAGCCCGGATGACGTGCAGTCTTCACGTGAGGCAATAGAACAAATAGAGGAGAAAATCCAGCTTCCAAAAATATCAAAATTTATTAAAGATAAAATCCAAAGTCCAAAAACATGGTTCACAGGAGAAGAAATAGCAGCAAGCTACATGTTTCGAACAATAAGTTCTTTTTCAAAGCTGCTCACCATGCACCAGAGTGAGGTTTAAATAGCAGCTGTGAAAATCACAGAAAATCACTCCACCGCCTGATGCAGCAGTGATTATATACAATAAAAACGCAAAAATATCACAAAAAACATCACAAAAAAACAAAGAAATATATAATATACATATGTGAAATATATAGTACAACTAGACAATGTGAATCTCTCAGTAATGAAACATGATTTCCTTGCGAGCATTTAAGCCCATGGGATGGCAAGTGTTAAGGTAAAACATCCAATAAGCTTCACGCGTCATAAGACGTCTCTTCAAGTCTCCTCCTCTGGCTGTCACTCCAAGCCTCTCAATGCCGACAACCCGAAGGAATGCAGTATTTCTTTGATGACTGGTGATAAAATGCTTAGAGGCATGAGACACAGAACGATTATTATTAGTGGACACAACAATATCAGTGATATGTTCAGAGATACGCGTCTTTAACATGCGAGTGGTACAACCTATGTAACTTAATTTGCATTTCATGCATGTTATCATATAAACCACATTCTTACTATTGCAGTTAATAAATTGCTGGATTTTATGTTCTTGTTTATCACTGCTATCAGTAAAAGAATGCGTGACAACGGAATGGGCACATGTGCGACATTTAGAAGCACCACAATGATAAAAACCTATATGGTGTAACCATGTATGGGAGACTTTACTAGATTTAAATAGGCTGGGTGAGAGAATGTCAGACAAAGTGGTAGCCTTTTTTGCAATCACCTGACAGCCTGAAGATAGAATTTCAGAAAGAATCTCGTCCTCATATAAAATAGGAATGTTTTTCAAGATAAGAGATTTAATATCGTTGTATTGAGGACTATATTTGATAGAGCAAAAGGTTTTTTGATTTTGATACACTTTTTTCTCCTTATTTTTTGATACCAGCATATCGCTGCGTTTTTTTTGTTGTACTATATTTTTAGCTCTATCAAGAGACCAATTAGAATAGCCTCTTTTTTCTAATTTTTTACAACACAGATCGGTCTCTTGCTTTAAAATACTGGCATCATTACAATTCCTGGTTATTCTGGTAAGCTCACCCACTGGTATGGACTTTATTGTATGTCCAGGATGGCTGCTGGACGCATGTAAAATGCTATTGCCAGAGAGGGGTTTATGAAATGTGGAGGTGGTAATAACATGGCCCACAGTACTGCACAGTGTCAAGTCCAAAAAAGAGATCATGTGCGGATTATGACTGCATGTGAAGTACTGTGGGCCATGTTATTACCACCTCCACATTTCATAAACCCCTCTCTGGCAATAGCATTTTACATGTGTCCAGCAGCCATCCTGGACATTCAATAAAGTCCATACCAGTGGGCGAGCTTACCAGAATAACCAGGAATTGTAATGATGCCAGTATTTTAAAGCAAGAGACCGATCTGTGTTGTAAAAAATTAGAAAAAAGAGGCTATTCTAATTGGTCTCTTGATAGAGCTAAAAATATAGTACAACAAAAAAAACGCAGCGATATGCTGGTATCAAAAAATAAGGAGAAAAAAGTGTATCAAAATCAAAAAACATTTTGCTCTATCAAATATAGTCCTCAATACAACGATATTAAATCTCTTATCTTGAAAAACATTCCTATTTTATATGAGGACGAGATTCTTTCTGAAATTCTATCTTCAGGCTGTCAGGTGATTGCAAAAAAGGCTACCACTTTGTCTGACATTCTCTCACCCAGCCTATTTAAATCTAGTAAAGTCTCCCATACATGGTTACACCATATAGGTTTTTATCACTGTGGTGCTTCTAAATGTCGCACATGTGCCCATTCCGTTGTCACGCATTCTTTTACTGATAGCAGTGATAAACAAGAACATAAAATCCAGCAATTTATTAACTGCAATAGTAAGAATGTGGTTTATATGATAACATGCATGAAATGCAAATTAAGTTACATAGGTTGTACCACTCGCATGTTAAAGACGCGTATCTCTGAACATATCACTGATATTGTTGTGTCCACTAATAATAATCGTTCTGTGTCTCATGCCTCTAAGCATTTTATCACCAGTCATCAAAGAAATACTGAATTCCTTCGGGTTGTCGGCATTGAGAGGCTTGGAGTGACAGCCAGAGGAGGAGACTTGAAGAGACGTCTTATGACGCGTGAAGCTTATTGGATGTTTTACCTTAACACTTGCCATCCCATGGGCTTAAATGCTCGCAAGGAAATCATGTTTCATTACTGAGAGATTCACATTGTCTAGTTGTACTATATATTTCACATATGTATATTATATATTTCTTTGTTTTTTTGTGATGTTTTTTGTGATATTTTTGCGTTTTTATTGTATATAATCACTGCTGCATCAGGTGGTGGAGTGATTTTCTGTGATTTTCACAGCTGCTATTTAAACCTCACTCTGGTGCATGGTGAGCAGCTTTGAAAAAGAACTTATTGTTCGAAACATGTAGCTTGCTGCTATTTCTTCTCCTGTGAACCATGTTTTTGGACTTTGGATTTTATCTTTAATAAATTTTGATATTTTTGGAAGCTGGATTTTCTCCTCTATTTGTTCTAATTTTAAAGGGAACCTGTCAACAGGTTTGGCCAATATGAGATGCGATCACTGCCTTTTAGGGCTGATGTACAGCATTCTGTAATGCTGTATATCTGCCCCCAATCTGACCTAGAACTGAAAAATAACTTTTATTATACTCACCTGCAGGACGGTCCGGTCCGACGGGTGTCGCTATTCTTGGTCCGGCACCTCCCATCTTCTTGCAATGCCATCCTCCTTCTTGGTTCATGTAGAGGACACGTCCCTGCTTCAGCCACACAGTCTGCTCGGCATTGCGCTGCTGTGCAGGCGTACTTATCTGCCCTGTTGAGAGAAGAGCAAAATACTGCAGTGTGTAGGCACTGGGAAAGGTCAGAGAGGCCCATCACCTGTGCCCTGCAGTACTATGCACTACTCTGAACATGGCAGATAAGTACACCTGCGCATGAGAGCGATGCCGAAGTTGGGGACAGATATGCAGAATTATAGGATGCTGTATATCAGCCCTGAAGGCGATGGCCACCTCTCATATTCGACTAATCTGGTGACAGGTTCCCTTTAACAATAAAATAAACTTTGTAAATAAAAACGAAAAACAGATGCGGAATTTAGCTTTTTATGCTATTTTGCCACACTTGGAATTTTAGTTTCCTGTTTTTCAGTATATCACAGGATAAAACGGATGGTGCTCTTCAAAAGTACAACTCATCCCATAAAAAATAAGCCCTCATATGGCTGTGTCAACAGAAAAATAAAAATTATGGCTCTTGAATAAGGGGAGGAAAAAACGAAAATGCACAAAAGAAAAATTGCATGTTTCTTAAGGGAGGAAACTATAGGTTGTGTCACAGCATTCGAGCCTGGTTTCAGCAGCATGCAACTGCTGCAGTGTGCAAACCTAAGGCCATGTGCATACATTGAGTATTTGGTGAGTTTTTGTACATTAGTATTTGTAACCCAAAACCAGGAGAGGGTAAAAAATGTAGAAGTGGGTGACGTGTTTCTATTATACGTTTCCTCTGGTTGATCCACTTGTGGTTTTGACTTATAAATACTGAGGTAAAATACTGACCAAATAATGAACGTGTGAACGTGGCCTAACAAGTTTAAGTTCTTTCTCACATGATCAACCTTGCAAAAAAAATGAGATTTACAGCTAAAACAAGGTTAAATTAATCAAAACTGGCAGGCATTAGATAGAAGATGAATTAAAAAGAGTGTTGTGTATAGATGTGATTTTTTTTCTTGTGTTTTCATTTAAAAAAAGAGCAACATACAGTATGTAAAATGAAGAGACATCAAGACACTGAAGAAATATTTTTGTCAAGCATGAAGGAGGAAATTCTACTTTTCATGTAATAATGTACCAGAAGAAGCAGTGAGCTTTAGTACTTTCTATACTGGACTGGGTGGCAACATTGCCTGAAATGAACCCTACTCATCTCTACATTCTGTAATTTCTGGGGAAAAAATGTACATGAAAAAACAATTGGGAAAAGTAATTTTCTTCACTAATGAAAGTTTGGCAAAATGAAACAGTAACATAATAAATCAAATATATGAGCTTATTAGAAAAAAATGTGTTCAAAGGTACAGAAGTGCAAAAACCCATAGTACAGTGTGATGCTCATTTGTAATGTGTTCGGTAAAATCTATTACAACCAATATGTGTTATTGCTTTTATAAAAATACATTTAATCTACAGTGCACTGAGTTGCTCTAAGGCAGGCCTGCACAACATATGGCCCGCGGGCCGTCTGCAGTCTGCCAAGCAATATTGTGCGGCCCGCACAGCTGTCCAGGAGATTCCACACCCATCTCTCCTTCCCCCTATATTCAAATGTATGGGCATCTTTCAGACACAAATTCACTTGATCGCTGCGGTGCTGGGACTGGGGCGGCGTAGCGCGCATTAGCCCCGGCCCCAACATGCAGCAACGTGGTGAGGTCAGCATGCTGACAATGTGATCAGACTGCTGCCGGTGCTACACAGGCAGCAGAGAAGTCAGATCTCAGTAAGTTAAACAGTGTGAAAATGGATCCAGCTCTCACACCAGGGTGATGATAAAAATCTTTCATTCGGCATTATTTGGAAGAATTATTTTTAAAATGGTACATCAATTAGGATGTCTCAGACAACATTGGAAATATAAAATAGGGGGTGATGTATAAGAAGAACCATACGCGTTTCGAACAATAAAGTTCTTGAACACTGGTCACTAAATAAAGTCAAGTGAAAGATTTTTATCAACACCCAAGTGTGTGGGCTGGATCCATTTTCACACTGTTGAAGTTGCAGAGTGCTGTGCAGCAGCAGGATTCCTGTGCTACTATCCTGGACTGGAACTACGCCTCAGGGGTGAGCTGATTTTACATTTATTTACACTTGGATCTTAGTAAGCACTCCATGGAGGAGCTGAAGATTAAAAAAAATATTTTAGATGAAGAGACCAGGGGATGAGAGGGTCTGGGTAGCGGCCAAGACACAATATGAGAATTGCCAAAGAGTGCAGCTGTGTGGATGGAATGTTATTGTAAGGGGAACTTTGGGGGATATTTTTCACAGGATCAGTGTAAAGGGTATATTATGGAGTGGGGAACTTTGTGGGGGTGGATGAGTATATTGGAGAGGGGCACTATGGGGGTAGACAGGTATAATAGAGAGGCTTATAATCTGTGGGGGGATGGTATGGAGAGGGGCAGGGTGCGGGGACATTATGAAGAGGGTTATACTATGGGGAGAGCTCACACAGTCAGAGATGAAGTCAGATACTGATAAGCGCTAAAGGTGAAATATGCTTTCATTTTAGATGAGGCAGCCAGGGGAAAGGAAGGGTTGGGTTTACTGCGATGGCACATAAAGTGGCAATGGAGGGCATAATGAGGTACATTGTGAGGCAATACAGGACATTACAATACAGGACAGATTGTGAAAGGGGACATAGTAAATTGAGGGGCAGTGGGGGCAATATGCAGGGAGAGATGTAGGGGATATATGGAAACGGGCAGTTTGGGGTGATATTAAGGAGAGGGACAGTGTGGGGGTTAATTCTGAACAGGGGCTGTGTGGGGGTGTATTATGGAGGGGTGTAGTGTTGGGGGTTAATTATGGAGAGGGGCAGTGTGGGGGTTATTATGGAGAAGGGCAGTATGCGGGTATATTATGGAGTGGGGCAGTGTGGGAGGGTATATTAGAGAGAAGGGCAGTATGGGGGGATATTTTGTGCAGGAAGCACAATGAGGGGTAATTATCTATTCAGGGGTGCAGCATAGAAGATATTTACTGTATATTTATGGGGCAGTGTAATTATACTTTTATTTTTAAGGGCACCATGTTGGGATGTCCTGCTGAAGACGAGAAGAGGGAAATCTGGAGAGATGAACTCAGGGCATGAAATCTCACCATGGCATCTGGACAAAATGGAGAAGGAAAGAAGAGAAACAACTTCAATCAGAATAAATGTCACATATAAGGTACCTGGATGTAAATATTTGTAATACTGACTGTGTCTCATCAGTACTGTTGTTCCTGTATGGCCACAGTCTGATGATGACTAGTAACAGCAATTTCCAGCATCTCCTTACCATTGTTAAAGGGGCTGCGCAATCAACAAAAGTATATTTTAATCAACAGATCTTGGAATAAAAATAAGCTCAACAATTGGATATGTTAAAAAATTGTTCCTGTCCCGAGATAATATTATAAATGTTGCTTTCTGTAATGGCTGTGTTGGACCATGCAGGAACAGGTTGGATATATCACAGCTGCTGGCCAGGGGAGGAAGCAAAAGACTATACAGATTGGATGGGATCACAGCCAATTCTTTCTTTGTAGTAAAATATTGTTTAAAAACAGGCAGTGAAATGTTTTACGCACAATAGGAATCAGCTGTGATCCTGTGCTCAAATGTCTGTATACTCTGTTTTGTGTCCTCCCCTGCCCAGAAGCTGTAGTATGATTAGACCATGTTGATGCATAGCCATTTCATAACACACAGCAGGGACAGATCATATTAGGACAGGAAAACATCCAATTGTGGAGTTTATTTTGTTCCAAAATCTGTTGTTTAAAATATACTTTTGTTCGTGGCACAACCCTTTTAATGCATACTGGGAGTTGTAAGTCTATGTGATACAATTGACCTGACAGTGCAATTGATCACTGTACTAAGCTTGGTGCTGTATAGATATACTGATGGTGTTTCTGGACCTGCATTCATGTATTGACAATGTTTCTGGAGCTGCATTCATGTACTGATGATGGTTCTGACACTGCATTCATGTACTAACGGTGGTTCGGGTGCCGCACTCATGTGCTGACGGTGGTTCTGGTACTGCACTCATGTGCTGACGGTCGTTCTGGTGCTGCATTTATGTGCTGAAAGTGGTTCTGATCTTGTACACATGTAGCAATCCATAACGTGCTTCATGGCTATGTTGAAACCTAAAAATCATCAAAACTTAGAGATTTGAGATTATGAGGAGGGTTTGGCAAGATTCTGTTCCAAAAACTCAGTTAAAGTTGGCATGTGTTCACACTAATTTTTTTTAGTAGAAACTCTCCAAACCTTCCATATGTACTAACTAACTTGATTCTAGTGATGTATTAATATACTAATTGTGGTCCTGGTGATGTAATTACCAATTTAATTTTTTTGCTGCCCTAGGTATTGGTTCTATATGGCAATGTGGCCTTTGGACCAAAAAATGTTGTGCACCGTTGCTCTGAGGTCTCATTTTAGTTTTTAGATATCTGATGATCAATACTACCTACATTACTTTACCATAAGAGATTGCTGATGTAAACCTAGTAATTGCAATTTCACAATTTAATTTCACCTAATGGGCAAAAAAAGGTAAAGAAAAAAGTTTCATTTAAAGATAGATAGATAGATAGATGGATAGATAGTAGTGTTGAGCGATACCTTCCGATATTCGGAAATATCGGGATCGGATTGTATCGGCCGGTATCCAAAAAATATCGGATATCGCCGATACTGGAAACCAATGCAAGTCAATGGGACAGAAATATCGGAATTAAAATAAGCCTTTTCCTTCCTTGTACATCCTGTTCCGGAGGGGGGAAGAGTGTGGGCAGTGCGTGGGCGGAGACTGCGTGTCTATGTGGCATGCTGGGGGTCTGTACGGGCCTGTCGGGGGTCTGTATGGGCCTCTAGGGGGTCTGTGCGGCCTGCCAAGGGTCTGTACGAGCCTGCCGGGGGTCTGTGTGGCCTGCCGGGGGTCAGTGCGGCCTGCCGGGGTCTGTGCGGCCTACCGAGGGTCTGTACGGGCCTGCCGGGGGTCTGTACGGGCCTGCCAGGGGTCTGTGCGGCATGCCGGGGGTCTGTGCTGCCTGCCGGGGGTCTGTACGGGCCTCTCGGGGGTCTGTGCGGCCTGCCGGGGTCTGTACGGGTCTCTCAGGGGTCTGTGCGGCCTGCCGGGGGTCTTTGTGTGCAAGCATCGTCCAATGGGACTACAAGTCCCATCGGGCTATGCCTGGTACAATGGCAGTGATTGACACATTAGCCAATGATGGGACAGTAGTAGTCCCATAATCCGGCTAATGTGTTGAATGTAAAAAAATAAAATACTACATACAACATACATACAACATACTACATACATACAACATACAGTGGGGCAAAAAAGTATTTAGTCAGTCAGCAATAGTGCAAGTTCCACCACTTAAAAAGATGAGAGGCATCTGTAATTTACATCATAGGTAGACCTCAACTATGGGAGACAAACTGAGAAAAAAAAATCCAGAAAATCACATTGTCAGTTTTTTTATCATTTTATTTGCATATTATGGTAGAAAATAAGTATTTGGTCAGAAACAAACAATCAAGATTTCTGGCTCTCACAGACCTGTAATTTCTTCTTTAAGAGTCTCCTCTTTCCTCCACTCATTACCTGTAGTAATGACACCTGTTTAAACTTGTTATCAGTATAAAAAGACACCTGTGCACACCCTCAAACAGTCTGACTCCAAACTCCACTATGGTGAAGACCAAAGAGCTGTCAAAGGACACCAGAAACAAAATTGTAGCCCTGCACCAGGCTGGGAAGACTGAATCTGCAATAGCCAACCAGCTTGGAGTGAAGAAATCAACAGTGGGAGCAATAATTAGAAAATGGAAGACATTCAAGACCACTGATAATCTCCCTCGATCTGGGGCTCCACGCAAAATCCCACCCCGTGGGGTCAGAATGATCACAAGAACGGTGAGCAAAAATCCCAGAACCACGCGGGGGGACCTAGTGAATGAACTGCAGAGAGCTGGGACCAATGTAACAAGGCCTACCATAAGTAACACACTACGCCACCATGGACTCAGATCCTGCAGTGCCAGACGTGTCCCACTGCTTAAGCCAGTACATGTCTGGGCCCGTCTGAAGTTTGCTAGAGAGCATTTGGATGATCCAGAGGAGTTTTGGGAGAATGTCCTATGGTCTGATGAAACCAAACTGGAACTGTTTGGTAGAAACACAACTTGTCGTGTTTGGAGGAAAAAGAATACTGAGTTGCATCCATCAAACACCATACCTACTGTAAAGCATGGTGGTGGAAACATCATGCTTTGGGGCTGTTTCTCTGCAAAGGGGCCAGGACGACTGATCCGGGTACATGAAAGAATGAATGGGGCATTGTATCGTGAGATTTTGAGTGCAAACCTCCTTCCATCAGCAAGGGCATTGAAGATGAAACGTGGCTGGGTCTTTCAGCATGACAATGATCCAAAGCACACCGCCAGGGCAACGAAGGAGTGGCTTCGTAAGAAGCATTTCAAGGTCCTGGAGTGGCCTAGCCAGTCTCCAGATCTCAACCCTATAGAAAACCTTTGGAGGGAGTTGAAAGTCCGTGTTGCCAAGCGAAAAGCCAAAAACATCACTGCTCTAGAGGAGATCTGCATGGAGGAATGGGCCAACATACCAACAACAGTGTGTGGCAACCTTGTGAAGACTTACAGAAAACGTTTGACCTCTGTCATTGCCAACAAAGGATATATTACAAAGTATTGAGATGAAATTTTGTTTCTGACCAAATACTTATTTTCCACCATAATATGCAAATAAAATGATAAAAAAACAGACAATGTGATTTTCTGGATTTTTTTTTCTCAGTTTGTCTCCCATAGTTGAGGTCTACCTATGATGTAAATTACAGACGCCTCTCATCTTTTTAAGTGGTGGAACTTGCACTATTGCTGACTGACTAAATACTTTTTTGCCCCACTGTACATAATACATGCATACAACATACTGTACATACTACATACATACATACAACATACATACAACATACTACATACATACATACTACATGCATACTACATACATGCTACATACAATACATACATACAGACATACAGTACATATAACATAGATTACATACTCACCATCACTTGTCATTTTGATCCCCAAAGCCAGTGTCATCTGTAAAAAAGATTAAAATAACAAACAACCAATATACTGCCTGATCCGCAGAAATCCACGAGTGTCCCACGACGATCTCCCGTGGAGAACGGCAGCATCAGCTGATGCAACCGCTCTCTAGGGGCCCCAGGAACACAATGATGAGAGGAAGGTATCCTTCCGCATTGTATTCCTCCGCCGCTGTAAAAAAATAGTCCCTAGTCTCACTTTTGGCATTGCTGTGTGAGAAAGTTTCCCACGCAGCAATTGCCATAAAGTGTAACTTTGAACTCTAGTAACCTCTCAGTGATGCACTGCAGGAGCAATTGTCTCCTGTCAGTGTGTCACTGAAGGTCCTATACAGCAGTGACATCACCCGATGTCACTGTTCTATAGGGGAGATCGTCGTGGGACACTCGTTATTAATTGGACTATGGCGGACAGGTAGTATACTTTTTATTATTTTACGTTTTTTGCAGGCGCTGAAGTATGGTAAGTATGGTTAAATGAAGAATATTAAAATACTTTTTTCCTAATGTGTGTGTGTTTTATTAACCCTTTACTAGTATTGGTTTACAATAGCAATAATATATTGCAGCGGATGCGTTTTTTACCCATAGACTTGTATTAGCGACGGATCATGATGGATGGTCACACGTCGCGTCCATCGTGCAACGAATCCGTCATGTTTTGGCAGACCGTCGGCACGAAAAAACGTTTAAGTGAACATTTGTTTTGTCTGTCACGTCCGCCATTTTCTACTGCGCATGCGCGGCCGAAACTCCGCCCCATCCTCCCCGGACTTCAGAATGGGCAGCGGATTTGTTAAAAAATTGCATCCGCTGCCCACGTCGTGCACAAATTTCACAACGTGCGTTGGTACATTGGCCCGACGCATAGTGATGAACCCGTACCGACGCAAGTCTGAAAGAGGCCTTAATGAGCGTTAAATAAAAAAAAAAAAAAAACGGCGTGGGCTCCCGCGCAATTTTCTGTTCCAGAGGTGGAAAGACGACGGCCAGGGGCGAATACTTGTAGCCTGCTATGAATATCAGCCCGCAGCTGTCTGCGTAGCCTTTACTGGCTATTAAAATAGGGAGACCCCAAAAAAATGATGTGGGGTCCCCCTATATTTTATAGCCAGAAAGGCAGAAAGGCTACGCAGACAGCTGCGGGCTGATATTCATAGCCTAGAGATGGGCCATGGATATTGGCCCCCCCGGCTACAAATACCAGTCCGCAGCCACCCCAGAAATGGCGCATCTGTAAGATGCGCCAATTCCAGCACTTAGCCCCTCTTTTCCCACTCCTGTGTAACGGTGGGATATGGGGTAATAAGGGGTTAATTGTTATGACCCCAATGGCGAGGGTCTCAGAGGAACGTGGAAGTCTGCAGAATACAAAAATCCAGCTCATAGGGCAGTGGTAACTGGGTTGACCATATATCTACTCCTAACGCCAACACTAGAAGTAGCCGGGGATCATTCCTACGTTGATTCTAGATGACACGCGCCAGCCGGAGAATCTAGCTACCCCTAGTAGAGGAAAACAAAGACCTTTCTTGCCTCCAGAGAAGGGGACCCCAAAGCTGGATAGAAGCCCCCCACAAATAATGACGGTGAGGTAAGAGGAAATGACAAACACAGAAATGAACCAGGTTTAGCACAGAGAGGCCCGCTTACTGATAGCAGAATAAAGAAAGGTAACTTATATGGTCAACAAAAACCCTATCAAAATCCACACTGGAAATTCAAGAACCCCCGAACCGTCTAACGGTCCGGGGGGAGAACACCAGCCCCCTAGAGCTTCCAGCAAAGGTCAGGATATAGATTTGGAACAAGCTGGACAAAAATACAAAACCAAAACAAATAGCAAAAAGCAAAAGGCAGACTTAGCTGATATAACTGGAACCAGGATCAGTAGACAAGAGCACAGCAGACTAGCTCTGATAACTACGTTGCCAGGCATTGAACTGAAGGTCCAGGGAGCTTATATAGCAACACCCCTAACTAACGACCCAGGTGCGGATAAAAGGAATGACAGAAAAACCAGAATCAAAAAACTAGTAACCACTAGAGGGAGCAAAAAGCAAATTCACAACAGTACCCCCCCCTTAGTGAGGGGTCACCGAACCCTCACCACGACCACCAGGGCGATCAGGATGAGCGGCATGAAAGGCACGAACTAAATCGGCCGCATGAACATCAGAGGCGACCACCCAGGAATTATCCTCCTGACCATAGCCCTTCCACTTGACCAGGTACTGAAGCCTCCGCCTGGAGAGGCGAGAATCCAAGATCTTCTCCACCACGTACTCCAACTCGCCCTCAACCAACACCGGAGCAGGAGGCTCAGCAGAAGGAACTACAGGCACAATGTACCGCCGCAACAAGGACCTATGAAATACATTGTGAATAGCAAACGACACAGGAAGATCCAGACGAAAAGATACAGGATTAAGGATTTCCAATATCTTGTAAGGCCCAATAAAACGAGGTTTAAATTTGGGAGAGGAGACCTTCATAGGAACAAAGCGGGAAGAAAGCCACACCAAATCCCCAACGCGTAGTCGGGGACCCACACCGCGGCGGCGGTTGGCAAAGCGCTGAGCCTTCTCCTGTGACAACTTCAAGTTGTCCACCACATGATTCCAGATCTGCTGCAACCTATCCACCACAGAATCCACCCCAGGACAGTCAGAAGGCTCCACATGACCCGAAGAAAAGCGAGGATGGAAACCAGAGTTGCAGAAAAAAGGCGAAACCAAGGTGGCGGAACTAGCCCGATTATTAAGGGCAAACTCAGCCAACGGCAAGAATGTCACCCAATCGTCCTGATCAGCAGAGACAAAACACCTCAAATAAGCCTCCAAAGTCTGATTGGTTCGCTCCGTCTGTCCATTAGTCTGAGGATGGAAAGCAGACGAAAACGACAAATCAATGCCCATCCTACTACAAAAGGATCGCCAGAACCTGGAAACGAACTGGGATCCTCTGTCTGACACAATATTCTCAGGGATGCCGTGCAAACGAACCACGTTCTGGAAAAACACAGGAACCAGATCGGAAGAGGAAGGCAGCTTAGGCAAAGGAACCAAATGGACCATCTTGGAGAAGCGATCACATATCACCCAGATAACGGACATGCCCTGAGATAGCGGAAGATCAGAAATGAAATCCATGGAGATATGTGTCCAAGGTCTCTTCGGGACAGGCAAGGGCAAGAGCAAACCGCTGGCACGAGAACAGCAAGGCTTAGCTCGAGCACAAGTCCCACAGGACTGCACAAATGACCGCACATCCCTTGACAAGGAAGGCCACCAAAAGGACCTGGCCACCAGATCTCTGGTGCCAAAAATTCCCGGGTGACCTGCCAACACCGAGGAATGAACCTCGGAAATGACTCTGCTGGTCCACTTATCCGGGACAAACAGTCTGTCAGGTGGACAAGACTCAGGCCTATCAGCCTGAAATCTCTGCAACACACGTCGCAGATCCGGAGAAATAGCTGACAAGATAACTCCATCTTTAAGAATACCAACAGGATCAGCGACTCCAGGAGCATCAGGCACAAAGCTCCTAGAAAGAGCATCGGCCTTCACATTCTTTGAACCTGGTAAATACGAGACAACAAAATCAAAGCGGGAGAAAAACAATGACCAGCGGGCCTGTCTCGGATTAAGGCGTTTAGCAGACTCGAGATACATCAGATTTTTGTGATCAGTCAAGACCACCACACGATGCTTAGCACCCTCGAGCCAATGACGCCACTCCTCAAATGCCCATTTCATGGCCAACAACTCCCGATTGCCCACATCATAATTTCGCTCGGCAGGCGAAAACTTCCTAGAGAAAAAGGCACAAGGTTTCATAACAGAGCAACCAGGGCCTCTCTGCGACAAAACGGCCCCTGCCCCAATCTCCGAAGCATCCACCTCAACCTGAAAGGGAAGTGAGACGTCAGGCTGGCACAAAACAGGCGCCGAAGTAAACCGGCGTTTCAACTCCTGGAAAGCCTCCACGGCAGCAGGAGCCCAGTTAGCTACATCGGAGCCCTTCTTGGTCATATCCGTCAAAGGTTTCACAATGCTAGAAAAATTAGCGATAAAACGACGGTAGAAGTTAGCGAAGCCCAAGAACTTCTGAAGACTCTTAACTGACGAGGGCTGAGTCCAATCAAGAATAGCTCGGACCTTGACTGGGTCCATCTCCACAGCAGAAGGGGAAAAAATGAACCCCAAAAAGGGAACCTTCTGTACACCAAAGAGACACTTTGAGCCCTTGACAAACAAAGAATTTTCACGCAAAATTTTAAAGACCAACCTGACCTGCTCCACATGCGAATCCCAATTATCAGAAAAAACCAAAATATCATCCAGATAAACAATCAAAAATTTATCCAGATACTTCTGGAAAATGTCATGCATAAAGGACTGAAAAACTGAAGGCGCATTGGAGAGCCCAAAAGGCATCACCAAGTACTCAAAATGACCTTCGGGCGTATTGAATGCGGTTTTCCATTCATCACCTTGCTTAATGCGCACAAGGTTGTACGCACCACGAAGGTCTATCTTGGTGAACCACTTGGCACCCTTAATCCGGGCAAACAAGTCAGACAACAGCGGTAAAGGATACTGAAATTTGACAGTGATCTTATTTAAAAGCCGATAATCAATACAAGGTCTCAAAGATCCGTCCTTTTTTGCCACAAAAAAGAATCCCGCACCAAGAGGGGAAGAAGACGGACGAATATGTCCTTTTTCCAGAGATTCCTTGATATATGAACGCATAGCGGTATGTTCAGGTACCGACAGATTAAACAGTCTTCCCTTAGGAAATTTACTGCCTGGGATCAAATCTATAGCACAGTCACAGTCCCTATGAGGAGGCAGTGCACTGGACTCAGACTCACTGAAGACATCCTGATAATCAGACAAATACTCCGGAACGTCCGAAGGCGTAGAAGAAGCGATAGACACAGGCAGGGAATCCTCATGAATACCACGACAGCCCCAACTTGAGACTGACATAGCCTTCCAGTCCAGGACTGGATTATGGGTCTGTAACCATGGCAGCCCTAAAACGACCAAATCATGCATTTTATGTAAAACCAGGAAACGTATCACCTCGCGGTGTTCAGGAGTCATGCACATGGTAACCTGAGTCCAATACTGCGGTTTATTTGCTGCCAATGGTGTAGCATCAATACCCCTAAGAGGAATAGGATTTTCTAATGGTTCAAGAGTAAATCCACAGCGCTTAGCAAATGAGAGATCCATGAGACTCAGGGCAGCACCTGAATCTACAAACGCCATGACAGGATAAGATGACAGTGAGCAAATCAAAGTTACAGACAGAATAAATTTAGGTTGCAAATTACCAACGGTGACAGGACTAACAACCTTAGCTATACGTTTAGAGCATGCTGAGATAACATGTGTAGAATCACCACAGTAGTAGCACAAGCCATTCCGGCGTCTATGAATTTTCCGCTCATTTCTAGTCAGGATTCTATCACATTGCATTAAATCAGGTGTCTGTTCAGACAACACCATGAGGGAATTTGCGGTTTTGCGCTCCCGCAACCGCCGGTCAATTTGAATAGCCAGTGCCATAGTATCATTCAGACCTGTGGGAATGGGAAAACCCACCATAACATTCTTAATGGCTTCAGAAAGGCCATTTCTAAAATTAGCGGCCAGTGCACACTCGTTCCAATGTGTCAGCACGGACCATTTCCGAAATTTTTGGCAATACACCTCAGCCTCGTCCTGCCCCTGAGACATAGACAGCAAGGCCTTTTCTGCCTGAATCTCAAGATTGGGTTCCTCATAAAGTAAACCGAGCGCCAGAAAAAACGCATCAAGATCAGCCAATGCCGGATCTCCTGGCGCCAGCGAAAAAGCCCAATCCTGAGGGTCGCCCCGTAAGAACGAAATAACAATTTTTACTTGCTGAGCAGAATCTCCTGATGAACAGGGTCTCAGGGACAAAAACAATTTACAATTATTCACGAAATTCCTAAACTTAAACCTGTCTCCGGAAAACAGTTCAGGAATCGGTATTTTAGGTTCTGACCTAGGATTTCTGATAACATAGTCTTGTATGCCCTGCACACGAGTAGCCAGCTGGTCCACACTTGTAATCAAGGTCTGGACATTCATGTCTGCAGCAAGCATAGCCACTCTGAGGTAAAGGGGAAGGAGAAAAAAAAACTCAGAATCTTCTTTCTTATAATCCCTCTTCTGCAATGCATTAAACATTTAATACTGGCCTGGCAAACTGTTATGACCCCAATGGCGAGGGTCTCAGAGGAACGTGGAAGTCTGCAGAATACAAAAATCCAGCTCATAGGGCAGTGGTAACTGGGTTGACCATATATCTACTCCTAACGCCAACACTAGAAGTAGCCGGGGATCATTCCTACGTTGATTCTAGATGACACGCGCCAGCCGGAGAATCTAGCTACCCCTAGTAGAGGAAAACAAAGACCTTTCTTGCCTCCAGAGAAGGGGACCCCAAAGCTGGATAGAAGCCCCCCACAAATAATGACGGTGAGGTAAGAGGAAATGACAAACACAGAAATGAACCAGGTTTAGCACAGAGAGGCCCGCTTACTGATAGCAGAATAAAGAAAGGTAACTTATATGGTCAACAAAAACCCTATCAAAATCCACACTGGAAATTCAAGAACCCCCGAACCGTCTAACGGTCCGGGGGGAGAACACCAGCCCCCTAGAGCTTCCAGCAAAGGTCAGGATATAGATTTGGAACAAGCTGGACAAAAATACAAAACCAAAACAAATAGCAAAAAGCAAAAGGCAGACTTAGCTGATATAACTGGAACCAGGATCAGTAGACAAGAGCACAGCAGACTAGCTCTGATAACTACGTTGCCAGGCATTGAACTGAAGGTCCAGGGAGCTTATATAGCAACACCCCTAACTAACGACCCAGGTGCGGATAAAAGGAATGACAGAAAAACCAGAATCAAAAAACTAGTAACCACTAGAGGGAGCAAAAAGCAAATTCACAACAGTTAATGCCACCATGCTATTGTAAGGTGACATTCACCCGGGTTAATAATGGAGAGGCGTCAATAAGACGCCTATCCATTATTAATCCAATACTAGTAAAGGGTTAATAAAATACACACACATTAGGAAAAAAGTATTTTAATATTCTTCATTTAACTATACTTACCATACTTCAGCACCTGCAAAAAACGTAAAATAATAAACCATATACTACCTGTCCGCCGTAGTCCAATTAATAATGAGTGTCCCACGATGATCTCCCCTATAGAACAGTGACATTGGGTGATGTCACTGCTCTATAGGACCTTCAGTGACACACTGACAGGAGACAATGGCTCCTGCAGTGCATCACTGAGAGGTTACTAGAGTTCAAAGTTTCACTTTATGGCAATTGCTGCTTGGGAAACTTTCTCACACAGCAATGCCAAAAGTGAGACTAGGGACTATTTTTTTACAGCGGTGGAGGAAAACAATGCGGAAGGATAGATTCCTACCGTCATTGTGTTCCTGGGGCCCCTTGAGAGCGGTCGCATCAGCTGATGCTGCCGTTCTCCATGGGAGATCGTCGTGGGACACTCGTGGATTTCTGTGGATCAGGGAGTATATTGGTTGTTTGTTATTTTAATCTTTTTTAGAGATGACACTGGTTTTGGGGATCAAAATGACAAGTGATGGTGAGTATGTAATCTATGTTATATGTACTGTATGTCTGTATGTATTGTATGTAGTATGTATGAATGTATTGTTTGTAGTATGTATGTAATATGTATGTAGTATGTATGTAGTATGTAGCATGTATGTGGTATGTATGTAGAATGTATGTAGTATGTATGTATGTATGTTGCATGAATGTTGAATGTATGTAGTATGTTGTATGTATGTAGTATGTGTGTTGTATGTATGTATGTAGTATGTTTATTGTATGTATGTATGTAGCATGTATGTAGTATGTTGTATGTATGTTGTATGTATGTAGTATGTTGCATGTATGTTGTATATATGTAGTATGTATGTTGTATGTATGTATGTAAGTATGTAGTATGTTGTATGTATGTAGTATGTATGTATGTAGTATGTTGTATGTATGCAGAATGTATGTAGTATGTTGTATGTATGTTGTATGTGTGTAGTATGTTGTATGTTTGCAGTATTTATGTAGTATGTATGTATGTAGTATGTTGTATGTTGTGTGCATGTAGTATGTTGTATGTATGTAGTATGTTGGTTGTATGTTTGTTGTATGTATGTATGTAAGTATGTAGTATGTTGTATGTATGTATGTTGTATGCATGTAGTATGTATGTTGTATGTATGTAGTATGTTGTATGTATGCAGTATGTTGTATGTATGTTGTATGCATGTAGTATGTATGTTGTATGTAGTATGTAGCATTTTTTTTTACATTCAACACATTAGCCGGATGATGGGACTACTACTGTCCTGTCATTGGCTAATGTGTTAATCACTGCCATTGTAGCAGGCATAGCCAGATGGGACTTGTGGTCCCATCAGACGATGCCTGCACACAAACACAAAGACACCCGGCAGGCCGCACAGGCCCCTGAGAGGCCCGTACAGACCCCCGGCAGGCCGCACAGACCCCCGGCATGCCGCACAGACCCCCCGAGAGGCCCGTACAGACTCCCCCGGCAGGTCGCACAGACCCCCGGTAGGCCCGTACAGACCCCCGGTAGGCCCGTACAGACCCCTGGCAGGCCCACACATACCCCCGGCAGGCTGCACAGACCCCGGCAGGCCGCACAGACCCCCAAGAGGCCCGTGCAGACCCCCGGCAGGCCACACAGACCCCCGGCAGGCCGCACAAAACCCCGGCAGGCCCGTACAGACCCCCAGCAGGCCGCACAGACCCCCGGCAGGCCCATACAGACCCCCATGGCCACGCACAGACCCCGCCCGCACACACAGACACGCAGTCTCCACCCACGCACCGCCCACACTCCGTTATAGTGCATCATTGCACTATAGGAACTTCCGATTCCGGTATCCGATATCTTAAAATTATCGGAACTCAGTATCCGAAATCCGATACAGCGAATATCGGTCGATACCCGATATTTGCAGTATCAGAATGCTCAACACTAATAGAGAGATTTCAAGATTTTTTATTTCATGAATGAGAGGAGGAGGATTCAAACTTATTAATTGCATATCAGATAAATGTACAGTATATACACTCACCGGCCACTTTATTAGGTACACCTGTCCAACTTCTTGTTAACACTTAATTTCTAATCAGCCAATCACATGGCGGCAACTCAGTGCATTTAGGCATGTAGACATGGTCAAGACAATCTCCTGCAGTTCAAACCGAGCATCAGTATGGGGAAGAAAGGTGATTTGAGTGCCTTTGAACGTGGCATGGTTGTTGGTGCCAGAAGGGCTGGTCTGAGTATTTCAGAAACTGCTGATCTACTGGGATTTTCACGCACAACCATCTCTAGGGTTTACAGAGAATGGTCCGAAAAAGAAAAAAAATCCAGTGAGCGGCAGTTCTGTGGGCGGAAATGCCTTGTTGATGCCAGAGGTCAGAGGAGAATGGGCAGACTGGTTCGAGCTGATAGAAAGGCAACAGTGACTCAAATCGCCACCCGTTACAACCAAGGTAGGCCTAAGAGCATCTCTGAACGCACAGTGCGTCGAACTTTGAGGCAGATGGGCTACAGCAGCAGAAGACAACACCGGGTACCACTCCTTTCAGCTAAGAACAGGAAACTGAGGCTACAATTTGTACAAGCTCATCGAAATTGGACAGTAGAAGATTGGAAAAACGTTGCTTGGTCTGATGAGTCTCGATTTCTGCTGCGACATTCGGATGGTAGGGTCAGAATTTGGCGTAAACAACATGAAAGCATGGATCCATCCTGCCTTGTATGGAGCATCTTTGGGATGTGCAGCCGACAAATCTGCGGCAACTGTGTGATGCCATCATGTCAATATGGACCAAAATCTCTGAGGAATGCTTCCAGCACCTTGTTGAATCTATGCCACGAAGAATTGAGGCAGTTCTGAAGGCAAAAGGGGGTCCAACCCGTTACTAGCATGGTGTACCTAATAAAGTGGCCGGTGAGTGTATTTCTGATATGTTAAAAATAAATTCAAATCCTCCTCCTCTCATTCATGAAAAAAAAAATTAGAAAAGGATAAACCTATTCATTTGTGTACAGGTGAAAAGTTGCACATTTGATAAAATACCTTTGTGCCTGGACCTGCAGAACACATTTTATTTTACCTGGCTTATTTCAATTGCAGTAGGTTATTTAACAGGATGAATTGTGAAATTGTATGCAGCATCTGTGTTTTCCCTCCATTTCGGAATACCTCCACTTATTTTTACAAGCCTATGATCTTATTTGGTTAGGGACATTCAATTGAAGCAGATAAACACAGTAGAATTAGAGTAGATCTAATGATCATGCTGTATGTAGCACAATTATTATTTTCTGGCAGTTCATGTAGAAAAATCCCAGACATTAGTATCTAATGATGGCTCAGGTATTTTTTGTTGAATAGTCTCTAGTTGCAGCAAAGTTCCTTACAAAACTCCTCTTTAATGGATCAGATACGAATATAGCAGTCATTTGTCAGTCATCTAAAACCATAGGAATGGGCACTCCATCAGAAAATATGGGATCCAAAACCTGCTCTACATTAATTTATCAACTAGATGGAGGCCCGATGCTATCGCATCGGGAGGGCGGTAATGTCACGATGGGGGCAGGCTTTACAGCATTGAGAATCTCTCATTTGTATTAGCGGTATCCAGTATATAAAGTTGAGCAAATTTTGGATGGTCTTCGTCTGTTGGATGTAGTGTGCCTGTTTGATGATAGATCTGTCCATGTATGCGAAAACAGTATGGGCCATAACCAGGTGGTGGTGAAATACTTGCTCCCATGGAGGCAAAAGCAAAAGAACTGTTGATACTGTGAATATTGTTTATGACATTTTTGCTGAATTTACTTTCTCCTGTCATCAACTTTTTGAATTCCTCTGGATACTGGAGAATGGGTAGATGGACTTTCCTCTTCTGTCAGCACTGAGCAAACTTTGCATCAGAAGGCGTCTCAGCTCCAAAAATCAAAGATTGACAACTTTGACATAAATGGTTCATGAATTGTGTTTTCATCATGGGTTACATTTTTTGCTTGTAGTTGAAGTTAACGTCTTTCTTTTTATATGTGAAATATTTGCCGACGGATGTTGATTTGTCATAGCTGTTGTAGTCACACTTCTTTCTGGCTTTGTGTTTCAGCTTGTCGCTGTAGACGGTGTGCTTCTGCATCGTGTGACAGTCTACTTGCTGTGGCCAATGGACATTGTTCCTGAAGTAGCTTGTGTTGGGAAAATGGTTTCTTAGTTAACCTCATACACTTTGAAGTTGTAGACTCGATGGTGTGGTGTGCTGGTTCCAATGGGTCATCTTGTGAGCATGGTATTGCTGTTGAGACTGCAGTGTTCTGTTTGTGGCACTGTTGTTGCCTACGGTAAGTATATATTAAGATTGAGAACATCCACAGAAGCTGAGCAGGCACCACTCCCAGCATATGGCAGTATTAATATCCTTAAGAGCCCTCATTTGCAGAGCAATATGCCATATATCATATTTATACGTGGTGCTCACATAAGAATTCCAATTCGTACATCCAAGAAAAAGAAAAAAAGAAACAAAAGAAATGAAAAAGAAAACCAGGTATGCGATTCAAAAAGTCCTTTATTTCCAATTCATTGGAACAGAAACTAGCAATGCGGAAGGCAGGGAGTGTGCAGGGGAACACTTCAATGGGTTCAACATGTGTTAAGTTGAACCCATTGAAGCACAGCTGTGTGAAAAGGCCAGCATTCTCTGTTTCCCTGCACACTCCCTGCTCTGCTGGTCTCTGTTCCAATGAATTGGAAATACAAGACTTTGGAATAGCATACCTGGTGAGTGCCGCATTACTTTTTTTTCCCTTGGATGCATGATTTATTTTATTAATTGCTTCATTATTTTCTATCATGTACTGTCAGTTTGAAACTTTCTTTTATTTTTATGGATATGGCTGGTTAAGTCCCAGAATATTCATGATACGATTACAGTACATCAGTTATTTTTGGAAATATACTATAAATATGAATAATGCTAAGCTTGTTACACAGTCTGTCTCCTAATTCAGGATTCAATACATATATTAAAAGTTGTGCATAGTTTAAGAAATATTCGTACAAGTTGCTGCTACATGGTCTCCAACAGTCCAATGGGAGCATTCATCAGCTGGCGTCTGTGCTATAAATGAATAAAAGAAAAAATGACGTGTGATCTCTTCTATTTTTGATAACCACGGCAGGCAAAACTGACAGCTACGGGCTGCAACCCTCAACTGTCAGCTTTATCATGACTGGTTATCAAGAGGGGTCCCCATGCTGTTTTTTTTACATTATTTCAATAAATCATTTTTAAAAGTCATGGAGGTCCCCCTATTTTTGGCAACCAGCCAAGGTAAATTAGACAGCTGGGGCTGGTATACTCAGTCAGGGAAGGGGCCATGGATATTGCCCCCCAGCCTAAAAATAGTAGCGCACAGCCTCCCCCAGAAATGGCGCCCATTCTGGCATTTTGCCCATCTCTTTCCACTTGTCCTAGTACGGTGGCAAGTGGGGTAATGGTTATGTGGTTGATGTCAGCTATTTTATGGCCCCTGACATCAAGCCCGCAGTCTTGTACTGGAGAGGCATCTATAAGACATCTCTCCATTACTAACCGCATAGTCAGATTGTAAAAAAAGACACAGCCAGAATAAAATCCTTTATGTTAAAGAAAGACACTCCTCTATTTAACCCTTTTTGTGACTTGCGCCGTACTAGTACTGCTCTGCGGGAGGTGCGTTCATGCCCAGAGCAGTACTAGTACGGTGCCGCTGAGTGCCGCAGCAATCGTGTTTGGGTGTCAGATGTATTTGACAGCTGACACCCCTCATCAATGCCCACGATCGGTGCTAGCACCGATCGTGGGCATTTAACCCCTTTGATGCTGCTGTTAGTTGTGACCGCGGCATTCGTTGTTCTGATGGTCTCCATGAAGGCCCCGGTACCAAGATGGCTGAGGGGTCCTGCAGGGTCCTGCAGGGAGATGGCTTGTGAGCACCTGCTGAGAGCAGGCACCGCATGTCACCTTCCCAGCCTGTCAGATCCTGATCTTATGCTCTGCAGTGCAGTGTCAGATAAGCGATCTGATGTTATATAGTAATGTCCCATACTGGATAATGTAATAAAGTTAAAAAAAATTATATATTATAAAGTGTAAAAATATATATTTTTTAAATCCACAAATAAAGAAAAAAGTAATAAATATTGTTCCAATAAATACATTTATTTATGTAAATACTAAAAAACAATTAAAGTACATATTGGGTATTGACAAGCCCATAAAGACCCGCTCTTTAAAACTGTCCCATCAGTTAACTCCTTCAGTGAACAACATGAAAAATAAATAAAAAATGAGGCAAAAAACAATGCTTTATCATCATTCCGCCGAACAAAAAGTGCAATAAAATGCAATAGAAAAGACGGACTTAAATAAAAATGGTATGGCTGAAAACATCATCTTGTCCCACAAAAAAAAGCCACTATACAGCTCCATCAGCAATGTAAAGAATAATTATTTTTTCTATAAAATAGTTTTATTGTGTAAAAGCGCCAAAACATAAAAAACTATATAAATGAGATTGCTGTAATCATACTAACCCGACACCTAATCACTTATACCGCACGAGGAACAGCATACAAAGCAAATAAAACCAATTCTTCATCTGATGTTGATTTTTTCATTCTGCCTCTCAAAGGTCGCGGTAAGGCTCGGCGCACATTTATCCTGCGCTCTGCACTGAACGCTTACATTGGTGTGTCCATGTAAATCTCTGAAATACGTGATTCAGAGAGAACCTCAGGCTGAAGATTTCCTATAATGAGGCAGATGGAGGCACTGTGGACGTCGTCTGGCCTGTGATCCGGCGGTGTCCTTCTTTTTGGGATTGCATAAAAGTGTCATCGGCCACAGTTTTGTGCACTCCTGAAAAGAAGGACACAGCGAAAGAGAGGTCAGACTGAGTCCAGAGTAACTCTGCTGCCTCATTATAATGAATGGATCCATCAGGGGTTTCATCTGAATCATGTCACTCAGAGATTTAGATGGAAACCCCAAAGTAAATGTTCAGAGTAGAGTGCCGGATAAATGTGATCCCAAATGTTATGTAAAATGTTCCTAATAAAAGCTTCCACTCAACCCACAAAAAAAGCAAGTCCCCACTCAGGTCTGTCATCTTTTATTGGAAATACAGGGGGTTTCCACGTTACTGGTAGCACAAAGGCTCTGGAAAAGCAAAATGACTCCTCGCGCCCCCAGAAGAAATTCAGCGCTCCTAAATCCAAATGCCCCCCTCCCTTCTGAGCCCCAGTGTGCATAAACCACATTTAGCACCTACATGTTTGGCATTTCTGTAGTGATGAGAGCCTGCCTAATTTACAGGTGCATGTCTCCAGAAGAATGAGCTGGGCATAATGTACTAGTCACTGCAACGGCAGTTTGCAATTTTCACTCAGCAACAACTACTGCTGCTTGTTTCTGGAATTCACCCATGGAGTTAAAATTGTCACTACGTCTGTAGATAAATTCCCAAAGGGGTGTAATTTCCAAAATGTGGTCACTTGAGGGGGATTCTGCTTTTCTAGCACTTAAGGTACCGTCACACTAGGCGATATCGCCAGCGATCCGTGACGTTGCAGCGACCTGGATAGCGATATCGCTGTATTTGACACGCAGCAGCGATCTGGATCCCGCTGTGAAATTGCTGGTCGCTGCTAGAAGGTCTGCACTTTATTTGGTCGCTAGGTCGCCGTGTATCGCCGTGTTTGACAGCAAAAGCAAGGATACCAGCGATATTTTACACTGGTAACCAGGGTAAACATCGGGTTACTAAGCGCAGGGCCGCGCTTAGTAACCCGATGTTTACCCTGGTTACCAGCGTAAAAGTTAAAAAAACAAACAGCACATACTCACCAGCGCGTCCCCCAGCCTCTGCTTCCTGACACTGACTGAGCGCCGGCCCTAAACTGAAAGTGAAAGCACAGCGGTGACGTCACCGCTGTGCTGTTAGGGCCGGAGCTCAGTCAGTGTCAGGAAGCAGAGGCTGGGGGACGCGCAGGTGAGCATGTACTGTTTGTTTTTTTAACTTTTACGCTGGTAACCAGGGTAAACATCGGGTTACTAAGCGCGGCCCTGCGCTTAGCAACCCGATGCTTACCCTGGTTACCCGGGGACCTCGGCATCGTTGGTCGCTGGAGAGCGGTCTGTGTGACAGCTCTCCAGCGAACAAACAGCGACGCTGCAGCGATCGGCATCGCTGTCGCTATCGCTGCAGCGTCGCTTAATGTGACGGTACCTTTAGGGCTCTTTATATATAATCCTCAAACTATTCTAGGAAAATTTCCAGGAGGCAAATAGCACTCCGTCCTTTCCGAGTCTCTCCGTATGGTGAAGCAGCACAGTACAGCCACATATGGGGTATTTCTACATTCAGCAGAAATTGTGTGACATATTTTGGTGCCATTTTTACCCATATCCCAATGTGAAAATGTAAAACTTGGGGCTAACACACAATCTTGGTGGTAAAAATGTAAATTATTTTCTCTTCACTGCCCAATGGTCTAAAAGTTTGTGACATACCTGGGGTGTCAATATAATCAATGCACCCCTAGATGAATTCATTGAGAGGTTTAGTTTGCAAAATGGGGTCACTTATGGGAGGGTTCTGCTGTTCTGCCAACTCAGGGGCTCTGTCAATGTGACATGGCACCCACAAACAAGTGCAGCAAAATCTGCACTGTAATATGGCGCTACTTCCCTTCTGAGCTTTGCACTGTGCCTCAAAAGTAGTTTTCAATCACCTATGGCATATCAGTGAACTCAGCAGATTTTGCACAATGAACTTTGGGGTCCATTTTCTCCTATTGCTCTTGTGAAAATGCAAAATTTGTAGCTAAAAAAGATTTTTGTGGGAAAACTGTGATTTTTAATTTTTTTTATTTTTATGGTTTAACGTTATAAACTTCTGTGAAGCACATGTGGGTTCAAGGTGCTCAATGCGCATCTAGATAAATATATACAGTGGGGCAAAAAAGTATTTAGTCAGTCAGCAATAGTGCAAGTTCCACCACTTAAAAAGATGAGAGGCGTCTGTAATTTACATCATAGGTAGACCTCAACTATGGGAGACAAACTGAGAAAAAAATCCAGAAAATCACATTGTCTGTTTTTTTTAACATTTTATTTGCATATTATGGTGGAAAATAAGTATTTGGTCAGAAACAAACAATCAAGATTTCTGGCTCTCACAGACCTGTAACTTCTTCTTTAAGAGTCTCCTCTTTCCTCCACTCATTACCTGTAGCAATGGCACCTGTTTAAACTTGTTATCAGTATAAAAAGACACCTGTGCACACCCTCAAACAGTCTGACTCCCAACTCCACTATGGTGAAGACCAAAGAGCTGTCAAAGGACACCAGAAACAAAATTGTAGCCCTGCACCAGGCTGGGAAGACTGAATCAGCAATAGCCAACCAGCTTGGAGTGAAGAAATCAACAGTGGGAGCAATAATTAGAAAATGGAAGACATTCAAGACCACTGATAATCTCCCTCGATCTGGGGCTCCACGCAAAATCCCACCCCGTGGGGTCAGAATGATCACAAGAACGGTGAGCAAAAATCCCAGAACCACGCGGGGGGACCTAGTGAATGAACTGCAGAGAGCTGGGACCAATGTAACAAGGCCTACCATAAGTAACACACTACGCCACCATGGACTCAGATCCTGCAGTGCCAGACGTGTCCCACTGCTTAAGCCAGTACATGTCCGGGCCCATCTGAAGTTTGCTAGAGAGCATTTGGATGATCCAGAGGAGTTTTGGGAGAATGTCCTATGGTCTGATGAAACCAAACTGGAACTGTTTGGTAGAAACACAACTTGTCATGTTTGGAGGAAAAAGAATACTGAGTTGCATCCATCAAACACCATACCTACTGTAAAGCATGGTGGTGGAAACATCATGCTTTGGGGCTGTTTCTCTGCAAAGGGGCCAGGACGACTGATCCGGGTACATGAAAGAATGAATGGGGCCATGTATCGTGAGATTTTGAGTGCAAACCTCCTTCCATCAGCAAGGGCATTGAAGATGAAACGTGGCTGGGTCTTTCAACATGACAATGAACCAAAGCACTCCGCCAGGGCAACGAAAGAGTGTCTTCGTAAGAAGCATTTCAAGGTCTTGGAGTGGCCTAGCCAGTCTCCAGATCTCAACCCTATAGAAAACCTTTGGAGGGAGTTGAAAGTCCGTGTTGCCAAGCGAAAAGCCAAAAACATCACTGCTCTAGAGGAGATCTGCATGGAGGAATGGGCCAACATACCAACAACAGTGTGTGGCAACCTTGTGAAGACTTACAGAAAACGTTTGACCTCTGTCATTGCCAACAAAGGATATATTACAAAGTATTGAGATGAAATTTTGTTTCTGACCAAATACTTATTTTCCACCATAATATGCAAATAAAATGTTAAAAAAACAGACAATGTGATTTTCTGGATTTTTTTTTCTCAGTTTGTCTCCCATAGTTGAGGTCTACCTATGATGTAAATTACAGACGCCTCTCATCTTTTTAAGTGGTGGAACTTGCACTATTGCTGACTGACTAAATAATTTTTTGCCCCACTGTATATATTTATACACAAATAAGTATTTGACCCCTTGCTGATTTTGTAAGTTTGCCCACTGAGAAAGACATGAACAATCTATAATTTTAAGGGTAGGTTAATTTTAACATTGAGAGATAGAATATCAAAAATAAAATCCAGAAAATCACATTGTATAAATTATATAAATTTGCATTTTGCAGTGAGAAATAAGTATTTGATCCCCTACCAACCAGTTCTGGCTTCTGCAGAACAGTTAGATGCTCCTAATCAACTCGTTACCTGCATTAAAATCAGCTGTCTCACAGTCACCTTTACAAAAAACTCTTGTCCACAGACTCAGTCAGACTCTAACCTCTACAACATGGGCAAGACCAAAGAGCTTTATAAGGATGTCAGGGACAAGATCATAGACCTGTACAAGGCTGCAAGCACAAGAAACATCAAAACTATACAAAAAATGCATCACCGGCTAAAACGCTTGGAAGAGAACGACTTCTATCCTACAATCTTATACCATGTTTGCATTGGTTTTCTTGAGGTACTCAAAATTGCTCCACCTTTCAAAGACATGTACCGTATTTTCCTTCGTATAAGACGACTTTTTAACCCCTGAAAATTGTCTCAAAAGTCGGGCGTCGTCTTATACGCCATGTGCAGGGAGAGATACTGTATGGTTCCCAGGGTCTGGAGGAGAGGAGACTCTCCTTCAGGCCCTGGGATCCATATTCATGTAAAAAAAAATAATAAAAATAAAAAATATGGATATACTCACCCTCCGACGGCCCCCAGCTCTCAGCGGTGCAAGCGGCGGCCTCCGTTCCTAAGAATGCGTTGAGCATAGGACCTGCGATGATGTCGCGGTCACGGGACCAGTCACGCGACCGCTACGTCATCAAAGGTCCTTCGCTCAATGCATCCTTAGGAACGGAGGCTGCTGCTTGCACCGCTGAGAGCCGGGGGCCGTCGGAGGGTGAGTATATCCATATTTTTTATATTTATTCTTTTTTTTTACATGAATATGGATCCCAGGGCCTGAAGGAGAGTCTCCTCTCCTCCAGACCCTGGGAACCATACGCACTGCACAAGCCGTATAAGATGACTGGGCGTATAAGATGACCCCCGTCTTATTTGGCGAGTATATCCCAAACTCCATATTTTATATGGAAAAGTTGGGGGTCGTCTTATACGCCCAGTCGTCTTATACACCAGAGAATACGGTACATATACAGGTAAATTATTCTACCGATGGATGTGATATATGTCAATCTCTGTCACTAAATAAAATATATGGGAAGAAATGTGAAATACATTTTTGTCTTAGAATTTATGGGAAGTTAGCAAAATTCTAATTGCTGGCAGATGTTGCTTTCTAAGATCCAAAGAGACTTTTGCAAAAGAAAAAAGAATAACTTGAAGGCACATCCGTAGTATCCTAAAAGGTATCAACTGCTCGTAATATTTCACTGGTGCCTTTGATTTATTGTGATCAAAAAGAATTATTAAATATGAAGACTTTGCCTCATTAGTTATAAACTGTGGTCAGCTGGATTCAACACTTTACAATCGTGAAACAAAGTTTACAACCTCGGCATTTCAGCCACATCGTCTCTTATTCTTATACTGTTTTATCTGCTTTAGATTTCATGCTGTGAATGAATTTCTTCTAATCTAAACTGTTAAAGTAAGGAATTTGTGTATTATTAGATCTAAAAAAAAATGCTTACAATTTACAGCAAACTCTGAATCTGGAAAAAAAATCAATAGTTTATTAGCTTACGGGTTCCCGAGCTTAAGGGAAATCTATGTGGACAAATATGGGAGAAAAAAGGCAGAGAATTAAATAATAGACAATGCATAAGATCATTTTCCTGGGTAGTAATTTAAAATTCAGTTTGAATGAAAACCAGGTGTCTGCATTTATAGGAATTGTCCAGGATTAGAAAAACACGGTCATTTCCAGCATTTGTATACAGGTTGTACGCATTGCTGAAGATCGTCCCCATTCGTTTCTATGTTGCTGAACTGCAGTACAAGGCACAATCCAAGGACAGGTGTGACTCTTCCTGGTAGAAATTATAGATGAGGATTTCATACTTGTACGCAACAGCTGTCAAGGTAGCATTGGTTTTCACGTGAAGATTTTTGCATCTATCCACCAATTAGTCTATACACCAATATGCCTTCACTGATCGTCACTGACCCACCACCATGCTGGTCATGCTGGATGATGTTGCAGGCAAAAAAATTTGAGCCATTGCATCTTCAGAGCCTTTCACATCTTTCACATTGGTCTCTCTCTCTTTTCTGTAATGTGCAAAGTCTTATGATCGGTTGGCTTCTCTATCACTCTCTCTCTCAGTCCTGTGGAGTCGTAAGCTCTTACGGTTAGTTGGCTCCACTCTCCTTCTCTCACTCTTTTTCCTGTATGGTGTAAGCTCTTATTACCAGTTGGCTCCTCTCTCCCTCTCTCTCTTTCTCTCTCCCTTTTGTAGGGTGTAAGCTCTTATGGTTAGTTGGCTCCTCTCTCCTCTCACTCTTCCTCTTGTAGAGTGTAAGCTCTTATGGTCTTCTCACTCTTCCTCCTGTGGAGTCATAAGCTCTTACGGTTAGTTGGCTCCTCTCTAGTGTTGAGCGATACCTTCCAATACTCAAAGGTATCGGTATCGGATGGTATCGGCCGATATCCAAAAAATATCGGATATCGCCGATACCGATACCCGATACCAATGCAAGTCAATGGGACACAAGTATCGGAAGGTATCCTGGATGGTTCCCAGGGTCTGAAGGAGAGGAAACTCTCCTTCAGGCCCTGGGATCCATATTCATGTAAAAAATAAAGAATTAAAATAAAAAATATGGATATACTCACCCGTCCGGCGGCCCCTGGACCTTACCGATGTAACCGGCAGCCTCCGTTCCTAAGAATGAGGAGGTTAGGACCTGCGATGACGTCGTGGCTTGTGATTGGTCGTGTGACCACTCATGTGACCGCTCACGTGACCAATTACAAGCCGCGACGTCATCGCAGGTCCTAAACTCACTGCATTCTTAGGAACGGAGGCTGCCGCTTACATTTGTAAGGTCCAGGGGCGGGTGAGTATATCCATATTTTTTATTTTAATTCTTTATTTTTTACATGAATATGGATCCCAGGGCCTGAAGGAGAGTCTCCTCTCCTCCAGACCCTGGGAACCATACACTGGGAACTTCCGATTCCGATTTCCGATATCACAAAAATATCGGAACTCGGTATCAGAATTCCGATACAGCAAATATCGGCCGATACCCGATACTTGCAGTATCGTAATGCTCAACACTACTCCACTCCTTCTCTCGCTCTCTCTCCTGTATGGTGTAGGCTCTTATGGCCAGTTGGCTCTTCTCTCCCTCTCTCTCTTTCTCTCTCCCTTTTGTACGGCGTAAGCTCTTATGGTTAGTTGGCTCCTCTCTCCTTCTCTCGCTCTTCCTCCTGTAAAGTGTAACCTCTTATGGTCAGTGGGGTCCTCTCTCCTTCTCTTCTTCCTCCTGTAGAGTGTTAGCTCTTATGGTCAGTGGGGTCATCTCTCCTTCTCTCGATCTCTTTCTCCTGTAGAGTGTAAGCTCTTATGATCAGTGGGGTCCTATTACTCTCTCTCTCTCTTCTCTAGAGTATAAGCTCTTGGGATCAGCAGGGTCCTTTCACACTCTCTATTTCTATCTTCATCTTGTAGAGTTTTAGATCATCCCAGATGTATTTTCTGATCAATAACAAGGTATTCAGATCTGTGCAAATTTAATTGCCACATTTTGGGGAAAATTTGTCAAAGCCGGTGAATTCAAATTTCCAAAGTTTTGTGCTTTTCTAATTAACATCCTCGAAGTTAAATTGACTTTGGGTTATACCGTGATGTGCATGTGTTCCCTTAATTATTTTGAGCAATGTATATTGTTTGTATATAACAAAGGCCTTGGTCATTAGCCTGAAACTACATACAGTATACATATAAAAGTTGAAATTTCCTAAAACATGTATTCTTGGGATTCTATTCCATCATTGAGCCATATTGCTGGTTAATTGTCTTGTCTTCCTATTATCAGAATATTAGTATAAAACTGTCTAGATGAACTGCCAGCTTGGTATGACTACATATTGATTTTAAGGTTTTTTCCCATGTGGGGCCAATTGCAAACATATATAATTTTATAGCTACATTTTAGCTCTTAATCAGTGGTCTGAATGTTTCATATTATCATATAGGACATTTTCAACAAAGGGTAAATTGTTCACAGTGTGAATTGTTGAATCTTCTACTGTACGTTATAGGTTATGCCGTGTGCACTCAAATACAGCCTGACCACCTTTCATCTTACTATCTAGGTTTTGTGATATGATGGTGTGAAACCAATCTACAAAAAAAAAAAAAAAAAAAAAAAGAAAAACCCTTCACATGAGGTCAAATTATTTAAAAATATGTATCTTTATTAAGTCATAAATAATCATTAAAATCAGGGCAAATACCACAAATGCAGGAGAAATGGTGGGACACCAACAGGAAACGCCCCAAAAGAACAAACAAACACAACACGGGGTACATCTATATAATACAAGTGTACACATCAATTATGTAAGTATACAAAACATATATGTAAAATGATTAGCCGAAACAGTGCAGATCAGGGAAGCCAAAGAGTAAAAAAGAGTAAGAGTAGATCAAAATCTGGTGATGAAGTAAAGATACATCGGTAAATACAGATATATCAAGTATACAGTGGTATCCATATCTGCACCAAGAGGACGAAAAATAAACAGTAGACAAAATTCAGCTTAGAGTACCCGCATATACTGTATGTAAGTGTTGAAAATTGCATAAATAGAATTAAGGCATAGTTACCAAGGAGTGAACCCGGGTTTGTTTGTTTTTTTAAAATCTACAAAAAAGACAAAGAAATATATCTCCCTTTAAATATATTATAGCATGTTGTGGTTCTTGATGGTAAAGTGTTTACCACTCAGATGACAGAAGGATTCAGGCATAAACAGATCTTACTTTACTTACAAGGAGGCACTGTGCTTGGTGGTGCTCAGTCTTACATAGGGCAGCTCACTTTATGGTTTAAACAGTCTTAGAAGAGGAAATGGTTTGATTTGGACAAAGGTTCTTAGCTGTCAACTGAGACATTTGGTTTTAAGTTGCTTTACTTGGATAACACTTGAAATAAATGTGTGACAATCTGACAACACTTTTCTTAGCAGCACCTCTACCACTTTGCTACAGTCTCTTTGTCTCCTTTTCAGCAGTACAACACACGTAACCTCAGTGCAGGTCTTAACCCTTTTTACATTCACCTCTCTTTAGCAGTTCTTACAGATGTTTCACTGCCACTTTGAAAATTAGGTGATAGTGGACAACCCCTTTAACATAAACATGGAAAAACTTGTGCTGTATATTGGCAGTATTTCAGAGTTTCTATCAGCTACCAATCAACACCCTGCATGAAGCATTTCTTGACCAAGTAACAAAACTCTACTAACTTCAGAGATTAATTCATCACAACATCCATCAGTCCCACATCTGTCCCAAATCTGTTGAGTCCCATACTTAAAGGGGACTTTTCACAAACTTTTAGATTATGATCTGCACATTCCTGCATGTAGCTAGAGTAATGTATGTATTAATATTTTTTTTTCTTTTTTCTTTTCTCCACTTTGTTGGGTAAATACAGGGCATCAAAATAACTGGTGCCTTTTGGGTTAAGTTTTTTTCGTTAATCAACTGAGTAGTTTATTTCAGTCATCTCTGTGATTGTGTACTTCTATCACCATCGCCTGATGTATTCCTGGTCAGAGAAGCAAATGGTGTGCTGGTGGCGACAGAAGTGTTATGGAAATTTGGTTTGGATAAATCTATCCCTGTGTGTGCTGCGGCCGTTCCCAATCAGACTGAGTATTTTGAGCGCTCAAGGAATGAGACTGCACACCATTGTGACAATAACATTCCACCAATACTGATGATTTATTGTACATACATGGATTTATAATTGCATATAGAAAGGAGGTGGTTAGGGGTGGTTAGTTAATTACCATATTGACTAGCTCCTCTGTTATTGGTTATCTAAATATATATGGAATATTGTGATTAATGCATATATGAATGCTGATTAAGCAACTAAAATGTAGCTTTCACATTTATCCTGCTATTTAGCAGGATTCTTAGACATTAGTTCAAGACATCTGGCCTAAGTTCCGGTTTTTGGGTGTCTGGAAAGTACCGAGGAACCATCTGGCCTAGCTCATGTGGTCAAGTTGAGCAATTGATTATAAACTAGCTGAGTATATAGATATATTTACGTTTATATGAGTATATATGATTATAAAGGAGTATAGATGAAAGTGAGATCTACATGATATATATATTTCCATCACAATCCCCGCTTAGATATCACTTGCCCTAATCCTAGCCTCCTGTCCCAAAGCGCTGCAACTCTTTTATGCTGCCAGTGAGCTGACGCATGCCTAGCGCATACGCCCCCCCCATACAGACTTTTCGCAAATGGGCGGTCAGGAGATCTGTCCCTAACGGGGGTTCATTGCAATCAGTCTCTTAGTCAACAGCATGTGTAGTGAACGGTGGGTATTCTTTATCAGGTAGGTCATCTATTCGGTCAGGCAGGGCATCCACAACATCATTCTGGCTTGGGTGTCATCCTCTGGTAGGGGAGATTCTTGCAATGCAATGAGTGGATCCAAGTGGGTCTTCCCTCCAGCTTCACAGAGGTTGGTGTCATCAGTGGCACTTGGACAGGACCATCAAATCTGGGATCGAGTAGGGTTCTCCTTACAAACCTTTTTCACCAACACCCAGTCTCCTGGCTTCAAGGAGTGCGTACCGGACACTGAATCTGGATCTGGCAAAGAAGAAAAAACTCGAGAATGGATGTTTCTTGGTGAGTTGAAACGTAATGCAGAAATAGGCATCAGGACCTGAAATTACGTCACGGCTTGCTGTGATTGGTCGCGTCGCGGTCACATGGGCGGCACGCAACCAATCACAAGCCGTGACGTAATTTTAAAAATGAGCGCGTCTCCTGCCTCCCGTGACGTCACGGCTTGTGATTGGTCGCGTCGCCCATGTGACCGCGACGCGACCAATCACAAGCCGGAACGTAATTTTAAAATCATGAATGCCTAGAATTAGGCATTGAGGACCTGAAAATTACGTCACGGCTTGCTGTGATTGGTCGCGTCGCGGTCACATGGGCGGCACGCGACCAATCACAAGCCGTGACGTCACGGAAGGAAGTAAAAGCGCGCATTTTAAGCAAACAACGCTGCCGGTTCCCTCGGTGAGGTCCAGGCTGCGTCGGAGAGGTGAGTATAGCAATATTTTTTATTTTAATTCTTTATTTTACACATTAATGTTGTTTCTATACCGATACCCGATACCACAAAAGTATCGGATCTCGGTATCGGAATTCCGATACCCGCAAGTATCGGCCGATACCCGATACTTGCGGTATCGGAATGCTCAACACTAGTTGTGGGCGGTCATTGCCAGCTGGTAATGATGGTGGTGGTGGTGGTGGAGCATCTGGTGGTATTGGGAAAAGCAAAATAGCACCTAAGGCTCGAGTTGTTCAAACAGCATCATCGTCTGGCTACACAAGGCCTCGAAGGCTCCCTTATCTGGGAGTGGGAAAACCGCTTTTAAAGCCGGAGCAGCAGGAACAAGTTTTGGCTTTCATTGCTGACTCAGCCTCTAGCTCTTTCGCCTCCTCTTCCGAAAGTTCGAAATTTAAAAGCAGCGAGTCGTCAGTGGATGCTCCCGGTCAGGAAAAAGTCGTTTCCTTGTGTCCTTCACCCAAAGCAAAAGTGAAGGATGCGGCAGGCGACACTACAGTTTACTCTATGGAGCTCTTTACACATACCGTGCCAGGGTTAGAAAGGGAAATAGCTACCAGCCCATTAAAAGATGAATCGGACATGGAGTGCACAGATGCACAGCCACAGCTAGATTATTATGCTGTTCCATTGACTCAGATCACTACATTGCCCTCGCAGTCTACTGAGCCAGAATCTGACCCTGATGAGACTATGGTACCCCATCCCGAACGCTATAGCACCTTACACGGTGTCACAGAGGACGGTGCACAGGACATTGAAGAGGAGGTGATAGATGACCCAGTTGTTGACCCAGATTGGCAGCAATTGGGGAACAGGGTGCTGCTGGCAGTAGCTCTGAGGCGGAGGAGGATGATCTGCAGCAGGCATCAACATCGCAACAGCTTTTGCAGCGCCCCAGAGTCCTGGTCGTTGCAGTACTGATGCTCCGCCGCTAAGGGGGGCTATGGTACGTCTGATGGCACTGAAGGAGTTCACCTGACCAGGTATCACAGACACCAATACACTTCACAGTCTGGTCTCCATGGGGAGCTAAGGGTGCATTCATCTGGCAGGCCCGTATCAGGCCCAAAACGTGTGTCTAAAATTAAAACAGTTTTAGGACAGCGTGGCCATCCGTTGAAAGTAGCACAGCGTGCAATGCCTGAAAAGGTATGCGATAGTAGGAAGAGTGCAGTGTGGCAATTTTTTAACCAAGATCCGAATGATCAGTGCAAAGTTATCTGTAAGAAATGCTCAAAGACTAGTGTTGAGCGATACGTCCGATACTTGAAAGTATCGGTATCGGATAGTATCGGCCGATACCCGAAAAGTATCGGATATCGCCGATACCGATACCCGATACCAATACAAGTCAATGGGACACCAAGTATCGGAAGGTATCCTGATGGTTCCCAGGGTCTGAAGGAGAGGAAACTCCCCTTCAGGCCCTGGGATCCATATTAATGTGTAAAATAAAGAAGAAAAATAAAAAATATTGATATACTCACCCTCTGACGCGCCCTAGTTGTAACCGCCAGCCTCCGTTCATAAGAATGAGCGCTTGAAAGTCCTTAGATGACGTCGCGGCCGCCACGCGACCAATCACAAGCCGCGACATCATCTAAGATCTTTCAAGCGCTCATTCTTATGAACGGAGGCTGGCGGTTACAACCAGGGCGCGTCAGAGGGTGAGTATATCAATATTTTTTATTTTTATTCTTTATTTTAAACATTAATATCGATCCCGATACCGATTCCCGATACCACAAAAGTATCGGATCTCAGTATCGGAATTCCGATACAGCAAATATCGGCCGATACCCGATACTTGCGGTATCGGAATGCTCAACACTATCAAAGACCTTTAGCAGAGGGAAGAATCCCCTAAATTTAAATACAACGTGCATGCGTAGACATTTAACAAGTATGCACTTGCAAGCCTGGACTAACTACCAAACGTCCCGTAATGTTGGTGCACCCGCTCAGAATGAAGGTAGTCAGCAATGCTACATTGCTTCCCTCACTGTAAGCCCACCGTTTAGGACGCCACCTGCAGCAAATGTGGAGGTATCGTCGCAAGGCCAAGGCAGTCAGGGAATCACCAGGTTCTTGGGAGGAAACACTGAATGTAGGCCAACATCAAGAATACAATCACCAACCCTCTCTCAATCTGCCATGTCCACCACCACCCCCGCTAGTTCCACCACATGCAGCTCTCCAGTCCAGCTCACCCTATAAGAGACTCTCGTTAGGAAAAGGAAGTACTCATCCTCTCATCCGCGTAGGGTTTGAATGCCCACATTGCTCGACAAATCTCGTTAGAGATGATGCCCTACCGGTTGGTTGAAAGCGAAGCTTTCAAAGCCCTGATGGCCTACGCAGTACCACGCTATGACCTACCCAGTCGACACTTCTTTGCGAGAAAAGCCATCCCAGCCCTCCAACAGCATGTCAAAGACCGCATTGTCCATGCACTCAGGCAATCAGTCAGTAGAAAGGTGTACCTCACAACAGATGCATGGACCAGCCATAGTGGGACAGTTCTGCCTAGCCCACGGTCTAGGAAACAGTTGGCAATAGGCGTTCGACACCCCTCCTCATCCTCCTCCTCCAGAAGTGAAAGGTTGTCCACAGAGTGCAATCACCCTACCACTCCATCCGCAGCTGCCAGTGTTGCACACGAGGTGTCCCATTATGGAACAGCTAGTGGTAAGCGTCAGCAGGCTGTGTTGGAAATGAAGTGTTTGCTGTTTGGGCGACAACAGACACACCGCGGAAGTACTGGCAGACTACTTGCAGCAAGAAACTCAGTCATGGCTGGGCAGTGTACTTCTTGAGGAAGGCAAGGTAGTCAGTGATAACAAAAGGAATTTTATGGCTGCCATAGCCCTTTCAGAATTGAAACACATACCTTGCCTGGCTCACACCTTGAACCTGGTGGTGCAGTGCTTCCTGAAAAGTTATCCGGGGTTACCAGCCCTGCTCCTCAAGGTGCGAAGACTTTGCTCGCACATCCGCCGGTCGCCCATACACTCCAGCCATATGCTGAACCATCAGCGATCGCTGAAGCTTCCCCAGCACCGCCTAATAATCGACGTTGCAACAAGGTGGAACTCCACACTGCACATGCTTCAGAGGCTGTGCGAACAGAGGCATGCTGTAATGTACTTGTGAAAGGATACACATACATGGGCAGACAGTTGGATGGCAGGCATGGAGTTGTCAGGTGTGCAGTGGTCGAAGCTACAAGATCTCTGTCAAGTCCTTCAGTGTTTTGAGGAATGCACATGGCTGGTAAGTGCAGACGACACCATCATAAGCATTAGCATCCCACTAATGCGTCTGCTGATGCAAAGTTTGACGCACATTAAGGAGCAGGTATCTGCAGCCGAGGATGAGGGAAGCCTTGATGAGTCAGCCATTGTCTGCTCAGGTAACTCTCCTGGACGAGGTGGCGGACGAAGAGGAGGAGGAGGATGATGGGGATGAATATTTATGGGAGGAGGATGCTTCTCAGGGGGAAATAGAAACTGGTGGCGTTGCAAGGTCAGGTACAGGGTTTTTGCGGGAGACAAGTGATGTTGATTTGCAAGAAAGTGCTCCTCAGCCCAGCACAAGCAGTGAATTGACACCTGGAACATTGGCCCACATGGCTGATTATGCCTTGCGTATCCTAAAAAGGGACCATTATAAAAATGATGACCGATGATGATTACTGGTTGGCCTGCCTCCTGGATCCACGCTACAAAGGGAAATTACAAAATATCATGCCACATGAGAACCTTGAACAAATATTGGCTACCAAACCAGCAACTCTTGTAGACCGTTTGGTTCAGGCATTCCCAGCACACAGCGGCGGTGATGGTTCTCACAAGAGCTGCAGGGGGTAACATGGCAGAGGTGTTAGAGGTGCACAAATCAGAAGTGGCATTGGACAGAGGGATTTTATGACCAGGTTGTGGAGTGATTTCGCAATGACCGCAGACGCGACAGGTACTGCTGCATCAATTCAAAGTGACAGGCGACAACATTTGTCCAGTATGGTTACGAACTATTTTTCCTCCCTTATCAATGTTCTCCCTCACACATCATTCCCCTTTGATTACTGGGCATCTAAAATAGACACCTGGCCTGAATTGGCAGAATATGCATTACAGGAGCTCGCTTGCCCAGCTGCTAGTGTGCTATCAGAAAGAGTGTTCAGTGCTGCTGGTTCAATACTGACTGAAAAAAGAACTCGTCTGGCTCCCCAAAATGTTGATAATCTAACTTTCATAAAAATGAACCAATCATGGATTTCTAATTATTTTGCCCCACCTTCCCCTGCTGACACGTAGCTTGCCTGAAAAATGTCTTGCTTTTGGCCTCCTCTTACTGACTGCTCCAATTCCTCTATTTGCAGCTGCGGAATGTCCACCATAGGACATTTTTATACCTCCCTGAATGTGCTGACTCCCCCCACAGGGCTGTGGTCACCACCTAGCGCAAGCACCCGTGCGAGTGCCGTTTGCCTGGACAGGTGGGTGTGCCCACTCTTGGGCGACGGCACTGGCACAGGGTCCCTCATAGTACAATGAAGTGTCTCTAACGGTGGTGGTGCACAACCAACATCAGACACACCGTCATAATATGAGGGGCCCTGTGCCAGTACCGCCGCCCACGAGAGAGTGTTCCCCCCAGGTAGAACAGTGCTCTACCACATGAAGTACTTACCTCTCCCTGCTCCACCACAGTGTAGTCTGTGCTGATAAATCCTTCAATGGCACTGCCAATACAAATTTGTTAACATGATAGATGATAGTTAAAATATACAGTGGCCCTGGCCTCCATTTAGACCATTTAATACCCTGTAAGCAATTTTCAACTGCATTGAGCCTACTTTTTTATTTAGACCTACTAAGTCTGTCTGCGCCACTCCTTACAGTTGACCTCCACTGAACTATCCAATGCCACCTGTGTAACCCTCTAAGCAATTTTAAACTGCATTAAGCCGACTTTTTTATTTTAGGCCTACTAAGTCTGTCTGCGCCACTCCTTACAGTTGACGTCCACTGAACTATCCAATGCCGCCTGTGTAACCCTGTAAGCAATTTTAAACTGCATTGAGCCTATTTTTTTATTTTAGGCCTACTAAGTCTGTCTGCACCACTCCTTACAGTTGACCTCCACTGAACTATCCAATGCGGCCTGTGTACCCCTGTAAGCAATTTTAAACTGCATTAAGCCTACTTTTTTATTTTAGGCCTACTAAGTCTGTCTGCGCCACTCCTTACAGTTGACCTCCACTGAACTATCCAATGCCGCTGGGTACCCCTGTAAGCAATTTTAAACTGCACTTAGCCTACTTTTTATTTTAGACCTACTAAGTCTGTCTGCGTTACTCCTTACAGTTGACCTCAACTGAACTATCCAATCCCGCCTGTGTAACCCTGTAAGCAATTTTAAACTGCATTGAGCCTACTTTTTTATTTTAGGCCTACTAAGTCTGTCTGCGCCACTCCTTACAGTTGACCTCCACTGAACTATCCAATCCCGCCTGTGTACCCCTGTAAGCAATTTTAAACTGCATTGAGCCTACTTTTTTATTTTAGGCCTACTATGTCTGTCTGCGCCACTCCTTACAGTTGACCTCCACTGAACTATCCTATGCCGCCTTTGTACCCCTGTAAGCAATTTTAAACTGCATTGAGCCTACTTTTTTATTTTAGGCCTACTATGTCTGTCTGCGCCACTCCTTACAGTTGACCTCCACTGAACTATCCTATGCCGCCTTTGTACCCCTGTAAGCAATTTTAAACTGCATTGAGCCTACTTTTTTATTTTAGGCCTACTATGTCTGTCTGCGCCACTCCTTACAGTTGACCTCCACTGAACTATCCAATGCTGCCTGTGTAACCCTGTAAGACATTTTAAACTGCATTGAGCCTACTTTTTAATTTTAGGCCTACTAAGTCTGTCTGCGCCACTCCTTACAGTTGACCTCCACTGAACAAACCAATGCTGCCTGTGTACCCCTGTAACCAATTTTAAACTGCATTTGCCCTACTTGTTTGGTTGGGCCTACTAACGCTGTCTGCCGCTCTTTGCTTTTCTCCTCCACTGAACAAAGCTGAGCTTCAGTTTTCAGCCTATATCAGATATAAAACTGCATTTGGCCTACTTGTTTGGTTGGGCCTACTAACGGTGTCTGCCGCTCCTTGCTTTTCACCTCCACTGAACAAAGCTGAGCTTCAATTTTCAGGCTTTCAGCCTATATCAGATATTTAACTGCATTTGGCCTACTTGTTTGGTTGGGCCTACTAACGGTGTCTGCCGCTGCTTGTTGTTCTCCTCCACTGAACAAAGCTGAGCTTCAATTTTCAGGCTATATCAGATATTAAACTGCATTTGGCCTACTTGTATGGTTGGGCCTACTAATGGTGTAGGCCGCTCCTTGCTTTTCTCCTCCACTGAACAAAGCTGAGCTTCAATTTTCAGGCTTTCAGCCTATATCAGATATTTAACTGCATTTGGCCTACTTGTTTGGTTGGGCCTACTAACGGTGTCTGCCGCTGCTTGTTGTTCTCCTCCACTGAACAAAGCTGAGCTTCAATTTTCAGCCTATATCAGATATTAAACTGCATTTGGCCTACTTGTTTGGTTGGGCCTTCTAACTGTGCCTGCCGCTCCTTGCTTTTCTCCTCCACTGAACAAAGCTGAGCTTCAATCTTCAGGCTTTCAGTCTATATCAGATATTTAACTTCATTTGGCCTACTTGTTTGTTGGGCCTACTAACGGTGTCTGCCGCTGCTTATTGTTCTCCTGCACTGAACAAAGCTGAGCTTCAATTTTCAGGCTATATCAGATATTAAACTGCATTTGGCCTACTTGTTTAGTTGGGTCTACTAACTGTGCCTGCCGCTCCTTGCTTTTCTCCTCCACTGAACAAAGCTGAGCTTCAATTTTCAGGCTTTCAGCCTATATCCGGTATTTAACTGCATTTAGCCTACTTGTTTGGTTGGGCCTACTAACGTTGTCTGCCGCTCCTTGCTTTTCTCCTCCACTGAACAAAGCTGAGCTTCAATTTTCAGGCTTTCAGCCTATATCAGATATTTAACTGCATTTAGCCTACTTGTTTGGTTGGGCCTACTAACGGTGTCTGCCGCTGCTTGTTGTTTTCCTCCACTGAACAAAGCTGAGCTTCAATTTTCAAGCTATATCAGATATTAAACTGCATTTGGCCTACTTGTTTGGTTGGGCCTACTAACGGTGTCTGCCGCTCCTTGCTTTTCTCCTCTACTGAACAAAGCTGAGCTTCAATCTTCAGGCTTTCAGCCTATATCAGATATTTAACTGCATTTGGCCTACTTGTTTGGTTGGGCCTACTAACGGTGTCTGCCGCTGCTTGTTGTTCTCCACTGAACAAAGCTGAGCTTCAATTTTCAGCCTATATCAGATATTAAACTGCATTTGGCCTACTTGTTTGGTTGGGCCTACTAACTGTGCCTGCCGCTCCTTGCTTTTCTCCTCCACTGAACAAAGCTGAGCTTCAATCTTCAGGCTTTCAGTCTATATCAGATATTTAACTTCATTTGGCCTACTTGTTTGGTTGGGCCTACTAACGGTGTCTGCCGCTGCTTATTGTTCTCCTGCACTGAACAAAGCTGAGCTTCAATTTTCAGGTTATATCAGATATTAAACTGCATTTGGCCTACCCGTTTGGTTGGGTCTACTAACTGTGCCTGCCGCTCCTTGCTTTTCTCCTCCACTGAACAAAGCTGAGCTTCAATTTTCAGGCTTTCAGCCTATATCCGGTATTTAACTGCATTTAGCCTACTTGTTTGGTTGGGCCTACGAACGTTGTCTGCCGCTCCTTGCTTTTCTCCTCCACTGAACAAAGCTGAGCTTCAATTTTCAGGCTTTCAGCCTATATCAGATATTTAACTGCATTTAGCCTACTTGTTTGGTTGGGCCTACTAACGGTGTCTGCCGCTGCTTGTTGTTTTCCTCCACTGAACAAAGCTGAGCTTCAATTTTCAAGCTATATCAGATATTAAACTGCATTTGGCCTACTTGTTTGGTTGGGCCTACTAACGGTGTCTGCCGCTCCTTGCTTTTCTCCTCCACTGAACAAAGCTGAGCCTCAATCTTCTGGCTTTCAGCCTATATCAGATATTTAACTGCATTTGGCCTACTTGTTCGGTTGGGCCTACTAACGGTGTCTGCCGCTGCTTGTTGTTCTCCACTGAACAAAGCTGAGCTTCAATTTTCAGGCTATATCAGATATTTAACTGCAATTGGCCTACTTGTTTGGTTGGGCCCACTAACTGTGCCTGCCGCTCCTTGCTTTTCTCCTCCACTGAACAAAGCTGAGCTTCAATTTTCAGGCTTTTAGCCTATATCAGATATTTAACTGCATTTGGCCTACTTGTTTGGTTGGGCCTACTAACGGTGTCTGCCGCTGCTTGTTGTTCTCCTCCACTGAACAAAGCTGAGCTTCAATTTTCAGGCTTTCAGCCTATATCAGATATTTAACTGCATTTGGCCTACTTGTTTGGTTGGGCCTACTAACGGTGTCTGCCGCTGCTTGTTGTTCTCCTCCACTGAACAAAGCTGAGCTTCAATTTTCAGGCTATATCAGATATTAAACTGCATTTGGCCTACTTGTTTGGTTGGGCCTACTAACGGTGTCTGCCACTCCTTGCTTTTCTCCTCCACTGAACAAAGTTGAGCTTCAATTTTCAGGCTTTCAGCCTATATCGGATATTTAACTGCATTTGGCCTGCTTGTTTGGTTGGGCCTACTAACGGTGTCTGCCACAGCTTGTGGTTCTCCTCCACTGAACAAAGCTGAGCCACAATTTTCATCCTGTTTTGAATATCAAACTGCATTTGGCCTACTTGTTTTGTTGGGCCTACTAACGGTGTCTGCCGCTGCTTGTTGATCTCCTCCATTGAACTAAGCAGTGTGTCATGATCTCTGCAGGCAGAGATCATAGCAAGCCTATAGAGGGACAAGCTCTCGGAAGATGGAACTATACTGACCATGAACTAAGCCTGCCGCGCAACTAGAAATAGCCAGGTAGCATTTCCTATTTATCGCTAGATGCCCAGCTCTGGCCTAAGACCTAAATAGCTAGCAGAGGGAAATATAAGACCTGGCTCACCTCTAGAGAAATATTCCCAAGAAGACAGTAGCCCCCCACATATAATGACGGTGAGTTCAGATGAAACAACAAACGCAGCAGGAAAATAGTCTTAGCAAATTTGAGGTCCGCTTACTAGATAGCAGAAGACAGATAGTATACTTTCATGGTCAGCAGAAAAACACTAACAAAACACCATCCAGAGATTACCTTAAACTCTGGCATTAACTCATAACGCCAGAGTAGCAATCCCTGATCCACGAGAGCTTTCCAGACACAGTAACAAAACTTCAGCTGTGAACTGGAACAAATAGGCAAAACAAAACATGGACAAAAGTCCAACTTATCTAGTAGTTGTCAGAAGCAGGAACAAGCACTGAGAGGCATCAGATAACATTGTTGACCGGCAAGAAACCACCAGAGAAATGAGCTTAAATAGCGACACCCACTACTGATGGAATCAGGTGAAACAGGAAAGAGGATGACAAGTCCAATTCCACAAGCGGCCACCGGGGGAGCCCAGAATCCAAATTCACAACAGTACCCCCCCCTCAAGGAGGGGGCACCGAACCCTCACCAGATCCACCAGGGCGACCAGGATGAGCCCTATGGAAGGCACGAACAAGATCAGAAGCATGAACATCAGATGCATTGACCCAAGAATTATCCTCCTGGCCGTAACCCTTCCAGTTGACCAGATACTGGAGTTTCCGTCTGGAAACACGAGAGTCCAAAATTTTCTCCACAACGTACTCCAACTCACCCTCAACCAACACCGGAGCAGGAGGCTCAACTGAAGGTACAACAGGTACCTCATACCTGCGCAATAACGACCGATGAAAAACGTTATGAATGGAAAAGGACGCAGGGAGGTCCAAACGGAAAGAAACAGGATTAAGAATCTCCAATATTCTATAAGGGCCGATGAACCGAGGTTTAAACTTAGGAGAAGAGACCCTCATAGGGACAAAACGAGAAGACAACCACACTAAATCTCCAACACAAAGCCGAGAACCAACACGACGATGACGGTTGGCAAAACGCTGAGTCTTCTCCTGGGACAACTTCAAATTGTCCATAACCTGCCCCCAGATGTGATGCAATCTCTCCACCACCGCATCCACTCCAGGACAATCCGAGGATTCCACCTGACCGGAGGAAAATCGAGGATGAAACCCCGAATTACAGAAAAACGGGGACACCAAGGTGGAAGAACTGGCCCGATTATTGAGGGCGAACTCTGCCAATGGCAAAAAAGCAACCCAATCATCCTGGTCAGCAGAGACAAAACACCTCAGATATGTCTCAAGGGTCTGATTAGTCCGCTCGGTCTGGCCATTAGTCTGAGGGTGAAAAGCAGATGAAAAAGACAAATCTATGCCCATCCTAGCACAGAATGCCCGCCAAAATCTAGACACAAATTGGGTACCTCTGTCAGAAACAATATTCTCAGGAATACCGTGCAATCGGACAACATTCTGAAAAAACAGAGGAACCAACTCAGAAGAAGAAGGCAACTTGGGCAGAGGAACCAAATGGACCATTTTAGAGAAACGGTCACAGACCACCCAGATGACAGACATCTTCTGGGAAACAGGCAGATCTGAAATAAAATCCATCGAGATGTGTGTCCAAGGCCTCTTAGGAATAGGCAAGGGCAACAGCAGTCCGCTAGCCCGAGAACTACAAGACTTGGCCCGAGCACAAACGTCACATGACTGCACAAAGACTCGCACATCTCGTGACAGAGAAGGCCACCAGAAGGATCTTGCCACCAAATCCCTGGTACCAAAAATTCCGGGATGACCTGCCAATGCAGAAGAATGTACCTCAGAGATGACTCTGCTGGTCCAATCAACCGGAACAAACAGTCTATCAGGCGGACAACGATCCGGTCTATCCGCCTGAAACTCTTGCAAGGACCGCCGCAGATCAGGAGAAACGGCCGACAAAATTACTCCCTCCCTAAGGATACCTGTGGGTTCAGAATTACCAGGAGAGTCCGGGTCAAAACTCCTAGAAAGGGCATCTGCCTTAACATTCTTAGAACCCGGTAGGTATGACACCACAAAATTAAAGCGAGAAAAAAATAAAGACCAGCGCGCCTGTCTAGGATTCAGGCGTCTGGCAGTCTCAAGATAAATCAAATTTTTGTGGTCAGTCAATACCACCACCTGATGCCTAGCCCCCTCGAGCCAATGGCGCCACTCCTCAAACGCCCACTTCATGGCCAAAAGCTCCCGATTCCCAACATCATAATTCCGCTCAGCGGGCGAAAATTTGCGAGAAAAGAAAGCACAAGGCCTAATGACGGAGCAGTCGGAACCTTTCTGCGACAACACTGCCCCAGCTCCGATCTCCGAAGCGTCAACCTCAACCTGAAAAGGCAGATTCACATCAGGCTGACGCAACACAGGGGCAGAGGCAAAACGGCGCTTAAGCTCCTGAAAGGCCTCTACAGCATGAGGGGACCAATTAGCAACATCAGCGCCTTGTCTGGTCAAATCAGTCAGTGGTTTAACGACATCCGAAAAACCAGCAATAAATCGGCGGTAAAAGTTGGCAAAGCCCAAAAATCTCTGAAGACCCTTAAGAGAGGAGGGCTGAGTCCAGTCACAAATAGCTTGCACCTTGACGGGATCCATCTCAATGGAAGAGGGAGAAAAAATATACCCCAAAAAGGAAATTTTCTGGACTCCAAAAACGCACTTAGACCCCTTCACACATAAAGAATTAGACCGCAGAACCTGAAAAACTCTCCTGACCTGCTGGACATGAGAGTCCCAGTCATCAGAAAAAATCAGAATATCATCCAGATATATTATCATAAATTTATCCAGAAAATCGCGGAAAATATCATGCATAAAAGACTGGAAAACTGAAGGGGCATTAGAAAGACCAAAAGGCATGACCAAATACTCAAAGTGGCCCTCGGGCGTATTAAATGCGGTCTTCCACTCATCCCCCTGCCTGATCCGCACCAAATTATACGCCCCACGAAGATCAATTTTAGAGAACCACTTAGCACCCTCTATACGAGCAAACAAATCAGTAAGCAATGGCAATGGGTATTGATACTTAACAGTGATCTTATTCAGAAGCCGATAATCAATACATGGTCTCAAAGAGCCGTCTTTTTTTGAGACAAAGAAAAACCCAGCTCCCAAGGGAGAAGAAGATGGACGAATATGTCCCTTTTCCAAAGACTCCTTTATATATTCCCGCATAGCAGCATGTTCCGGCACAGACAAATTAAACAAACGACCCTTTGGATATTTACAACCCGGTATCAAATCTATGGCACAATCGCACTCACGGTGCGGAGGTAACGACCCAAGCTTGGGTTCGTCAAAGACGTCTTGATAATCAGAAAGGAACTCAGGGACTTCAGAGGGAATGGACGACGAAATAGAAACCAAAGGTACGTCCCCATGAATACCCTTACATCCCCAGCTCAACACAGACATTGCTCTCCAGTCCAAGACTGGGTTGTGAGACTGCAACCATGGCAATCCCAGTACCACATCGTCATGTAAATTATACAGTACCAGGAAACGAATAATCTCCTGGTGATCCGGATTGATACGCATGGTTACTTGTGTCCAGTATTGTGGTTTATTATTAGCCAATGGGGTGGAGTCAATCCCCTTCAGAGGAATAAGAGTCTCCAAAGGCTCTAAATCAAAACCACAACGATTGGCAAAGGACCAATCCATAAGACTCAGAGCGGCGCCAGAGTCAACATAGGCGTCCGTGGCAATGGATGACAAAGAGCAAATCAGGGTTACAGACAAAATAAACTTAGACTGAATGGTGCCAATGGAAACAGACTTATCAAGCTTCTTTGTACGCCTAGAGCATGCCGATATAACATGAGTAGAATCCCCACAATAGAAACACAATCCATTCTTCCGTCTAAAATTCTGTCGCTCGCTCCTGGACAGAATTCTATCACACTGCATACTTTCTGGCGTCTTTTCCATAGACACCGCCAGATGGTGCACCGGTTTGCGCTCCCGCAGACGCCTATCAATCTGAATAGCCATTGTCATGGACTCATTCAGACCTGCAGGCAAAGGGAACCCCACCATAACATCCTTAACGGCATCAGAGAGACCTTCTCTGAAAGTTGCCGCCAAGGCGCACTCATTCCACTGAGTAAGCACAGACCATTTACGGAATTTTTGGCAGAAAACTTCAGCTTCGTCTTGCCCCTGAGATAGTGCCATCAAAGTTTTTTCTGCCTGAAGTTCCAAATGAGGTTCCTCATAAAGCAAGCCCAAGGCCAGAAAAAACGCATCCACATCGCGTAACGCAGGATCCCCTGCTGGCAATGAGAAGGCCCAATCTTGAGGGTCACCCCTGAGCAAGGAAATCACAATCCTAACCTGCTGAGCAGGGTCTCCAGCTAAACGAGACTTCAGGGACAAATAAAGCTTACAATTATTTCGGAAATTCTGGAAGCTAGCTCTATTCCCTGTGAAGAACTCCGGCAAAGGAATTCTCGGCTCAGATACCGGAGCATGTACCACAAAATCTTGTAAATTTTGTACTTTCGTGATGAGATTATTCAAACCCGCAGTTACACTCTGGAGATCCATTATTGTCAGGTGCACACAGAGCATACAGAGATTAGGAGGAGGGAGAGAAAAAAGACTGCAGCAAGGCAGACTGGAGGAAAAAAAAAAAAAAAAAAAAAAAAAAAAAAAATTCCAGCAGACTTCTTATAACTCTCCTTTCTCAACCTGGGTCTTTAACACTTTATTGGCCGGTCAAACTGTCATGATCTCTGCAGGCAGAGATCATAGCAAGCCTATAGAGGGACAAGCTCTCGGAAGATGGAACTATACTGACCATGAACTAAGCCTGCCGCGCAACTAGAAATAGCCAGGTAGCATTTCCTATTTATCGCTAGATGCCCAGCTCTGGCCTAAGACCTAAATAGCTAGCAGAGGGAAATATAAGACCTGGCTCACCTCTAGAGAAATATTCCCAAGAAGACAGTAGCCCCCCACATATAATGACGGTGAGTTCAGATGAAACAACAAACGCAGCAGGAAAATAGTCTTAGCAAATTTGAGGTCCGCTTACTAGATAGCAGAAGACAGATAGTATACTTTCATGGTCAGCAGAAAAACACTAACAAAACACCATCCAGAGATTACCTTAAACTCTGGCATTAACTCATAACGCCAGAGTAGCAATCCCTGATCCACGAGAGCTTTCCAGACACAGTAACAAAACTTCAGCTGTGAACTGGAACAAATAGGCAAAACAAAACATGGACAAAAGTCCAACTTATCTAGTAGTTGTCAGAAGCAGGAACAAGCACTGAGAGGCATCAGATAACATTGTTGACCGGCAAGAAACCACCAGAGAAATGAGCTTAAATAGCGACACCCACTACTGATGGAATCAGGTGAAACAGGAAAGAGGATGACAAGTCCAATTCCACAAGCGGCCACCGGGGGAGCCCAGAATCCAAATTCACAACAGCAGTGCCGCCTGTTTACTCCTGTTACCAATTTTGAACTGCATTTGTCCCACTTTATTATTTGGCCCTACTAACTGTGCCTGCCACTCATTACAGTTGTCTTCCACTGAACAAAGCAATGCCGCCTGTTTAGTCTTGTTACCACATTTGAACTTCATTTAGCCTACTTTATTATTTGGGCCTACTAACTGTATTTCCTTCTCATCCTGCCCATTTCCCAGCCACTGCTAGATGAGTCTGCTGGTACATTGACCCAGACCACTACATTCCCCTTGCACTCTACACAGCCAGAATTTGATCCTGCTGAAAGTCAGGTTCCCCTTCCCGCGTACTATACCACCTTACACGGGGACAAAGAGGAAGGTGCAGATGAAAGTGCAGGTTCCTTCATCAGGTGGGGGGCATACTCTTTGGCAACGTCACTGGCACAGGGCCCCTCATAGTACACAAAAGTGTCTCTGCCGGTGGGAGGCGCCCCCGTCGTCCAACACACCGATGTACTTTGAGGGGCCCTGTGCCAGTGCCAATGCGAACGAGTGGGCCCCCCTGCTTGCTCAGGATCACAGCACTTGTAAAGTTGAAATACTTACCTCTCCCTGCTCCACCGCCGTGACGTAGTCCGCGTTTCCTGGGCCCACAGAAAACTTGAGCCAGCCCTACCCCCCCCACAACTTTAGCCAAATGACCCCCAATTTTCAATGCCTAACTATTATTATAAGGCAAATTAAGATTGACAAGCTTAAGTAACAAGAATCGATGTTTTTGGCATTAAAATGGGCACTGTAGGTGTTTTTCTGTCCTCCACTCACTGCCGACTTTGCTTCCCCATTGACTTGCATTGGGTTTCGTGTTTCAGTCGGATCCCCGACTTTTCGCAATAATCGGCCGATTTCACCCGACCCGACTTTTGACAAAGTCGGGTTTTGCGAAACCCGACTCGATCCTAAAACAGTAAAAGTCGCTCAACTCTACTGCTGACCAGAATGAGATTTGCTGTGAATGCAGGTCCCTGGACACTCTTTATTAGGGTTGAGCGAAACGGGTCGGCCATTTTCAGAAGTCGCCGACTTTTGGCAAAGTCGGGTTTCATGAAAACCGACCCGACCCCTGTGTGGGGTCGGCCATGAGGTCGGCGATCTTCTGAATCTGGTATTGGAATTCCGATACCGAGTTCCGATATGTTTGCGATATCGGAAATCGGTATCGGAATCCACATTTAAGTGTAAAATAAAGAATTAAAATAAAAAATATTGATATACTCACCTCTCCGGAGGCCCCTGGACATCGCCGCTGGTAACCGGCAGCCTTCTTTGCTTAAAATGAGCGCGTTCAGGGCCTTCCATGACGTCACGGCTTCTGATTGGTTGCAGCTGCCCATGTGACCGCCACGCGACCAATCACAAGCCGTGACGTAATTCTCAGGTCCTAAATTCCTAATTCTAGGAATTTAGGACCTGAGAATTACGTCACAGCTTGTGATTGGTCACGTGGCGGTCACATGGGCGGCCACGACCAATCACAAGCCATGACGTCATCTAAGGCCCTGAACGCGCTCATTCTTAAGAAGGAAGGCTGCCGGAAAGAAGCAGGGCGCGTCCGAGGTTGAGTATATACCTAATAGGAATATACTCACCCTCGGCTTCTTTCCGGCAGCCTTCCTTCCTAAGAATGAGCGCGTTCAGAGCCTTAGATGACGTCACGGCTTGTGATTGGTTGAGGCCGCTAGGGTTGAGCGAAACGGGTCGTTCATTTTCATAAGTCGCCGACTTTTGGCAAAGTCGGCGTCTCATGAAACCCGATCCGATCCCAGTGTGGGTCGGCCACGTGGAACGCGAACTTGGCGCCAAAGTCGCCTTTCGAATGACGCCTTCCCCGCCATTTTTTTGAGCCAATTAATTGTGGGCAGCGTGATGACATAGGTTCCGGCTCCTGCGGCATCATAGTGCTATGTTACGTTTTCGGACGTAGTAATTTCCGGAGTCAAAAAATAACATATGCCTTGCACGGAGGGGAGAGAGAGAGAGAGAGAGAGAGAGAGAGAGAGAGAGAGAGAGAGAATAAAAAAAATAATTTCATTGACATACATTGGGTTTCGTGTTCCGGGTCCGGAACCCGACTTTACAGTACAATCGGCCGATTCCATACGATCCGACATCCGAGAAGGTCGGGTTTCACAAAACCCACCTCGATCCTAAAAAAGCTAAGGTCGCTCAACCCTAGAGGCCGCCCATGTGACCGCCACGCGACCAATCACAAGCCGTGACGTAATTCTCAGGTCCTAAATTCCTAGAATTAGGAATTTAGGACCTGAGAATTACGTCACGGCTTGTGATTGGTCACGTGGCGGTCACATGGGCGGCCGCGACCAATCAGAAGCCGTGACGTCACGGGAGGCAGGAGACGCGCTCATTTTAAGCAAAGAAGGCTGCCGGTTACCAGCGGTAAGGTCCAGGCTGCGTCGGAGAGGTGAGTATATCAATATTTTTTATTTTAATTCTTTATTTTACACATTAATATGGATCCCAGGGCCTGAAGGAGAGTTTCAGACCCTGGGAACCATAGTATCCCATTGCACTGCATTGGGTTTCGTGTTTCGGCTGACCCTCGCAGCCCAGATGGGTCCAAAGTCGTGTGCTATGCCATGCGAGTACCTTGAATCTGTGTATATGCTCGCAGTTTTACTTTCTGCTATCTGGCAGGCCTTCTTCAGCGCTATCAGTTCTGCTTCCTGGACTGACAGGGTAGGCAGCAGACTTTTGGACCACAGGATTTCTTGATTGCTGGTCACTGCACATCCCGTGTGAAAACTTCTTTCATTATCTGCAAATCTGGAGCCATCTACGTAGTGGATCAACTCTGAGTTGGTCAGTGGCTCTTCTGCCACATTGGGTAGTCCTGCTGTTTCCTGTTGCATGATGCTGAAGCAATCATGGTCATCCGTCCGGAGCAAATGCAGATCCCTGCGGAAGGTATCATGCAGATTTTGATCAGAATTTTGATCTGAGGGTCCATATCTGTATCCCCCCTTGGGAATGGGAGTAGAGTGGATGGGTTGAGAACTGTGCATCTGGAGATGGTGACATTGTCGGGCAAGAGTAGAGATAGAGAGCACTGGAGGCAAAGATGCCTGGCAGTGGAGAGATGTTTTGGCTGGGTTTGGTTGAGGATGCGGAGCCAGGATTTTCAATGGATATCCAAGAATGATCTCAGCAGTCTTGTCCAGGAGGGCGTGTGCTGAAAATGCTGCTCTCATGCAGGAGGGGCCTCCGCTTGCAACTGGATCCAGGCGCACTGAAAAGTAGCCTAAAGGTCTCTGCTTTCTCCCCTGAAGCTGCGTCAGGACTCCAGTAGCAAGGCCTTCTTTTTCCATCAGATAGAGACGGAATGGCTTCTCGTAGTCAGGTAGGCCTAGTGCTGGTGCTGAGACTACAGGGCCTTTTAACTTCTTGAACGAGATGAAGGCTGCATCTGTCAGGAGGAATGGGGTTACATAGATGCAATAATACAGAGGCTGCATTAGGACTGAGGCATCAGGGATCCAGGCTCTGCAATAAGAAACTAGACCAAGGAAGGCCTGTAGCGCCTTTGGAGTTGTTGGAGGAACCATGTTCTCCACTGTGGTCTTCCGGTCATCTGTCAAGTGTTTCGTCTGGTGAGCAATACAGTGTCCCTGGAACGTAACTCGCTTCAGACACCACTGGACTTTGTTCTTTGAGACCTTGCAGTGCTGCCCTACCAGGTAGAGTAGGAGAGACAAGGAATGGGCTTTACGCGTGTCAAAGTCAACTGCACAAAGGAGTAGATCGTCCAATTATTATAGCAGTTACTTCTGCATGTTCTGTGACCCAGTTGGTGAGGACTGTGGACATTGCTTTGGTGAACTGTGAAGGGCTGTTCTGGGCCCGCTGTGGCATCACTGTCCATGTGTGCTGTGCCCCCTGGTGCGTTAACGCAAACAGGTACTGGTCATCCGGGTGAAGGGGAACACTGAAGAAAACATTAGCCAGGTCGGTCACTGTGAACACTTTTGCTGTGGCAGGCACATTTGAGAGCAGAGTGTGCGGATTCGGCACAATTGGGGTTTCAAAAACTGTAGCGTCATTCACAGCTCTTAGGTCATGTACCATTCTGAACTTGGCTGGCTCTCTTTTTACAGTCTTTTTCTTAACAGTAGTGTTGAGCGATACCGTCCGATACTTGAAAGTATCGGTATCGGAAAGTATCGGCCGATACCGGCAAAGTATCGGATCCAATCCGATACCGATACCCGATACCAATACAAGTCAATGGGACTCAAGTATCGGACGGTATTCCTGATGGTTCCCAGGGTCTGAAGGAGAGGAAACTCTCCTTCAGGCCCTGGGAACCATATTAATGTGTAAAAGAAAGAATTAAAATAAAAAATATTGCTATACTCACCTCTCCGAGGGAACCGGCAGCGTTGTTTGCTTAAAATTCGCGCTTTTCTTTCCTTACGTGAAGTCCCGGCTTTGTGATTGGTTGCGTCGCAGTCACATGGGCGACGCAACCAATCACAGCAAGCCGTGACGTAATTTCAGGTCCTTAAGGATTTTAAAATTACGTCCCGGCTTTGTGATTGGTTGCGTCGCAGTCACATGGGCGACGCAACCAATCACAGCAAGCCGTGACGTAATTTCAGGCCCTTAAGGATTTTAAAATTACATCCCGGCTTTGTGATTGGTTGCGTCGCAGTCACATGGGCGACGCAACCAATCACAAGCCGTGACGTCACGGGAGGCTGGACACGCGCGCATTTTAAAATGTGTGTCAGGACTCTGAACATTTTTTATTACCTTTTTGTGCATTACTGCCCTTATCCAAGATGGCGTCTTTGGTCTCATGTGCAATGAGTCTTCCTGCTATAAAACTCCACTCCAGCCTTCAGTCTGTGCTAGAGTATTCTGCCTTGCATCCAGCTCCTGACCTCTGGTGACTCCCTGGCTATATACCTGCTCCTGTGAACCTGTGGGGTTATCCTGCTACTCTGCTCTGAGTTCCTGCTGCATACACCAGTTCCAGTAATCCTCCTTCATCTGCTGCTCGTGTTTGCTTCCATCTGCATTTGCTGGACATGTAAGCTGTTTCTGCTCTGCAAGAACCTGAGACTATTACCCAGATCTCCCTGGTTGAGCATAGATATTATTTGAACTGCCTTATAAGCACCTCTATCTGTGTTGTGGACTAAGCAAGGACTTATTCGTGTCAAGTATCCTCAAGAATAATTGTGCTTCATAGACTTTCTGCGTGATTGCATTTTCCTCTGAAGTTTCCTATAGACTGCTGAGCTGCATTTGATATTTGCACCAAGTGTTGTGGACTTGAGTTTCTCTCTGCACCTGTTTGAATCACCGTGTGATAATATAGACTTTACCACTTATAAAACTGTGTCCTGTAGTTGTCTTGTTCCACGCAAAGAGTCTCCTGAGTTATTCCCTATAATTATTACACCAAGTCTTGGAATACTGGCATTACTCTGCCATGAAACTTCTTTACAGACTCTGTCTTGTCTTGGCTCATGTCATGTCATGTAAGCTGAGGGCTTGTCCTGCCAATCTGCCTTTGGCCCACTCTCTGAGCTGTTCAATTAGCTGTGGCTCTGACTCCCAAGCGTGTACATCTAATTCTTCTGGAAGTTTTAATTGTTCCTTTATGATTGGCCAGAGTGCATTACCTGCTTTTATTTCCATTTATGGCCCAGAGGTCATTCCAGGTGGCTGCATATGTTCGCTGGTTCTGCTACATTCTTTAGTAAAATGGCATGGGATGCATCCCTGGGTCTGAAAGATTGTCACGTGACTTGGGGGAAGTGCACATAGTGTAATGGTGGTGCCTTTATCTGCCCCTGCATTCTTGGTGCCTGTGGGTTTCTTTTCCTAGTACTAGGCAGCATGTATGATGTTCCCTCCTCATCTTCATCAGAGGAATAGTTGTGATAGCGTTTACTGGGGTCATACACTGGCTGATATTTGGACTTAGAAGTTGCCTTTTTGTGTGAGGATGTCTCCCCCTTGCTGAAGCATAGGCTTATAGTTCTATGCTGGTGTGAATGTAGGCAGCTCTGACCGGTGCTGAAGTTGTGCATTATCAGCAGATGGTGATGTCAGTCCTCCCCCTCTGCACCGAGGGCTGAGCTGTCTGCTGTCTGATGTGTCTGGGGGTTACCTATTGCATTGTGTGTAGGGGGATTTTCACCTTCTTCCCCCGATATCATAACTGGCAATGGCTGGACTGTGCCAGGGACATAGAAGGGGTGCCTTGTGCAGTAAGCACTGGAAACAGAGACACCACATTGTTTGAATTGGGCGTTGGCCCAGCTGGCAACAAAGAAGAAGAAGAGTGTGAAACAGGAGGAGATTGGTGAGGCAGAGAAGAAAGAGGAGGAAGGTGTGGTGGGGGAGTGAAGAAGGAAGAGAGAATGAAGAGAGAAAAAGGGTGAGTGAAGAAGGAGGAAAGAGGTGTGGAGAAGAAGAAGAAGGAGAAGTAGAGAGGTGTGGAGAAGGGGGAGGAGGAGAGAGAGAGAAAGGTGTGGAGAAAGAGGAGAGGAAAGGAGAGAGAGTGAGGAAGGAGGAGAGAAAGAGTGACAGAGAAAGAGGAGGATAGAGAAGAGAATTCCTCCCCCCTGTGCAGTCTGAGGGCATGGTTGGAACAATGATGCCTTCTCCCTGTAGGGAGGGACAGGGCAAGCCACATACTGTGCAAAAACTCCCTATACCATGGATTCTGTTGAGAGCAGACTGCACATGTCTAATATCTCCCATCTTATACACATAAAAATCACTTTCTGGTTTGCTCACATATCTTTCTGTACCACCTAAACGATGTAAGCTCTGCTGCCAATTTATACCATGTATTAGTATTCAGCAATTTAACATCAGCTAACTTACCTTATTTTCCTTTCTACGTCATGCCATTCCACAGCTTGAAGTCTGCCATTCTTATGAATTTCACATACTTTATACCTTCTAAAATTCTTCACATACTTATCACCTTCGTGTTCTGCCACTATCTGGGGGGTTGTTCTCCCTTCAGGAAATAAAAGACCCTCCTGTTGCTTGGCCACCTTATTTCCCATGGCAAAAACAAAAATGAAAAACAAACAAAAAGGAAAAAGAAAACAACAACAAAAAACTTCAAAAAGATTGGTATATAAAAACACAAAAAAACAGAAAGAAAAGAAAACCTTCAAAAAGTTGGTACAAGTTAATGTAAAAAGGAAAAGAAAACCGTCAAAAACTTGGTACACAACCAAAAAACTTAAAATTTTGATACAGAAAGAAAAACTGCAAAAAGTAAAAAGTTAGAAGGAAAAACTTCAAAGAGTAAAAAGTTAAAACGGCTTTTTTAACACTTTGTGCTCAAACGCAATCAGACACACACTTCCCCTTTCTTATGCTGCTGTATCGAAAGTCACTAAAATCACTTATCTAAAAACAAGTAGCTCACAGCAAGTTACAGATACCACTTAGTTTCACTTCTTCAAAAATTGCTACACTGTAGCCAGCACTACTAAGAATGCAGAAACGGGAAACTTTGCAAAAACAGATGTGACAGTGTGATTTACAATGGATATATCTTTGCTAGCAGCAGAGGTGAAGCGTGGAGAAGGGGAAAAAAAACCCAAAAAACTTCTCTTTACAATTGTATGCACTTAAAGTAACAGTACATGACATAAACAAAAACAGATACAGATGTCTGGGAGAACCGATGCCCTCTTTATTATTCTGTGACATGTGCAGGTTGCTCTGGGAACAGACTACTGCCAATCGCACTGGGCACACCTGTGCCCGGGCCGCCTGAGTGAGAAACACAACAAGCGGGAAACGTACCACCCCGATCCGGTCGTCCTAACTGGCTCGCCGGCACTACAGGAATCTGCAGTAGCCCTCTAAGTCATCACTACCCGAGCCTGGAGCCTGGGACCACCTGTCCCGGGACTACCTGTCCCGGGATTACCTGTCCCTCCAATGCACGGGAATCCTGCAATAACTTATCGAGCGATTTGACCTCCTGCCGTCTGTTACCCAGCAACCACAAGCAAAACAGTCACCATTCCAACTTTCTCCTGACTCTTACACAAACATGGAACACATACACGGCACACAGCAGACACCTTGACTTATATCCCAGGGTTTGGATACGGGCTTGGACTTTTTACACTACCTGGGAATGCGGTGGTGACCACACCTGACCGGCAAGAGGTATAGACCGGGACTGGGCACAGGTGACTTTCAGGTAAGATGATAACATTTTCTTACCTTACTTATGGAGCTGCGCAGTCTCCATCCCGTGAGCCAAGGCCGTGGCCAACACCTCTGTCTCTCCGGTCAGCAGGGTCCCCGTGCGTTTTGTCCATTGCCCCGTGAGCAGACGCCAGATGTTATGGAAATTTGGTTTGGATAAATCTATCCCTGTGTGTGCTGCGGCCGTTCCCAATCAGACTGAGTATTTTGAGCGCTCAAGGAATGAGACTGCACACCATTGTGACAATAACATTCCACCAATACTGATGATTTATTGTACATACATGGATTTATAATTGCACATAGAAAGGAGGTGTTAGGGGTGTTTAGTTAATTACCAATTGTCTAGCTCCTCTGTTATTGGTTATCTAAATATATATAATAATAATAATTTTTATTTATATAGCGCCAACATATTCCGCAGCGCTTTACAACTTATAGAGGGGACTTGTACAGACAATAGACATTACAGCATAACAGAAATCACAGTTCAAAATAGATACCAGGAGGAATGAGGGCCCTGCTTGCAAGCTTACAAACTATGAGGAAAAGGGGAGACACGAGAGGTGGATGGAGTATATGGAGTATTGTGATTAATGCACATATGAATGCTGATTAAGCAACTAAAATGTAGCTTTCACATTTATCCTGCTATTCAGCAGGATTCTTAGACATTAGTTCAAGACATCTGGCCTAAGTTCTGGTTTTTGGGTGTCTGGAAAGTACAGAGGAATCATCTGGCCTAGCTCATGTGGTCAAGTTGAGCAATTGATTATAAACTAGCTGAGTTTATAGATATATTTGCGTTTATATGAGTATATATGATTATAAAGGAGTATACATGCAAGTGAGATCTACATGATATATATATTTCCATCAAAGAAGTGTGCCAGCGCTGCACTCACCTCTCCCACAGCTTCTATCAGCATTATTGATAGTGGATGTCAACAGTCAGCAGCAATGAAGAAAACTGTGGTAAGTGACTGTACTGCTGCGCGCTGATAATGTCTTGTTCCAGGCAGGGTAGAAGGAGAAGTGACTGCAGGGCAATCCTCTTGATGATATGTCTTTGAGACTCCCCTAAAACATAATGTCACAAGACAAAAAAAGTGCATAAAGGGATTAGCTGTAATGGGATATAAGGACGGTGTTTTCAAATAATGCAAATTACAAAAGTGGTTTGTGGTTTAAAATAGATATTTATGAAGAGCATTTTTGGCTACTATATGCTTTTCCTGCCCCATTTTAATTAAAGGGAATTTATCAGCAGGGTTTTGCTATTTAATCTGAGTGAAGCGTAATATAGGGTACAAAAGCCTGAGTTCAGGTATGTGTCACTTACTAGGATGTGTGTTGTAATTTCAAAAAATCAGTGTTTTATCAGGAGAAGATTAACACTACAGGACTAGGTGTCATGTGCCAGGCAGTCAGGCTAATCTGTGCAACCCGCCTCCACCCCGATTGGCAGCTTGCTGTTGACGCACAGTGTACACAGGAAGCTGCTAATCAGAGGTGTGGGTGGGGTTATACCCAGCTCAGAAGACTTAGCTCTGCTACAACTCTATCAGACACACAAGAATTCTATCGAAATTGCATCAAACAGTCCAGTAAGTGACACATCTCTGGAATCAGGCTCTCTGCAACTACATTATGCTGCTCTCAGATTATATACCAAAAAAATGTGAACAGATTCCCTTTAATATATTGTTTGAGTGTATAATATAGCTCATACTCATCCATGGGTGCTACGCCATTGCTCCATCCTGCTGGCTTGGTGACCCCTCTAATCCCACTTTTCAGTCTCCTTTCCATCTCTGGTCATCTGGTAAGCGCAAGACCACTACAGTCAAACAGTTGTCGCACTGATCAAGTACCAACTAGGCCAGAAGAGAAGGAGAGGTGACTGGCAGGGGATGATTGGAGTTTGTCACATTTTTTCTCAGCTGGTTTCTGACCACAGATAACATCAAAATTTAATGTGCATAGCAACAAAGAATCTTTTAGAACAACACACGGCATACATTTACATACATCTAAGTAAAAAAATATATATATATATTATATATATATACCGTATATTATAAACTAGATATATAGTCCCCTGAGATGGATAACTCCTTGGAGAACACCATCTCTTCCTGATCCTAGACAATGTGTCATACAATAAGTAAAGGATCACCTAACATATTGATATATTTATATAAAACTAAGGCTTAGTAAAACTTGAGATAGAATTATGACAGGAAGTGGAGAGTTTAAGAAAAATCCAATTAAAATTAATTATGTAAATGAAGATAGTTCAGTTCTCTGTATTATTTGGTCTATGTCCCTTCATTAACATTCTTGTTCCAGTTTATGCGAAGTTGTTCCCCAGCCAATAGCTAGAAACTTGATTTATATCTCTTTTCTGTTTTTCTTTCCAGTGCTGCAGTTTTTATAATTGCAGGTTTCTTTTTTAGCCCCTGCATTGCATTAATAGCTATGAGTGGGTGTAACTTTCTGTGATCATTGTTGTATCTTCTCGCATTGAGTCCATCTCCACCCAGAAGCGGACTCAAAAGCATCAGAAGTAGAGACCTTTATGGTCTTGTACCCCTTAGCTTAGATATTTTACAGTTCTCCATTTATTTCCAATATTTTAACTATCTGTTTCCAGAATTGATTTCCATTTTTTCCCCATGTTGTGACAGCTGACAATGACCATCGGGGAACCAATAATTGCCTCTGTGTCCTTTCTTTTCTCTTGGATCAATATATCCTGAGATGCGTAGAGCGATGTAACCAACTTGAAAAAAGAACAATATTGCTATTTTGTCACGAGATATCTATGCTGTATACGTTTAAATGTGGCCATCTAGTGGGTGGAATGTGAGCCACAGTAATTAAATGAAATGCATTGAAGAAGTGTTGATAAATGTGTAAGAAAAATTGTGGAAAAAAGACACTTTGAAGAAGCATAAAAAATCATCTCGTTATGAAAGTAAGGGGTGCTTTCCAGATTTTGATTCTCACATTGGCTGAAATATATAGCAAAAATTAAGAGACCACTGCAAAATGTTCAGTTTGTCTGATTTTTCTCTTTATAGGTATATTTTTGAGTAAAATATAAATAGTTCTTTTATTCTATAAACTTCTGACAACATGTCTCCGAGTTTCCAATCAATAAATTTTGTATTTTTTTTCTGACAAAGAAAGATGGTCAAAATAAAAAAAAAACAGTGCTTTCAGACCTCAAGTAATGCTAAGAAAACAAGTTCATAATCATTTAGAAACAACAATACTAATGTTTTAACTCAGGAAGTGTTCAGAAATCAATATTTTGTGGAATAACCATGATTTTTAATCACAGCTCTCATGCGTCTTGGCATGCTTTCCACCAGTCTTTCACACTGCTTCTGGCGCAAAAATGTACGCAGTTCTTCTTTGTTTGATGGCTTGTGATTATCCATCATCCTCTTGATTACATTCCAGAGGCTTTCAATGGGGTTCAGGTCTGGAGATTGGGCTGCCCATGACAGGGTTTTGATGTGGTGGTCTCTTCATTTTTGCCAGAGCTGTAGATGGACGTGTACAGCAGCCATGAGGAGGAGAGGTATTTAACAAGCAACAAGGTGCATCAAATGAATCATGGTAGAAGCAGAGAAACCAGGAAACCGTATAGCCAAACTCAGTATTTGCCCATTCCCTGCCTAGATCTCTGTATCATACTATTATATCATATTATATCATACATATTAGCTGGTTCCCAATATCCGCTGTACATGTACAGTGCTAGTTGGTAGCAAGTATACGCCCAACATATGGCAGGTAATGGCTGCCAGGACATGCCTTTAACAATTGCAGTTGGCGCAAAGCTCTAGTGATTGTTAACCTATGAATATCCCTCTCAAACTCTGACAGTGGCATTATCAGCATGCTGGCAGGGGGGTGCATCATTCCATGTACCCCTGATGTGATCTCAGGGTACCGACGTGTTGCTATGACAGCCAGAGGTCTGCTTAAGACCTCCATGCTTGTCATTATGGAGGTCCTTTGAAGCCCAACCTGTGGCCGAGATTTAAAGAACACCATGATTTTTTCTACATGTAGTGATACTGTTGCATTGCTGTATGTAGCACAAGTGATCAGACAATTGCAACTTCAAGTCCCTAAGGGGACTAACAAAAACAGTGAAAAGTACAAAAACAATGTTTTACATATTTAAAAAAATAAAAAAAATAAAAAATCAAATCACTCCCCTTAAAAAATAAGTAAAAAAAAAATAAAAGTGCACAATTGTGGTGTCGCTATGTCTAGAAAAATCCGATCTTTCAAAATATAAATCTCTCCTCGCAAAAAATAAGTGACCACACTGTGTTAGGGGTCGAGTTCCCGCCTCTGCACAGGGGTAATCTCGGGCCAACTCCGCTGCGGTCTCCCATTCTTCTCCTGCCACAGTGGAGCCTGCTCAGCGGAGATGTCGGTCCCAGCATCTCGCTCAGTCTGACTCTGTGCAAAGGGTTACTGCTGCCTTTCCTGCTTCTGCCATTGTAACCAGTACTGGGCAGTGGCTGGCGAGCAGATGTTTTTGGGACTAAGTCCAACTTTTCCCCTTCTGAGCATTTCCAGGGTAAGATCTCTCATTGGAGATCAAGGGTCACATGCTTAGATACTGCAGCAAATCCCATTGGTCCTCTAGGAAGGTCCTGAAGTTGCTCAACTTCTGTGGCAGCCTCTCATTGGCCCTTCTGGGAAGGTCCTGTACTTACTGCAGCTATAAAAGGTTCGTATGACCGCACGGCCATGCGCTAGTATCAATTCATATCATGAGTATTGCGCCAATGTGGTCATACATGTGTGCATTCAGGGCCCTGGCTGAAATAAGCCACTAGAATACCGGTACCTCCGGAGAGGAGATTGTGTGTATGCATTCAGGGCCCTGGCTGAAATAAGCCCCTAGAATACCGGCTCCTCCAGTGAGGAGATTGTATGAGTGCCTCTTTGACTGCGTGAGCAGAGACTGCTATCTGCTCGGCAGTTGCTGTGTTCTCCTGTGAGCTAAACAGGACACAGCGCTTTCTTTAAAGGCGACTCTGTGAAGTAACAGAGTTCGCTTCTAACGCCATATAGTGCTGCCATTTACCAGCAGCAGGTTCTCTCCTGCATGGTGCACCCCGGGCTGCGAATGCACCAAATATCATCTCACTATTTACTCGGCGCCTTCCGCCAGCCCTAACACACAGCTCCGCCAACTGAAAAATGAAAATGTAACGGGTCTCAGTAAATGGCGACACAACCCAAAAAATATTTTTCAGAGTTCTGAGAATTTTTTCACCACCAAAATAATAATAAAATAATTTAAAAAAAACTGGACAAGTTTGGCATCACTATAATCATACTGATGAGGAGAATTATATCACTGGTCATTTTTGCCACAAAACGTATGCCGTAAAGACAGTTCCCAAAAAACAATGTCAGAATTGCGTTTCTTTCACAATTTCACAGTGCTTGGATTTTATTTCCAATCTTCCAATATGCAATGTGGCAAAATGAATGGTGTCATTCAAAAGTACAACTCATCCTGCAAAAAACAAGTCTTGTATGTCAATGTGGGTAGAAAAATAAATTCCGTTTCTAACCAGAAAAATAATATAATTCTGGCTGCATGCATTCACCACGAGGGGCAGCTAAGTGTATAGAAATTTGTACAGATGCCACGGAAGCTGTATGAATCTGTAAGCCTCCATTAGGAACAGGTGTTAGTAGCTTCCTGCCAAATGCAAACTGGCAGAAAGAAAGCAGAATTTCATTTTTGCTTTGCGACCAAGTTTAATTTTCTCTACTTATGCGAAAATACTAATAATAATAATTGCAAAGGCAGGTTTTCTTCCCTCTGCTCCAGTCTATCATTGTTAGTTTGTTTACTGTCAATTCTATCTGTATTTTGTAAGTAACCCCTTCTCATGTACAGCTCTATGGAACCAGTGGTGCTATATAAAGAAATAATGATAATAATAGTAATAATAATAATAATAATAATAATAAAAGAAATCAAATTAGAATCATGATCATCAACGTGTATAGTTACAAAGGAAAACATCATTTCCACAATAATACCCATAATTGTCGTTTGGCTTTCTTCACGTCTGTTACTGAATTGCTGTGCTATTTACCCTTCATTTTTTAGTAAATCTGCTACAAAATCTCCTGCGCAGATGTGACTATATTTTTATACTGATCACACTCGGTCCAGAAATACTTGATGATATAGAAGACTCAGCCATAAGATATAATATGGAGAGGGAAAGAATTACTGTGTAGGGTAGCAAAAAAAGATTATATGTAAGTAAAGGCTAGATAGATCCTTGCATTCAGCATGAAAAGGCAGAGTTAAATCTGAATCTGCGAAAAGTGTAATTAAGCAAATCATTAGTCTCCGAAAATCACATCGTATTGCAAAGTGCATCCACCAAATTAGTAAGTCCCACTGAAAGAAAACCAGTGCCAGTTTCCTTATCTCAGGATGATGGAAATTGAATTCACTAATCCAGTTAATTATACTGATGTAAAGCACAACAAAATCCTTCCCCTGAGCAACTCACAGACACAATGTCAGACCCTCTCTGCATTTATAGGATTCATCTATGTGTCTACTCTGCAAAACGGTAAAAGAGGGTCCTTAACCCCTTTACCCCCAAGGGTGGTTTGCACGCTAATGACCGGGCCAATTTTTACAATTCTGACCACTGTCCCTTTATGAGGTTATAACTCTGGAACGCTTCAACAGATCACGGTGATTCTGACATTATTTTCTCGAGACATATTGTACTTCATGATAGTGGTAAAATTTCTTTGATATTACCTGTGCTTATTTGTGAAAAAAAAATTGAAATTTGGCGAAAATTTTGAAAATTTCGCAATTTTCCAAATTTGAATTTTTATACAATTAAATCACAGAGATATATCACACAAAATACTTAATAAGTAACATTTCCCACATGTTTACTTTACATCAGCACAATTTTGGAACCAAAATTTTTTTTGTTAGGGAGTTATAAGGGTTAAAAGTTGACCAGCAATTTCACATTTTTACAACACCATTTTTTTTTAGGGACCACATCTCATTTGAAGTCACTTTGAGGGGTCTATATGATGGAAAATACCCAAGTGTGACACCATTCTAAAAACTACACACCTCAAGGTGCTCAAAACCACATTCAAGAAGTTTATTAACCCTTCAGGTGTTTCACAGGAATTTTTGGAATGTTTAAATAAAAATGAACATTTAACTTTTTTAGACAAAAAATTTACTTCAGCTCCAATTTGTTTTATTTTACCAAGGGTAACAGGAGAAAATGGACACCAAACGTTGTTGTACAATTTGTACTGAGTACGGCGATACCCCAAATGTGGGTGTAAACCACTGTTTGGGCGCATGGCAGAGCTTGGAAGGGAAGGAGCGCCATTTGACTTTTCAATGCAAAATTGACTGGAATTGAGATGGGACACCATGTTGTGTTTGGAGAGCCCCTGATGTGCCTAAACATGGAAACCCCCCACAAGTGACACCATTTTGGAAAGTGGACCCCCTAAGGAACTTATCTAGATGTGTGGTGAGCACTTTGAACCATTAAGTGATTCACAGAAGTTTATAATGCAGAGCCGTAAAAATAAAAAATCATATTTTTTCACAAAAATGATATTTTCGCCCCCAATTTTTTATTTTCCCAAGGGTAAGAGAAGAAATTGTACCCTAAAAGTTGTTGTTCAATTTGTCCTGAGTACGCTGATACCTCATATGTGGGGTTAAACCACTGTTTGGGCACATGGCAGAGATCGGAAGGGAAGGAGCGCCATTTGACTTTTCAATGCAAAATTGACTGGAATTGAGATGTGACGCCATGCTGCGTTTGGAGAGCCAGTGATGTGCCTAAACATTGAAACCCCCCACAAGTGACACCATTTTGGAAAGTAGACCCCCTAAGGAACTCATCTAGATGTGTTGTGAGAGCTTTGATCCCCCAAGTGTTTCACTACAGTTTATAACGCAGAGCCGTGAAAATAAAAAATCCTTTTTTTTCCACAAAAATTATATTTTAGCCCCCAGTTTTGTATTTTTCCAAGGGAAACAGTGTAAATTGAACCCCATAAGTTGTTGTCCAATTTGTCCTGAGTACGAAGATACCCAATATGTGGGGGGGAACCACCGTTTGGGCGCATGGCAGAGCTCGGAAGGGAAGGAGCGCCATTTGGAATGCAGACTTAGATGGATTGGTCTGCAGGCGTCACGTTGCATTTGCAGAGCCCCTGATGTAACTAAACAGTAGAAACCCCCCACAAGTGACCCCATATTGGAAACTAGACCCCCCAAGGAACTTATCTAGATGTGTTGTGAGAACTTTGAACCCCCAAGTGTTTCACTACAGTTTATAACGCAGAGAAGTGAAAATAAAAAATATTTTTTTTCCACAAAAATTATTTTTTAGCCCCCAGTTTTGTATTTTTCCAAGGGTAACAGGAGAAATTGGACCACAAAGGTTGTTTTCCAATGTGTCCTGAGTACGCTGATACCCCATATGTTGGGGTGGGTGAACCCCTGTATGTGCGCATGGGAGAGCTCGGAAGGGAAGGAGCACTGTTTTACTTTTTCAACGCAGAATTGGCTGGAATTGAGATCGTACGCAATGTCGCATTTGGAGAGCCCCTGATGTGCCTAAACAGTGGAAACCCCCAATTCTAACTGAAACCCTAATCCAAACACACACCTAACCCTAATCTCAACTGTAACCCTAACCACACCCCTAACCCTGACACACCCCTAACCCTAATCCCAACCCTATTCCCAACCGTAAATGTAAACCCCAACCCTAACTTTAGCCCCAACCCTAATTTTAGCCCCAACCCTAATTTTAGCCCCAACCCTAACCCTAACCCTAGCCCTAACCCTAGCCCCAACCCTAACCCTAGCCCTAACCCTAGCCCTAACCCTAGCCCTAATCCTAGCCCTAACCCTAGCCCAAACTCTAACCCTAGCCCTAACCCTAGCCCTAACCCTAACCCTAATGGGAAAATGGAAATAAATACATTTTTTTAATTTTTTAATTTTTTGTAACTAAGGGGGTGATGAAGGGGGGTTTGATTTACTTTTTATAGCGCGTTTTCTAGCAGATTTTTGATTGGCACCCGTCACACACTAAAAGACGCTTTTTATTGCAAAAAATGTTTTTTGCATTACCACATTTTGAGTGCTATAATTTTTCCATATTTTGGTCCACAGAGTCATGTGAGGTCTTGTTTTTTGCAGGACGAGTTGACGTTTTTATTGGTAACATTTTCAGAGCATGATATTTTTTGATCGCTTTTTATTCCGATTTTTGTGAGGCAGAATGACCAAAAACCAGCTATTCATGAATTTCTTTTTGGGGGGGTGTTTATACCGTTCCGCGTTTGGTAAAATGGATAAAACAGGTTTATTCTTTGGGTCAGTATGAATACAGCGATACCTCATTTATATCATTTTTTTTGTTTTGGCGCTTTTATATGATAAAAACTATTTTATAGAAAAAATAATTATTTTTGCATCGCTTTATTCTGATGACTATAACTTTTTTATTTTTTTGCTGATGATGCTGTATCGTGGCTCGTTTTTTGCGGGACAAGATGACGTTTTCAGCGGTACCATGGTTATTTATATCCGTCTTTTTTTTTTTTATTTATCTAAAGGAATGTATTTATTAGAACAATATATATTTGTTTTAATTATTTATTTAGGAATTTTTTTCTTTTTTTTTGGACATGTAATTTTTTTTTTTTTACACTTTTACTTTGCCCCGGGGGGGACATCACAGTAAAGTGACAGATCGCCGATCTGACACTTTGCTGTGCACTGAAGCCACCTCCCTGCAGGACCCGTATGCAGCCCCGCGGCCATTTTGGATCCGGGGCTTGCAGGGAGGAGATGCTCGGTACAAGGTGAGCACATCGCCTTGTACCGTTCGTTTCAGGGAAGCACGCAGGGAGCCCCCTCCCTGCGCGATGCTTCCCTGTACCGCCGGAACACTGCGATCATGTTTGATCGCAGTGTGCCGGAGGTTAATGTGCTGGGGGCAGTCCGTGACCGCTCCTGGCACATAGCACCGGATGTCAGCTGCGATAGTCAGCTGACACCCGGCCGCGATCGGCCGCGCTCCCCCCGTGAGCATGGCTGATCGCGCTGGACGTACTATTCTATCCTTGGGAAGTAGGGCCCACCCCACATGGACAGAATAGTTTGTCCAATGACAGAAAGGGGTTAAAACTGCTGTAGAGCATAGACACTGGTTTAGTACATTTATCACAAAAAGAAAGGACAGCGCCCAGGTACGGACTGGGGCTGAAATTCTGCCCTGGCATTTGAAATCACACAGGCCCATGTTGTCCCCATCCCCATGAACCAGATGGGACATATTACTAATATTACCCTGGATGATCTACTACAAGACCAATATTTCCAATGATACCTGTGGCCTGCTGGGCTAAGTGACAGAGTCAGTAACTTTGTGCTTTGTCACAACTCTTAACAGTATGGGTGCCTTGAGAACACCGATTCTGTTAACAACGTAGCAGACAAGGCAGCCCATGACCAGACAGGCCCTTTTGGCATTTGCCAGGATTGCCAGATGGCCAGTCCAGCCCTGACAGCACCTCATGCAAAGGTGAATATAAATCACATTTATTCTTCCATCTGTGGCGATGTTTCAATCCCAATGATCTTTATCATTGACTTCTTGGATATGACGTGCGCTTCTTCTATGGGTAAAGTTAACCCTATATCTCTATGAGGTGTTGTGTACCGTCATTGAATTGATACCAGGTTAGTAAATGTCAGCTGCTTAGCTAAGAGACTCCGCAGATTGGCCGCTAAGATAGTCGACAGATTGACAGCTAAGGGAGTCTACAGATTGGCTTTCACTGGAAGGCCCAGCAGTTAAAGGGGAGATGAGTGGATTGATCCGCAGAAGACCTAGTTAAAGACCAAATTCTTGAAATTTGCAGTTTTAAGCAAATTATAAAAAAATTGAAATTCAATTAAATTTGAAAAATAAACTTCCTCAGCACCATTTCCCACACTGCTGAAGCATCAGAGAGCAGGCAACAATCTTTTTGCATTGCAGGGCCTCCCCATAATTCCCTGCAGCCATGACATCTAACGGATAATCAGACATTGTGCAGTGGTGATCAGTACCTGGACCATTACAGATTAGCAGATCCCAGTGGAGCCCAGTTTGAACAGCAGAGTTGATTTCCATCTCCAGGGTCACTGGGTAAGTCTGCAGATTGGCAGCTAATGGAGTCTACAGATTTGCAGCTAAGGGAGTGTGCAGATTGGCGGCTAAAGTAGTCTACAGATTGGCGGCTAAAGTAGTATGTAGATAGGCAGCTAAGACAGCTGCAGATTGGCAGATAAGAGAGTCTGCAGCTTGGCAGCTAAGGGAATCTGCAGATTGGCAGCTAAGGAAGTCCGCAGACTGGCAGCTAAGAGAGTCTGCAGATTGGCAGCTAAGAGAGTCTGCAGATCAGCAGCTAAGAGAGTCTGCAGATCGGCAGCTAAGAGAGTCTGCAGACTGGCAGCTAAGAGAGTCTGCAAATTGGCAGCTAGGAGAGTCCGCAAACTGGCAGCTAAGAGAGTCTGCAGATTGGCAGATAAGAGAACCTGCAGATTGGCAGCTAAAAGAGTCTGCAGATAGGTAGCTAAGTGGTGGTCTGGCCGGTACAATTATATGAAAAAGAAGCTTTTAAGCAATTAAATAATAGATTGTTACCAAAAATTGACCTCAGACCCCACTGCCGCCTTTCAAAAGCAACTGCTTAGTATTTTGAATGGGGCCTTGGAAAAAGGCCTCATTACCAAATCAATATGGGAAGGGCTATGTGTCAATTATCCTGTCATGCCAACAATTTATTTTCTACCGAAAATACACAAAGACATGACCAACCCACCTGGAAGGCCTATAGTGTCTGGATGTGGTGGGTTAAACGAGCCAGTGTGTAGATTTCTTGATTATTATTTGAAACCTTGTGTAGAAGAACTACCCTCGTATGTAAAAGATTCGGGAGAAGTATTGCAAAGATTACAGGGAATCAACTTCGAAAAGGATATGGTCCTCATTACTGGAGATGTGGAAACATTATATACATGTATTAGCCATGAACGGGGCATCTCTGCAGCAAAATTCTTCCTTTCTAACAAAGGCATGGATAGAGATTTATTACAACTTCTTCTTGAATTATTACAGTACGCATTGACCCATAATTACTTCACTTTTAAAGATAGATTTTATATACAGCAACGTGGAGTGGCAATGGGGGCGTCTTTCGCGCCCTCATATGCCAATCTATTTCTGGGTCAATGGGAACGTGAACATATGCTACCATACTTACATGACATACAGGGTCCCTCTGTAGTAAGTTGGATGCGTTTCATTGATGATCTTCTTTTCATCTGGCAGGGTGACAGAGCGGAACTGGATAGATTCCTCCTGCATTTAAATACCAATGATTGGAATGTTAAACTCAACTTCAAAACCACTACATAAGAAATTGACTTTTTGGATCTTCAACTGAAAGTAGATGATTTTGGGATCATCCATAGCACTATTTTTCGTAAGGGGACAAGCACTAATTCAGTATTGCATGCAAAATCAGCACACCCAAGGCATACTGTTAAAGCGATCCCTAAAGGACAATTCATTAGGGCAAGAAGAATTTGTGACACAAATGAGGAATTTGAAATTCAGGCCCGTGATATAACTGCAAGATTTTTGAGCCGAGGATATGACTCTAAAGATATTAATCGAGGTTACCAACAAGCAAAGGCAATGGACCGTAACATACTTCTTCAAAATAAGATCACTACAAAAGAAGATTCACGTCTACGAATTATCACCAATTATCATGGAAGATGGAGGGATATGAATAATATCTTCAATAAATTTTGGCCGATACTCAAACGAGATCCAGGATTAACTAAATTTATTGAGGATAAAGCACAGGTCGTGGCAAGAAGAAGTAAGACTATTGGAGAAACCATTGTGCATAGTCATTACGTGGCACCAAAATCTAACTTTATCTTTGACTCAAAAGGCCCTAAATGGGGTTCACGTCCCTGTGGAGATTGTAGTGCTTGCAAGTATATGATTAAGACAGAGACCTTCAGTAACTCGACTAAAACACGTGATTTCAAAATCGTTCATTCGATCAACTGTAAAACAACATCAGTGATATACTATCTAACATGCCCATGTGGACTTATATATATAGGTTTAACGTCAAGACAATTGCGGGTACGTGTATTGGAACACGTGAAGGACATTCTTGCAGCAAGATCACTCAATTCAGACAACTCACAGAAAGAGGAGATTGCCAAGTTGAAGACAATACCAGCTCATTATAGGGAATTCCACCCAACGGGAACAATAGATCTTCAGATAAGAGGTATTGATGTTGTACACCTCGGTATTCGGGGAGGGAATATTATGAACAGATTAGCCCAAAGGGAATGCCGATGGATAACGGATCTGAGAACAATGAAACCATATGGCTTGAATGATCAATGGGGATTCGCCAGTTTTCTATAGTACAATTCTTTAGCTGTTGCCTGTATTGCTATTATATTTTCAGTTTTTAATTTTTCTTTTTTTATTTTTACCATTATTTTGTATCAAAATAATGTTAGTTTTAATTATGGTTGTTTGTCTCTTATTTAGGGTAGGTCATAGGGGACCTAGGTTTCCTCTTGTCAATCCAATTCAAATGTGGGGCTCCTTTGCTAATTATGGTTTATTATGTATTTATTGATTATTTTTTCTTTTTTCTTGTTTTTTTCTTTTCTTTGTATTTAGGTATTTAATACATATAAAATCGTCTCGGAATTGTATGCTGGTGAAGAAAAATCGTGGCTATGGATTTTCAAGGAAGCACATATCATTTTATATTGTTATAAATATAAAAATAAGTCACTTCTGTATATTAATATTTAGTAATAATGTTTTAATATGTATATAATGATGCACCTTATATTTGCACTATTAATACATGCAGCTTTCTGTATAAAAAGTATATGTTTTTTCGGATATAGTATATATTTTTTTGATAGCACAGCACATTTTTATGTGGCACTAGTATTTACTTACTTTAATGATCTTCACATTGTGTTTTGATGTATATATGTCCTGAAACCATGTTATTTAAGATTGCCCATACATTTGCCCAAATTAAGCATGGCTGAAATTGTGCTGAGCGCATCCCCTGTTTCCGTGGGGCGGCGCCTGCCTTCCCGTGCCTCGCTTGTGACATCATGGATCACGTGACAGCGTGTTTCTGTGTTGTTGCCGTGAGGTACGGGGCGGTTGGGCCGTTACTGTGGCAACGTGTGATGCGCCGATACAAGTGCACTATTCCTAATATGGCCAATCGAGTGCTGTGCGCATCCCCTGGTTCCCTGGCGTGCGCATGCTCCGATCCCGTGTCTGGCCTGTGACGTCGCAGAGGGCGCGACGCGCCTTTCTGTGACGCCGCTGGGGGACATTGGGCGGGGATGCCTCGCCGGAGCGGCACGTGATGCGCCGATATGAATGCAGTTCCATTGCATTGGCTAAATCTTCAGCTTACTGGGTATATAAAGGGATAGTATGACCTCCCTTATGTCACTCCCTGAGGAAGCAAAACGTGTGAAACGCGCATTGGAGTGTGAGGAGGCAGAATTGGCCCGTGTATCATGAGTACTGGTTAGTATTTGCATTATGCACTATGCACTTTGTTATTTAATTATTTCTTAAGCTGCTTACTTTGACAAATATTTGTAGTACATGAAATGCCATTGACTTTCCTCTGGCATATATCTTAATATGCATTTTCCTTTATTCATGTCCCACTGTGGATAAACACCAATGTGGTATTGCAGCTGAAAAAAGCTTTTTGCTAAACAGTACTTGATACCAAAAAATGAAAATATCCTTTTGGATCTATATATACTTGGTGACATTTTGAATGTTATAATCTGCTCCTCTTGTTTTTAAATATTTTTGTGTATTGTTCTATTTGGTGTCAAATAAAATATTTATAATTTGAATATGATTTTTCTCTAATTATTTCAAGTGGTTCTTTAGTTGGATAATAGGTAGCTAAGATAGTCTACAGACTGGCAGCTAAGAGAGTCAGCATATTGGCAGCTAAGAGAGTCTGCAGATTGGCAGCTAGGAGAGTCTGCAGATTGGCAGAATCTGCAGAATGGCAGATAAGAGAGTGGCTTTCACTGGGAGGACCAGCAGTTGTCCACCATCTAGTACATTTTTTTGACTAGAATGTATGTATTCAGGGTTAAAAATCAATTTTTGCAATTCACTTTCATTAAAAAATATATTGTGTGCTTTCCATTGCCTCCATTTGGCACTTTGATCGAAGGCTTCAGAATGTTTTATCTGAGAATCTGTCCTTTAAGCTCAGTCTGAGAGTCTTCTTGGAAAGTTTTTAGCTCTTTATTTTTGTTATTATGAACCCATCTTATGTGATTTATGACCATAAATCACATCAAAGTTGAATGTGCTGGGAAATAAAGAGTCTGTACAAGCCAAACGGTGCAAAAGAAGTATAAAACCCAATTGCAAAATTGATTTATTTGCCCCAAATATATGCAATTAAGGTAAGTAAAATAAAGCATCCCTAAAAGTGAGCAACTTCTTTAAGTGAGAAAAAACTTGTGTATCTGTAAAAATCAGATGACACTCTGATGGTCCGTGTAGGATCTGATTTTACTCTTGCACTCATTGACTTGAACGTGTGAGTCTCATCTGAGACACGGAATAACGTTGTGTATGCTACAGTTTATTTCTCTCGGACAGTCGGACTGAGAAAAAAATCATTCATATGAGCAGCCCTATTGAATAACATGGGTCAGTATGCTATCTGAGCTTTCTGCTTGTCTAGATGAGCCCTAAGAATAGGGTCACACAATGGTATTTTCTCTTATCCGAGAGAATCGGGCCAATTACGATAATCACACTCTGGTCACAGTTTGATAACAATTTGATAAGATTTTCTCGGCTGAGAAGATGAAGAAAAAGTCTCCATCTTATTCATTCTGTCAGTCTGAGAATAACGGACTACACTCAGATGTTATTCGAGTGCAGTCCGATGTTTTCTATGAACTCATTAACTTGCATGGTCAACTGATTTTCACATATGGGAAGCATGCTGCGATTTTTTTCCCGACATCTGCACAGCCCCATAGGATATGGTTGTCTGCACAAGCCCTAACACTGTCCCAACAATCAGTCCTGAAGGTGTCCTAATAAGGGCTCATGCAGACGACCATATTTTCGATCCGACAAAACATTGGATTGCACTCAGACCAATATTATTCTATTGGGCCATGCACATAGAATAGTCTGTCCAAGAATAAAATTGCAGCATGCTCAATTTACATCCGACATTTAGATTGCAGACAGCCATGCAAGTCAATGAGTCCATGGAAAACATCAGACTGCACTTGGATGACATCTGAGTGCAGTCTGATTTGCACAGAATGACACAAATAAGAAGATGGAGAAATCTTTTCTTATTTGAGAGAACTGGATCACATTATAATCACACTCTGATCAAACTCTGACCAAAGTACGATTAGCATAATCAGCCCAATTCTCTTGAATGAGACTAAGGGTACTGTCACACTATACGATTTACCAACGATCACGACCAGCGATACGACCTGGCCGTGATCGTTGGTAAGTGGTTGTGTGGTCGCTGGGGAGCTGTCACACAGACAGCTCTCTCCAGCGACCAACGATGCCGAAGGCCCCGGGTAACCAGGGTAAACACCGGGTTACTAAGCGCAGGGCCGCGCTTAGTAACCCGATGTTTACCGTGGTTACCAGCGTAAAAGTAAAAAAAAACAAACAGTACATACTTACATTCCGGTGTCTGTCCTCCGGCCCTGCGCTTAGTTACCCGATGTTTACCCTGGTTACAAGCGAACGCATAGCTGGATCGCTGTCACACACAACGATCCAGCGATGACAGCAGGAGATCCAGCGACGAAAGAAAGTTCCAAACGATCTGCTACGACGTATGATTCTCAGCAGGGTCCCTGATCGCTGCGTTTCAGACACTGCGATATCGTATGGATATCGCTGGAACGTCACGGATCGTACCGTCGTAGCGACAAAAGTGCCACTGTGAGACAGTACCCTAAGCCTAATAAAGAATTACAGAGTTGGAAAAAAAAAGATTATCCAAAATTGTTATTTTATGGTGAAGACAAGTATTTACTACAGTAGACATGTAAGGAATGACGATAAGTCCTATATAAAGTGTTTTGTAACCTTTTTAGTGAATCCTGATAACAGATACTGCGTTCATCACCCTGGAAATAAGAAAAAGTTGGGAATTCCAATTTACTCATTCAATGACGCCAAAAGATTTCTACAGTATACTTTAGGGATTAGCTATGAGAATGACATTTTCACTGCTATTCATAAAATAAAGGATAATTCAAGCATCCAGGATGAGCCTTCAGCTACAGCATATCTTGATGCAGGGCCTCATTAAATGGTAATATCATAAATCAAAACGCTCCGTGTCACATCCTTCAAAAAAAGCTTTCTGTGTCATTTGGACTCCTGGTGTACCATACATGAGATGTTCTGATGTCATACACATATTTATAGGCCTGCAACAACAGCTAATATGATTACAAAGACATCTTAATGCTCTGAAGAGTGACAAATACCAGTTTCAAAATGTATGAAAACAGCCTTGAAGTGGTTGGATAAAACCTACATCTAATGTGTCTGCTGGATAAAGAATGTAATCCCTCAAAAAATCTGTTTCTAGGGCCCAACAGCTTTGTGACGCCTGACAAATGACTGGCTGTCTGTGGGTTGCATGTATGCATAGAACAACACTGATGATCAATGGATGCGTCTACTTGGCCGATACAAAGAGGAGCGAGTGTTTAGCTAGCAAGCTATTCAATTAGGTCTATACACCACTGAGATTGGAGTGGAAAAGTTGTATGCTATGTTTTTATATAAATTGACATTAGAGACTAGAAAGACTTTGTCTGATACTGTGAAAACATATCACAAGTCAACCAGACGGACCTCGGAGGTGACATCTACCTTGTAAAGTCAATTAGAAATAGCTCCTGTGAAAAATACAGAACTTCTGCAGCTCTCACCTTCCCAAGCTCAGCCATTTATACTGCAGACCACTCCGTTGTCCAAAGTCACCTACAAGGAGTAGTCATCCTGTCTGCCATATTTCACACACAAGGGAACTGTAGCTGTAACACCACTTTCATAGTTTCCCAGGCCACTGCTATTCTCCATGCTCCTCTACTTTCCTGAGTCTCTGCTCCTACATACGGATGTCCCCCTCATCTTCTGGCAATAGTTCCATCCGTGAAGTTTTTTCTTCCGAGCTCGACACTGGTGTCTCATTCATCTATTAACCTAGCACTGTATGAGAATGTGCACACAAAGGGACCAATTCATCCAAGCTTTTACACCACAAAAGTTAAGGGATTACACAAAAATCTGTGATACTTTGGTGAGCTCTGCCAAAATACGAGAAGCTGGGGCAGAGCTAGAGCATCATCACGTCCGGCCTTCTAATTCTAAAAAGTATGTCTTTTTTTACTCCAGAAATACTACGCCTGTTTCTGATTGCAATGAAATTCTTGATGCAAGTGCACGATAATTAGAAGAGTAGCCAAATTTGTAAAGTGGCATGAATGAATTTGGCACCTCTTCTACTCCATCAGGACTATGAGCGTGCACTATGCCAGTTTTGATGAATCAGCCTCACAGTCTTTTTCATGCGGCCAAAAAACACCCATATTTCAAATGGATGGTGCTTCAGGAAAAGTAGGAGCAGGAGGTAGTCAACACCGTTTTGGGGTTTTGTTTATTGATATTTTTGTGGGGTTCTATGAAAACAGGCAGTGACCATGTTGCTGCTGGTGGTGGTGTGAGAGCTGCAGGGAGAGAAGCCATGGTGGATCTGTGTCTTCTACACACCCAAATTAGACATCTTCCACTGGTGGAACAGGGTGTCAGGACACTCTGCGTAATGTCGTAGTACCGCTAGAAAAATGGTGAGGCCAGAACATGTAGAAGTGGTTTTAAATTGGTTGGCTGGAGAGCTGTTGTGAATTTGGTTTTTGGGCTCCCCCGGTGGTCACTGGTGGTACTGGACTTGTGTGCTTCACTTTCTCTGTTCACCTGTTTCCATCAGGATATGGGAGTATCCTATTTAGCCTTGCTGCTCAGTTATTCTAGTGCCGGCCATCAATGTAACCAGAGCCTTTCTGTTGCATGTTCCTGCTTCTAGACTACTATCAGCTAAGTTGGACTCTTAGTCCTAAGTTTGTTTGCATTTTTGTTCCAGTTCACAGTTATGTTATGTTTCTGTAGCTGGAAGCTCTTGTGGGCCGAAATTACCACTCCGGTGTCATGAGTTGACACATGAGTCTTAAAGTAATTTCTGGATGGTATTTTAATAGGGTTTTCAGCAGACCGTGAAGTTCCCTATTGTATCTTCTTACTATCTAGTAAGCGGACCTCGCTTTGCTGAACCTACCTTCATACTGCGTATGTCTTTTCCTCTGAACTCACCGTCAATATATGTGGGGGGCTTCTGTCTCCTTTTTGGGGGAATTTCCCTAGAGGTAAACCAGGTCTGTTTTTTCCTCTATTAGGGTTAGTTAGTTCTCCGGCTGGCGCTGGGCGTCTAGGGATAAAACGTAGGTACGTCACCCGGCCACTGTTAGTTGTGTGGTAGGTTTAGCTCACGGTCAGCTCGAGATTCCATCACCCAAGAGCTAGTCTGTTATTTAAGTTCTCTGACGTTCCCTTGCCATTGGGAACCATGACAGAGAGCGCCTTCTGTTCTTTCACTTTTTCTTCCACTCTGTTCCCTGCTGAAAGTGCAGAGTTTGCACCTTCACTACATGGGCATCGGCTTCCACCTCACCTCCTTGCATATGAAGCAAGCCGCCTGAGCCCCAAGTTATGAAGCAGTCACTTCTGCTTTTTGATTACTCTGCTTGCTGTGGTACTGCGGGCCATCCACCTGGTCCTGGCCAACATTTGGAAGATATTGAGTACACTGATGCCCAACCACTTGTTCTGTTGGAGTATGAGTACGTGAGAGGAATAATGCAAATGGTCAGTTGACCAGTGCAGCACATCTCTGATGATGATGATGGATCACAGTGTCAGCTGCTGCACCTTTCTGCTGCGTGTAATACGGCAAGGAGAGCAGGAGTGACGACTGGGTTGAACATCATGCAGATCATTTTTTAATTTTTTTAGAGTATCACTGATTACATGATGCTGTACATGAGGAGAGGTTACATACAAAACCCAAATAGAAATTACAATGATTAAACTAAATGTGACAGACAGGTACATAGGGGAAAGGATCCTATCCTTGCGGCCTTAAGGTACCTTCACACTAAGCGACTTTACAACGATAACGATAGCGATCCGTGACGTTGCAGCGTCCTGAATAGCGATATTGTTGTGTTTGACACCAGCAGCGATCAGGATACCGCTGTGAGATCGCTGGTCATTGCTGAAAGTCCAGAACTTTATTTCGTCACTGGATCTCCCGCTGACATCGCTGAATCGGTGTGTGTGACACCAATCCAGGGATGTCTTCACTGGTAACCAGGGTAAACATCGGGTTACTAAGCGCAGGGCCGCGCTTAGTAACCCGATGTTTACCCTGGTTTCCATTGTAAAAGTAAAAAAAAAAAACCACATACTCACATTCCGGTGCCCGGCGTCCGCTTCCCTGCACTCCTCCTGCATCCTGTGTAAGTGCCGGCCGTAAAGCAGAGCGGTGACGTCACCGCTCTGCTCTGTGGGAGATGCCGGAGATGTTCGGCGCTGACACAGGATGCAGGAGGAGTGCAGGGAAGCGGACGCTGGGCACCGGAATGTGAGTATGTGTTTTTTTTTTTTTACTTTTACAATGGAAACCAGGGTAAACATCGGGTTACTAAGCGCGGCCCTGCGCTTAGTAACCCGATGTTTACCCTGGTTACCCGGGGACCTCGGCATCGTTGGTCGCTGGAGAGCGGTCTGTGTGACAGCTCTCCAGAGACCACACAACGACTAAACAGCGACGCTGCAGCGATCGGCATCGTTGTCTGTATCGCTGCAGCGTCACTTAGTGTGAAGGTACCTTTACATTCTACAGGATAAGGGCTCCTCCAGATGTCAGTCTGTCCGGTATGTGTGGTCACAGTTTTCACTCATATCGGAGACACTTACATATGTATACCCATTCAAATGAATGGGTCTGTGCACATTGCAGTGTGTTTCCATGGGCCGTGATCAGCTCTAGTAGGGGAGATTGTTGTATTCAACTGATAACAGCAAGAACAGGTGGCAGCTGATAAGAGTATTCATCAGCTACCGCCTGCACTATAGATAAATAAATACATAAATAAATGATGTGGGCTTCCCCTGTATTTTCGATAACCAGCAAGGCAAAACTGACAGATGCAGGCTGCAACTCTCAGATGGCAGCTGTCTGAAGGTTGGGTATAAAGAATGGAGGGGTCTCCACGCCGTATTTTTTTATTATTTAAATAAATCATTTAAAAAAAACAGTGTAGGGTCCCACCATTTCTGACAGCCAGCCAAGAAAAACCGAAAACAACCTTGTTACTAATTGATCATGTAGTTAAAACTTATTTTTTATTAAATCACTTTAAAACAATCAACATACAGACAACCGTGTTGAACTATGATTTCCCTCACACTGTAAATCCTAATTACCGCTACCTAACAGCGGAGGTTGGCACCCTATTATTATCTCAAGATTGGCGCCCCCGCTCCTCGGCAGCTGTCCCTAAAGCTCCTGTCTATCGCCTATATGAGGTGAACAACAGATGAATCATCATTCGTTCATGACAAGAAAGATGAAAATGGACAGTACTTGCTGAATAATTTATTGCAGTCTTTAGACAGTGTGCAAAGGGGTGAATGACAAGTTGATAAAAAAAAGTGCATAAGTGCATAACATACAAAGTACCTCCCTACAGCTATTCCCTGCTGATGTAAAACAGCCTGCCTAACTGCGGGGGTTGCACCCTACTGTTCAGCGGATATGGCACCCCCGCTCAACGATGGCTCACCCTAAAAAGATTCCTAAAATCTAGCTTAAAGGCCCCAGGGATGTCACAGTGGAAACCACCAGTTGCCTTGATCTTAGTGAGAAGCAGGCTGGTTTTAGCTCAAGCATGTGAACACACAGTGTGGATAGCTAATTGGCGTCACATTTTGCTCCAAAGAGATAACAGGGCTCTTTCACACGTCCTGATATTTCCAGCACTGGAAAAAACAATATCGGAGTTATCATAGTCCGTGTGTCTAATACTTGTGGAATACATGTGGCACATGTACCAGCGCCTGGGAATCAGCGTTACTGTTCACGCTGTTGCCCGGCTCCAGGTGCTGAAGGCAAGTCACATCACTGTTGACAGTTGTGTTCAACTGATAACAGCAAGAGCAGGCGGCAGGTGATGAGAGTATTATACTATTTTTAAAAAATGATGTGGGTCCCCCAATTTTTGACAACCAGCCAAGCTAAAGCAGACAGCTGGGGGATGGTATTCTCAGGCTGGAAAAGGGCCATGGATATTGCCCCCCAGCCTAAAAATAGCAGCCTGCAGCCATCCAGAAAAGGTGCATCTATTCTATTTTGCCTGGCTCTTCCCTTTTGCCCTGGGGCGCTGGCAAGTGGGGATCATATTTGTAGGGTTGATGTCACCTTTGAATTGTGAAAATAGCAAAGTAAAATCTAAAACTTAACTTTATTAGGTATATAAAGTGTAAAATATATTCCCTGAAAATGCTTATAATGCAAAATAGCACCAGAAGGCATTATAACAAACCTAAAAATACAATCAGATACACAATATAGATGTTCTAATTGTATAGGTGAATTGTATACATTGGAGAAGGCAGACAACTATATCAATAGAGATATTACCTATCAAGGTGTTTACATCCCCACCAATATTCAAATCCAATTCTGCAATGTATAATGACTTAAGGAAATATCTTAATCTGCTATATCTAGCCAAATATAGTAGAATTAAAAACATTCTAAATAAACCTAGTCCCATAAATTGATAGTGGTTATAGAATGACAGCCAGAGATACAGTAGTTCTAAAGTTAAGGCTTTATTTATTAAAGCAGATTAGGTATAAGAAAGGCGAGAGTGGAAAATCAATGCTCAATTAGGTACAAAAAAGGTAAAGAATATATGGATTGATCTCACTCATTTCTAGAAGCAATCAGGTCCAGGGAGTGATTCATTCCTGAGAAGTCCTTCCAGGTGTAAAGGAACAGTAGCCCTTCAGATCCCTGAAATGGCTAATATATGGCTCCCAAGACTCCTGCCCTGGCAAGGGCAAAGCACAGCTAGCCCTGTTAAGGATGTCCCGCACTGTCTCTCAGTGGGTCCAAATGCATTTAATCATACAAGAATCCTCAGGGGACATATAGCTCATGCGGGGTTCATTCCATATTGTTGCAGGGAGATATGGGCAACTCCTATGTTCAGAGTGTTATAGGAGGTCGTTTCAGGAAATTTCTAACAGTGAATTGCGGTGAACTCACTGAGCTGAACTGCCGTGAACTCATTAACTTTTTCTCATGTTGCTGAGCTCAGCAGGAGATGAAGGCTTCAATGGAATGAGCGTTGGGTGAGTATAATTGTGTGTTATTTTTAAATCAAAAAGGAAAAGTGTGGTTTGTTTTTATTTCAAATAAAGAACATTACACTTGCTGTGTGTACATTTGCAATACAACTATAGGATTAGTAATGGATAGGTGTCTTATAGATGCCTCTCCACTACAAGCCTGTGGGCTTGATGTCACCAGACAATACAAAGGTGACATCAACTCCACAAATATGAACTGCCACTGGACAAGTGGGAAGAGTCGGTCAACGTGCCAGAATTGGCACATCTAATAGATGAGCTTTTTCTGGGCAGCTACTGGCAGCTATTCTTAGGCTGAGGGGCCAATATCCATGGCTCCTTACTAGCTTGATAATACCAGCCCCCAGCTGTCTGCTTTAGCTTGGCTTTTTGTCAAAAATTGGGGGACCCCACATCGATTTTTAAAAATAGTATAATACTCTCATCAGCTGCCGCCTGCTCTCGCTGTTAACAGTTGAACACAACTGTCAACAATGATGTGACTTGCCTTCAGCACCTGGCGCTGGGCAACAGCATGAACAGTAACGCTGATTCCCAGGCGCTGGTACATGTGCCACACGTATTCCACAAGTAGTAGACACACGGACTATGATAACTCCGGTATTGTTTTTCCAGTGCTGGAAATATCAGGACGTGTGAAAGAGGCCTAATAGAGAAGGAGACAGTAGGTTCTGGTATTGGTGATGTGGCAGCGTGGTCATTGCAAGTTTTAAACTGTTTTGAAGGCATAGATTGTCAAGTTCGGCTTGAAAGTTCCGAATGTAGAGTAAAGTGATGAGCAAACATGCACGTATAACGTGTTATCTGAGCATGCTCAGGTGTTGTTTGAGTATCTGGGGCATGCTTGGATAATATATTCAAGTTCCTACGGCAGCATGTATTGCTGCCATAGACAGCCGCAACACATGCAGGGACTGCCTGATTTTCTACCTCCTCAAAACATGCAGCTGCAAGGACTCGAATATATTATCCAAGCATGCCCAAGAAACTTGCATAACACCTGAGCATGCTCAGATAACACATCCAAGCATGTTTGCTCATCACTAGTGGGGGATAACCGAATGTGTTGGCCACAGAATTCTGCAGGATGGGGCATACTCAGGAAAAGTCTTGCAGGCGATTGGATGAGGAACATACCATTGCAGGAGGGAGAAGGAGGTCTTGGGAGGACTACAGATTGTGTGGTGGGAGATATTGGGAGAATAGTTCAGAGATATATGGGGAGACAAATTATGTATGACTTTGTAGTTCAGTGTTAGAAGCTTGAAGTGGATATGTTATGGAATTGGGAGACAATGAAGGGATTTACAGAGGGGAGAAGTGGAGGAGTAGCGAAGACAGAAGCTGATTATTAGGGCAGCAGAGTTACAGACAAACTGGAGATGTGTGATGAAGCAATAGGGGATGACGAGTTCCTAGACTCAAATGGAGTCAAGGCCATTCAAGTGATGCGGGTAGTTTGGAGGAAGAGGTGATGGTCACGCTACCCAAAGTGCACAGCAAATGAGGGAGTAGGGTGCAAAAACGCCAAGACCAACCCCTAGGCACTAAGTTGTCTGCAAAAGTGCACCACAGCTGATCCATAGCCTTTTCCCTATCCATGTTGCCTCCTCCTCCTACTATCCTTCCTCCACTGTCTCCTCATCTGGTCCAAATATGCCACTCTTTTGGCATTCTCACCCTGCTCCTGCTCGACTGTGAGGTGCAGTGTTACTTCTGCCTTCCTGCTCCCAGCCTCATATGCGACATACGTACAAGATGTAACTCCATCTCGCATGTGCTGAAAAGATGGGTGAGATGCTCTGTAGAACAACACCACTTCAAGACCAACGAGTGGGCCTCCATGCGGGATGTGTGTGACGTGTTGCGCTGTTTCGAGTACTCCACGAACATGGCCAGTGCTGATGACGCCATCATCAGCATTATCCTATTTTTAAGCCACTTAGGAAAAAAAAAGCTTCCGGCAATGATGGATGAGACGGTGGCACAGTAGGAAAAGTTGGAGAAACAGTGAACATTCACACTATTATCAGGTCCGGTGTCCAGACATGTCTTGGAGAATCGTTTTCTGTACCAACAGTGACCAGGTACACAAACGTGCAACCAGGGGATAGTTTTGGAGGAGGAGAAGGATGAGAAAGAACCATGTTCATAGAAGGGTGGCCCCCAAAGCAGCTCATTGGAATCACTGGAGTGTGGCTGGAGGGATATAGAGGATAGAGACAATGCAGACAACCCAGACGATAAACCTCTCACTTAGGACAGCTTGTCATTGCCTCTGGGCAGCCTGGCACACATGAGGCAATACATGCTGCGGTGCCTGTGCAACAACCACCATGTTTCCCAGATTGTTACAATTGCTGATTACTGGATGGCCACACTGCTGGATTCCCGCTACAAACACAACATGTCATCCTTACTTCCATCACTAGAGTATGATTAGAAAATGCAGGAATACAAACGCATGCTGGTAAATGCACTACTGACAGCACCCTTACCTGATAGTGGAGTCTCAGTGGAAGCACAAGCCATAGGATGAAGTTGCCAATGCAGCTGGGGCACTGGCACCACCTTGGAAGGGTTGATTAGTATTGCAGAAATGTGGAAAACCTTACTCAGCAAGTGGCAAAATCCAGCACCACCATCTGAAACTGTCACTATTAGCAGGAGGCAGCGTTTAAGTTATGCCGAGGTAGCAATGCACTGGGAATTAATAGGTTAAGCTCTAAAAAAGGTATAGATGGCAATTTAAAACACTTGTGTTAAGTTAGACAGACTGCAGCCAGAAAACAGAACACACACATCCAGAGAAAAATTGTCTGTCCTGTGGCTCGGAAGAAAGAGAAGCCAACCAAAAAACACATGCTCAAGGGATCAAATACAAGAGCATGACAGTTTCAACAACATGGTGGAAGGGTATGGGTCTACACTTCTCTACACTTCTCTACATACTGAGTGATGGGTCTGGCCCATTTAACTTCTGGATCTCCAAATTGGACACATGGCCTAGGCTTGCCCTGTTTGCCTTGGAGGGGCTGGTCTGCCCTGCAGAAAGTGTACTGTTGGAATGTGTGTTTTTACACAGCAGGGGTGTGATCACAGACAGGCGTTTCTGTCTATCCACAGCCGGTGTGGGCAAACCCACATTCATGAAAATGAATCAGGCTTGAAGCCCACAGGATTTGTCCGTACTTTTGGCTGAAAATAGAAGTATACCAGACACTCATCCCTTGTGGATGGGACGGTTTCTCACTGATCTCTCTGCACGCATGCTTCTACTACTCATGCGCAGGCAGACAGACAGGAGGGGGTGCAGTGGTGATCAGAGTAGTAATGCTCCTTTCAGATTCCAGACCAGTGTGATAGTTATATAGTGAAGCTGAGAAGCATCAGGAAATAACACTGTAGAAATACACTTATCACTGGAGGTAGTGAATAGTCTTCTGATAAAGTGCAAGAATGTCCCCGGATGCCACGCATATGGTAGCACTTCCTGGTATCTCTAGTCATTAAGCAAAGATCCCACAAGAACTTGTGAGATCTAACTGTTTAGGGAGAGAGACCAAGAAGTGTTTCCATAAGTACAGCTCCTAGGGACATTGTTGCACTTTCTTAGAAGACCGATCACTGCCGCTCCAGCAGCTAAGTATTTCACAGCTTTCTCTGCAACTGTTCTATACCACCACACTGATATTTGCTGTGATCAGCTCTTTTTCACTCTGATCGGAGCACAGACCATGGTGACAATAGTAGATAGCGATGCTGAGTGTGGAGCGGAAGGGAAAAATCTTCTAATAAAGCTGCAGTTTTTCCCCAAGAGCAGCGCACATTCTCCCCACAACACTGATCATGATACTTGTTCAGAACAGTGAGACCACGCTGTGCAGAGCAGATACGTCACTTCCATCCTGTGAAGTGACATAGTGCAGCTAAATATATTGGTAAATGTCTGCATCTACAGTCGAGACCAAACGTTTGGACACACCTTCTGATTTAAAGATTTTTCTGTATTTTCATGATTATGAAAATTGTACAAGAGGTTGTCACTAGAGTTGAGCGACTTTTACTTTTTTATGATCGAGTCGGATTTCGCGAAACCCGACTTTTAAGTCGGGTCGGGTGAAATCGGCCGATTATTGCGAAAAATCAGGGGCCGACTGAAACACGAAACCCAATTCAAGTCAATGGGGAATCAAAGTCGGCAGAGAGTGGAGGACAGGAAAACATCAACAGTGCCTATTTTAATGCCAAAAACATCAATTCTTATTACTGAAGCTTGTCAATCTTAATTTACTTTATAATAATAGTTAGGCATTGAAAATTGGGGGTCATTTGGCTAAAGTTGTGGGGGGGTAGGGCTGGTTCAAGTTTTTCGTGGGCCCAGGAAACGCGGACTACGTCACGGCGGTGGAGCAGGGAGAGGTTAGTATTTCAACTTTGCAAGTGCTATGATCCTGAGCAAGCAGGGGTGGGCCACTCGTTCACATTGGCACTGGCACAGGGCCCCTCAAAGTACGGCAGTGTGTTTGACTGCGGGGGCGCCTCCAACTGGCGGAGACACTTTTGCGTACTATGAGGGGCCCTGTGCCACTGACGCTGCCAACGAGTATGACCCCCACCTGATTAAGGAACCTGCACTTTCATCTGCACCTTCCTGTTTGTCCCCGTGTAAGGTGGTATAGTATGCGGGAAGAGGAACCTGACTTTCAGCCAGGTCAGATTCTGGCTGTGTAGAGTGCAAGGGGAATGTAGTGGTCTGGGTCAATGTACCAGCAGACTCATCTAGCAGTGGCTGGGCAATGGGCAGGATGAGGAGGAAACACAGATATAGGCCCAAATAATAAAGTGGGCTAAATGCAGTTCAAAATTGGTAACAGGAGTAAACTGGCGGCATAGCTTTGTTCAGCGGAGGACAATTGTAAGGAGTGGCAGACACAGTGAGCAGGCCCCAAAAAGTACGTAGGTTAAATGCAGTTGAAAATTGGTAACAGGAGTACACTGGCGGCATAGCTTTGTTCAGCGGAGGACAATTGTAAGGAGTGACAGACACAGTTAGTAGGCCCAAAAAAGTAAGTTGGCTAAATTCAGTTCAAAATTGGTAACATGACTAACCAGGCGGCATTGCTTTGTTCAGCGGAGGACAACTGTAAGGAGTGGCAGACACAGTTAGTAGGGCCAAGTAATAAAGTGGGCCAAATGCAGTTCAAAATTGGTAACAGGAGTAAACAGGCGGCTCATCTTTTTTCAGTGGAGGAGAACAACAAGGAGCGGCAGACACCGTTAGTAGGCCCAACCAAACAAGTTGGCCAAATGCAGTTTAATATTTGATATAGGCTGAAAATTGAAGCTCAGCTTTGTTCAGTGGAGGAGAACAACAAGCAGCAGCAGACACTGTTAGAAGACCCAACCAAACAAGTAGGCCAAATACAGTTTAATATTTGATAGAGGCTGAAAATTGAAGCTCAGCTTTGTTCAGTGGAGAAGAACAACAAGCCGCGGCAGACACCGTTAGAAGGCCCAACCAAACAAGTAGGCCAAATGCAGTTTAATATTTGATATAGGCTGAAAATTGAAGCTCAGCTTTGTTCAGTGGAGGAGAAAAACAAGCAGCAGCAGACAGCGTTAGTATGCCCAATCAAACAAGTAGGCCAAATGCAGTTTAATATTTGATATAGGCTGAAAATTGAAGCTCAGCTTTGTTCAGTGGAGGAAAACAACAAGCAGCGGCAGACACCGTTAGTAGGCCCAACCAAACATGTAGGCCAAATTCAGTTTAATATTCGAAACAGGAGTAAACAGGCGGCATAGCTTTGTTCAATGGAGAACAGCTGTAATGAGTGGCGCAGACACAGGTTGTAGGCCCACATTGAAAAAGTAGGCTCCAATCAGTTCAAAAATGGTTACAGGAGTAAACAGGCGGCATAGCTTTGTTCAATAAAGGACAGCTGTATTGAGTGGCGCAGACAGACACAGGTAGTAGGCAGGTAGTAGGCCTAAAATAAAAAAGTAGGCTCAATGCAGTTTTAAACGGGTTACAGGAGTGAACTTGCGGCATAGCGTTGTTCAGCGGAGGACAATTGTAAGGAGTGGCTCAGACAGACACAGGCAGTAGGCCTAAAATAAAAAAGCAGGCTCAATGCAGTTCCAAACCGGTTACAGGAGTGAACTGGCGGCATAGCGTTGTTCAGCGGAGGACAATTGTAAGGAGTGGCAGACACAGTTAGTAGGCCTAAAATAAAAAAGTAAGTAGGCTAAATGCAGTTCAAAATTGGTAACAGGAGTACACTGGCGGCATAGCTTTGTTCAGCGGAGGACAATTTGTAAGGAGTGGTGCAGACAGACTTAGTAGGCCTAAAATAAACAAGTAGGCTCAATGCAGTTCAAAATGGGTTACAGGGGTACACAGGCGGCATTGGTTTGTTCAGTGGAGGACGATTGTAAGGAGTGGCGCAGACAGACTTAGTAGGCCTAAAATAAACAAGTAGGCTCAATGCAGTTCAAAACGGGTTACAGGAGTGAACTGGCGGCATAGCGTTATTCAGCGGAGGACAATTGTAAGGAGTGGCAGACACAGTTAGTAGGCCCAAAAAAGTAAGTAGGCTAAATGCAGTTCAAAATTGGTAACAGTAGTAAATTGGCGGCATAGCTTTGTTCAGGGGAGGACAACTGTAAGGAGTGGCTGACACAGTTAGTAGGCCAAAATAATAAAGTGAGGTAAATGTCTGCCAAAAAATGTTCAAAAATAAACAGGTGGCATAGCTACGTACAGGGGTAGGCTCCTCTGCTGAGTAGCAGACAGTGGTAGTTGACGCAAAGCATTAAATGGTCTAAATGGATGCCAGGGCCACTGTATATTTTAACTATCATCTATCATTTCAACAAATTTGTATTGGCAGTGCCATTGAAGGATTTATCAGCACAGACTACACAGTGGTGGAGCAGGGAGAGGTAAGTATTGCAAGTGGTAGAGCACTGTTCGACCAGGGGGGAACACTCTCTCGTGGGCGGCAGTACTGGCACAGGGCCCCTCATATTACGACGGTGTGTCTGACTTTGGTTGTGCACCACCACCGTCAGAGACACTTCATTGTACTATGAGGGACCCTGTGCCAGTGCCGTCGCCCAAGAGTGGGCACACCCACCTGTCCAGGCAAATGGAACTCGCACGGGTGCTTGCGCTAGGTGGTGACCACGGCCCTGTGGGGGGAGTCAGCCCACTTAGGGATGTAAAAAAATGGCCTATGGTGGACATTCAGCAGCTTCAAATGGAGGAATTGGAGCAGTCAGTAAGAGGAGGCCAAAAGCAAGACATTTTTCAGGCAAGCTACGTGTCAGCAGGGGAAGGTGGGGCAAAATAATTAGAAATCCATGATTGGTTCATTTTAATAAAGGTTAGATCATCAACATTTTGGGTAGCCAGACGAGTCCTTTTTTCGGTCAGTATTGAACCAGCAGCACTGAAGACTTTTCTGATAGCCAATTCAGGCCAGGTGTCTATTTTAGATGCCCAGTAATCAAAGGGGAATGACGTGTGAGGGAGAACATCGATAAGGGAGGAAAAATAGTTCGTAACCATACTGGACAAATGTCTCCTGTCACTTTGAATTGATGCAGCAGTACCTGTCATGTCTGCGGTCATTGAGAAATCACTCCACAACCTGGTCATAAAACCCCTCTGTCCAACGCCACTTCAGATTTGTGCACCTCTAACACCTCTGCCATGTTGCCCCCTGCAGCTCGTGTGAGAACCATCACCGTCGCTGTGTGCTGGGAATGCCTGAACCAAACAGTCTACAAGAGTTGCTTGTTTGGTAGCCAATATTTGCTCAAGGTTCTCATGTGGCAAGATATTTTGTAATTTCCCTTTATAGCGTGGATCCAGGAGGCAGGCCAACCAGTAATCGTCATCAGTCATCATTTTTATAATGCGGGGGTCCCTTTTTAGGATATGCAAGGCATAATCAGCCATGTGGGCCAATGTTCCAGGTGTCAATTTACTGCTTGTGCTGGGTTGAGGAGCACTTTCTTGCAAATTAACATCACTTGTCTACCGCAAAAACCATGTACCTGACCTTGCAACGCCACCAGTTTCTATTGCCCCCTGAGAAGCATCCTCCCATAAATATTCATCCCCATCATCCTCCTCCTCTTCATCTGCCACCTCATCCAGGAGAGTTCCCTGAGCAGACAATGGCTGACTGTCATCAAGGCTTCCCTCATCCTTGGCTGCAGACGCCTGCTCCTTAATGTGCTTCAAACTTTGCATCAGCAGATGCATTAGTGGGATGCTAATGCTTATGATGGCGTCGTCTGCACTTACCAGCCGTGTGCATTCCTCAAAACACTGAAGGACTTGACAGAGGTCTTGTAGCTTCGACCATTGCACACCTGACAACTCCATGTCTGCCATCCCACTGCCTGCCCGTGTATGTGTATCCTCCCACAAATACATTAGATCATGCCTCTGTTCGCACAGCCTCTGAAGCATGTGCAGTGTGGAGTTCCACCTTGTTGCAACGCCGATTATTAGACGGTGCTGGGGAAGCTTCAGCGATCGCTGATGGTTCTGCATACGGCTGGAGTGTAGCGGCGACCGGCGGATGTGCGAGCAAAGTCTTCGCACCTTCAGGAGCAGGGCTGGTAACCCCGGATAACTTTTCAGGAAGCACTGCACCACCAGGTTCAAGGTGTGAGCCAGGCAAGGTATGTGTTTCAGTTCTGAAAGGGCTATGGCAGCCATAAAATTCCTTCCGTTATCACTGACTACCTTGCCTGCCTCAAGATGTACACTGCCCAGCCATGACTGAGTTTTCTTGCTGCAAGTACTCAGCCAGTACTTCCGCGGTGTGTCTGTTGTCGCCCAAACACTTCATTTCCAACACAGCCTGCTGACGGTTACCACTAGCTGTTCCATAATGTGACACCTCATGTGCAACACTGGCAGCTGCGGATGGAGTGGTAGGGCGACTGCGCTCTGTGGACGAGCTTTCGCTTCTGGAGGAGGAGGAGGAGGAAGAGGAGGGGTGTCGAATGCCTACTGCCAACTGTTTCCTAGACCGTGGGCTAGGCAGAACTGTCGCACTATGGCTGTCCCCTGTGGACCCTGCATCCACCACATTAATCTAGTGCGCCATGATGGACACGTAACGTCCCTGGCCATGCCTACTGGTCCATGCATCTGTTGTGAGGTGCACCTTTCTACTGACTGATTGCCTGAGTGCATGGACAATGCGGTCTTTGACATGCTGTTGGAGGGCTGGGATGGCTTTTCTCGCAAAGAAGTGTCGACTGGGTAGGTCATAGCGTGGTACTGCGTAGGCCATCAGGGCTTTGAAAGCTTCGCTTTCAACCAACCGGTAGGGCATCATCTCTAACGAGATTAGTCTAGCAATGTGGGCGTTCAAACCCTGTGTACGCAGATGAGAGGATGAGTACTTCCTTTTCCTAACGAGAGTCTCTTGTAGGGTGAGCTGGACTGGAGAGCTGCATATGGTGGAACTAGCAATGGTGGCGGTGGTGGACATGGCGGATTGAGAGAGGGTTGGTGATGGTATTCTCGATGTTGGCCTACATACAGTGTTTCCTAACAATAACCTTGTGATTCCCTGACTGCTTTGGCCTTGCGATGATACCTCCACATTTGCTGCTGGTGGGTCCTAACTGGTGGGCTTACAGTGAGGGAAGCAATGTAGCGTTGCTGACTACCTTCTTTCTGAGTGGGTGCACCAACGGTACAGGACGTTTGGTAGTTAGTCCAGGCTTGCAATTGCATGCTGGTTAAATGTCTACGCATGCACATTGTATTTAAATTTTGGACATTCTTCCCTCTGCTAAAGGTCTTTGAGCATTTCTTACAGATAACTTTGCACTGATCATTCAGATCTTGGTTAAAAAACTCCCACACTGCACTCTTTCTACTATCGAATACCTTTTCAGGCATTGCACGCTGTGCTACTTTAACCGGATGGCCACGCTGTCCCAAAAGTGTTTTTGGTTTTGTCAAACATTTTTGGCCAGATACGGGCCTGCCAGATGAAAGCTGTTGCGATGTAGATGCTTGCTGCGGATCATCTTCCTCCGCTTCAGAGCTACTGCCAGCGGCACCCGGTTCCCCCAATGGCTACCAATCTGGGTCAACAACTGTGTCATCTATCACCTCCTCTTCAATGTCATGTGCACCTTCCTCTGTGTCACTGTGCTAGGTGCTATAGCATTCGGGACGGGGCACCATAGTCTCATCAGGGTCACATTCTGGCTCAATACACTGTGAGGGCAAAGTAGTGATCTGAGTCAATGGAACAGCATAATAATCTAGCTGTGGCTGTGCATCTGTGCGCTCCATATCCGATTCATCTTGTAATGTGTCATGGTTCCCAATGGCAAGGGAACGTAAGAAACATATAAATAACAAACGAGCTCTCGGGTGATGGAAACTCGAGTTGACCGTGAGCTAAATCTACCACACAACTAATAGTAGCCAGGGAGCATACCTACGGCTTCCTATATGCCACGCACCAGCCGGAGGACTAACTACGCCTGGTAGAGGAAGAAACAGACCTGACTTACCTCTAGGGAAATACCCCAAAAGATGATAGCAGCCCCCCACATGTAATAACGGTGAATTAAGAGGAAAAGACATACACAGTATGAAAGTAGATTTAGCAAAGAGAGGTCCACTTACTAGATAGCAGAAAGATACACAAGAGGACTTCACGGTCAACTGAAAACCCTTTCAAAAACCATCCTGAAATTACTTTAAGACTCCTGTGTCAACTCATGACACAGGAGTGGCAATTTCAGCCCGCAAGAGCTTCCAGCTACAGAGAATTACAAAAACTGCAAACTGGACAAAAGATACAAAACAAAAGGACAAAGTCCACTTAGCTGATCAGCAGACTAGTAGCAGGAACATGCAACTGAAGGCTCTGGTTACAATGATGACCGGCAAGGAAATGACTGGAGAGCAAGGCTAAATAGGAAACTCCCAAACGCTGATGGAAGCAGGTGAACAGAAGCAGCAAAGTGCAAACAAGTCACCAATACCACCAGCAACCACCAGGGGAGCCCAAAAAGCGGATACACAACAGTACCCTCCCCTTAAGGAGGGGGCACCGAACCCTCACAAGAACCGCCAGGGCGATCTGGATGAGCCCTATGAAAGGCACGAACCAAATCCGAGGCATGAACATCAGAGGCAGTTACCCAAGAATTATCTTCCTGACCATAGCCCTTCCATTTAACCAGATATTGAAGTCTCCGTCTGGAAATACGGGAGTCCAAGATCTTTTCTACCACGTACTCCAATTCACCCTCCACCAGCACAGGAGCAGGAGGTTCAGTAGAAGGAACCACCGGTACCTCATATCTCCGCAACAGTGACCGATGGAACACATTATGGATAGCGAAAGATGCCGGGAGGTCCAAACGAAAGGAGACAGGGTTAAGAATCTCCAAAATCCTATAAGGACCGATGAACCGAGGCTTAAATTTAGGAGAAGAAACCCTCATAGGGACAAAACGGGAAGACAACCACACCAAGTCCCCAACACTAAGGTGGGGGCCAACACGACGACGGCGGTTAGCAAACTGCTGAGTCCTCTCCTGGGACAATTCCAAATTATCCACCACTTGTCCCCAAATCTGATGCAACTGATCCACTACCGCATCCACTCCAGGACAATCCGAAGATTCAACCTGACCAGATGAAAAACGCGGATGAAACCCTGAATTGCAAAAGAAAGGAGAAACCAAAGTGGCAGAACTAGCCCGATTATTAAGAGCAAACTCCGCCAACGGCAGAAAGGCAACCCAATCATCCTGATCCGCAGACACAAAACACCTCAAATAAGTCTCCAAAGTTTGATTAGTTCACTCCATCTGGCCATTGGTCTGAGGATGGAATGCAGACGAAAAAGACAAATCAATGCCCAACCTGGCACAGACTGCCCGCCAAAATCTAGACACGAACTGGGTACCCCTGTCAGAAACGATGTTTTCCGGTATACCATGCAAGCGAACCACATTTTGAAAAAACAGAGGGACCAACTCAGATGAGGAAGGCAACTTAGGCAATGGCACCAAATGAACCATTTTAGAAAAACGGTCACACACCACCCAGATGACAGACATCTTCTGAGAAACAGGGAGGTCCGAGATAAAGTCCATAGAGATGTGCGTCCAAGGCCTCTTCGGAATAGGCAAGGGCAACAACAACCCACTAGCCCTAGAACAACAAGGCTTGGCCCGAGCACACACATCGCAAGACTGCACAAAAACACGCACATCTCGAGACAGGGAAGGCCACCAGAAGGATCTAGCCACCAAATCTCTGGTGCCAAAAATTCCCGGATGACCTGCCAGAGTAGAAGAATGAACTTCCAAGATGACTCTAGTGGTCCACTCGTCAGGAACAAACAGTCTACCAGACGGACAACGATCAGGTCTATCCGCCTGAAATTCTTGCAAAGCACGTCGCAAATCTGGAGAGACAGCAGACAAAATCACTCCATCCTTAAGGACACCAGCAGGTTCAGAATTCCCAGGAGAGTCAGGCTCAAAACTCCTAGAAAGAGCATCTGCCTTCACATTCCTAGAACCCGGTAAGTACGAGACCACAAAATTAAACCGGGAAAAGAACAACGACCAACGTGCCTGTCTAGGATTCAGGCGCCTAGCAGACTCCAAATAAATTAAATTCTTGTGATCAGTCAAAACTACCACCTGATGTTTGGCACCCTCAAGCCAATGACGCCACTCCTCAAATGCCCACTTCATGGCCAAAAGCTCCCGATTACCAACATCATAGTTTCGCTCAGCGGCCGAAAATTTTCGCGAAAAGAATGCACAAGGTCTCATCACTGAGCAGTCGGAACTTTTCTGCGACAAAACCGCCCCCGCTCCGATCTCGGAAGCATCGACCTCAACCTGAAAGGCAAGAGAAACATCAGGCTGGCGCAACACAGGTGCAGACAAAAAGCGGCGCTTAAGCTCCCGAAAGGCCTCCACGGCAGCAGGGGACCAATTGGCAACATCAGCACCCTTTTTAGTCAAATCCGTCAGAGGTTTAGCAATGCCAGAAAAACCAGCTATAAATCGACGATAAAAATTAGCAAAGCCCAAGAATTTCTGGAGACTCTTCAGAGAAGTAGGCTGCGTCCAGTCGTAAATAGCCCGAACCTTGACATGGTCCATCTCAATAGAAGAAGGGGAAAAAATGTACCCCAAAAAGGAAATTTTTTGAACCCCAAAAACACACTTTGAACCCTTTACACACAAAGAATTCTCCCGCAAAACCTGAAAAACCCTCCTGACCTGCTGAACATGAGACTCCCAGTCATCAGAAAAAATCAAAATATCATCCAAGTACACTATCATAAATTTATCCAAATATTCACGGAAAATATCATGCATTAAGGACTGAAAGACAGAAGGTGCATTAGAAAGGCCGAAAGGCATTACCAAATACTCAAAATGGCCCTCAGGCGTATTAAATGCGGTTTTCCACTCATCCCCCTGCTTAATTCGCACCAAATTATACGCCCCACGAAGATCAATCTTAGAGAACCACTTAGCCCCCCTTATGCGAGCAAACAAATCAGTCAGCAAAGGCAACGGATACTGATATTTGACTGTAATTTTATTCAGGAGTCGATAATCAATACAAGGCCTCAGAGAGCCATCCTTTTTAGAGACAAAGAAAAAACCGGCTCCTAAAGGTGATGAAGAAGGATGAATATGTCCCTTTTCCAGGGACTCCTTAATATACTCGCGCATAGCAGCATGTTCAGGTACAGATAGGTTAAACAAACGACCCTTTGGAAATTTACTGCCAGGAATCAGATCTATGGCGCAATCACAATCCCTGTGAGGAGGGAGTGAACCAATTTTAGGCTCTTCAAAAATATCACGATAATCAGACAAAAATGCCGGAATCTCAGATGGAATAGATGATGAAATGGACACCAAAGGAGTGTCCCCATGAGCCCCCCGACATCCCCAGCTTAACACAGACATAGCTTTCCAGTCAAGGACTGGGTTATGAGACTGTAACCATGGTAATCCAAGCACCAAAACATCATGTAAATTGTACAACACAAGGAAGCGAATCACCTCCTGATGGTCTGGAGTCATACGCATAGTCACTTGCGTCCAGAACTGTGGTTTATTACAAGCCAAAGGTGTAGAATCAATACCCTTCAGAGGTATAGGGACTTCCAGAGGCTCTAAATCAAACCCACAGCGCCTGGCAAAGGACCAGTCCATAAGACTCAGAGCGGCGCCAGAGTCCACATAGGCATCCACGGTAATAACTGATAATGAACAAATCAAGGTTACAGACAAAATAAATTTGGACTGTAAAGTGCCAATTGATATAGACTTGTCAACCTTCCTAGTACGTTTAGAGCATGCCGATATAACATGAGCAGAATCACCACAATAGAAGCATAACCCATTTTTACGCCTATAATTCTGCCGCTCGCTTCTGGACATAATTCTGTCACATTGCATTTTCTCTGGCGTCTCTTCAGAAGATACCGCCAAATGGTGCACGGGTTTGCGCTCCCGCAAACGCCGATCAATCTGAATTGCCAATGTCATGGACTCATTCAGACCTGTAGGCGCAGGGAACCCGACCATAACATCTTTAACGGCATCAGAAAGGCCCTCTCTGAAATTTGCCGCTAAGGCGCACTCATTCCACTGAGTAAGCACAGACCATTTACGAAATTTTTGGCAGTATATCTCAGCTTCATCTTGCCCTTGAGATAGGGCTATCAAAGCTTTTTCAGCTTGAATCTCCAAATTAGGTTCCTCATAAAGCAACCCTAAAGCCAGGAAAAACGCATCCACATTGAGCAACGCAGGATCCCCTGGTGCCAATGAAAATGCCCAATTTTGAGGGTCACCTCGCAGCAAAGAAATTACAATCTTAACCTGCTGGACAGGATCTCCTGAGGAGTGAGGTCTGAGAGAAAGGAACAATTTACAATTATATTTGAAATTCAGAAACCGAGATCTATCTCCGGAAAACACCTCTGGTGTAGGGATTTTAGGTTCAGAAATAGGAGTATGCATAACAAAATCTTGTAAATTTTGAACCTTCGTAGCAAGATTATTTAAACCTGCAGCCAAACTCTGAGGATCCATCTTTAAACAGGTGAGCTCAGAGCCATTCAAGGATTATAAGGAGAGAAAGGCAAAGGCAGTAATTAGAGCTGAAATACAACTGATCCAACTATGGAGCAAGCATAGGGAAAAAGAAGAAAAAAAAAATTTTTTACAGACTTCTTTTTTCTCTTCTTTCTTCTGCCAATAAGTTTTAACTCGGGCCGGTCATACTGTCATGGTTCCCAATGGCAAGGGAACGTAAGAAACATATAAATAACGAACGAGCTCTCGGGTGATGGAAACTCGAGTTGACCGTGAGCTAAATCTACCACACAACTAATAGTAGCCAGGGAGCATACCTACGGCTTCCTATATGCCACGCGCCAGCCGGAGGACTAACTACGCCTGGTAGAGGAAGAAACAGACCTGACTTACCTCTAGGGAAATACCCCAAAAGATGATAGCAGCCCCCCACATGTAATAACGGTGAATTAAGAGGAAAAGACATACACAGTATGAAAGTAGATTTAGCAAAGAGAGGTCCACTTACTAGATAGCAGAAAGATACAAAAGAGGACTTCACGGTCAACTGAAAACCCTTTCAAAAACCATCCTGAAATTACTTTAAGACTCCTGTGTCAACTCATGACACAGGAGTGGCAATTTCAGCCCGCAAGAGCTTCCAGCTACAGAGAATTACAAAAACTGCAAACTGGACAAAAGATACAAAACAAAAGGACAAAGTCCACTTAGCTGATCAGCAGACTAGTAGCAGGAACATGCAACCGAAGGCTCTGGTTACAATGATGACCGGCAAGGAAATGACTGGAGAGCAAGGCTAAATAGGAAACTCCCAAACGCTGATGGAAGCAGGTGAACAGAAGCAGCAAAGTGCAAACAAGTCACCAATACCACCAGCAACCACCAGGGGAGCCCAAAAAGCGGATACACAACAGTAATGGGCTGTTAACTATTTCCCTTTCTAACCCTGGCACGGTATGTGTAAAGAGCTCCATGGAGTAAACTGTAGTGTCGCCTGCCTCATCCTTCACTTTTGCTTTGGGTGAAGGACACAAGGAAGCGACTTGTTCCTGACCGGGAGCATCCACTGACGACTCGCTGCTTTTATATTTCAAACTTTCTGAAGAGGAGGCGAAAGAGCTAGAGGCTGAGTCAGCAATGAAAGCCAAAACTTGTTCCTGCTACTCCGGCTTTAAAAGCGGTTTTCCTACTCTCAGATAAGGGAGCCTTCGAGGCCTTGTGTAGCCAGACGATGACGCTGTCTGAACAACTCGAGCCTTAGGTGCTATTTTGCTTTTCCCACTACCACCAGATGCTCCACCACCACCACCATCATTACCAGCTGGCAATGACCGCCCACGGCCTCTTCCACCAGACTTCCTCATTTTTGGGAAAATGTAACCAAACTAACAACTGTTATATAATACTGTAAAACAAGGTAGAAGGTGTATATAAACGTGCTGAGAATTTAAATCTCCCTTTTTTGGGGGGGAGACTGTACCCAAACTCAGGCCCACTGTATTACACTACACAATGTAAGTGGCAGAACGTGGCTGGCAGATATACGACAAACAGAACTGATGCAGATCCACTTAGTGGCAATTTAAATCTCCCTTTTTTAGGGGTGACACTGCATCCAAACTCAGGCCCACTGTATTACACTACACAATGTAAGTGGCAGAAAGTGGCTGGCAGATATACGACAAACAGAACTGACGCAGATCCACTTAGTGGCAATTTAAATCTCCCTTTTTTGTGTGGGAGACTGCTGCAAAAATCAGGCCCACTGTATTACACTACACAATGTAAGTGGCAGAACGTGGCTGGCATATATACAACAAAAAGAACTGATGCAGATCCACTTAGTGGCAATTTAAATATCCCATTTTTGTGTGGGAGACTGCTGCAAAAATCAGGCCCACTGTATTACACTACACAATGTAAGTGGCAGAAAGTGGCTGGCAGATATACGACAAACAGAACTGACGCAGATCCACTTAGTGGCAATTTAAATCTCCCTTTTTTGTGTGGGAGACTGCTGCAAAAATCAGGCCCACTGTATTACACTACACAATGTAAGTGGCAGAAAGTGGCTGGCAGATATACGACAAACAGAACTGACGCAGATCCACTTAGTGGCAATTTAAATCTCCCTTTTTTGTGTGGGAGACTTGTAATGAACTGGTGGCCTAGGAGCAGCATGGATGAGCTCTGGAGTAGGTGGCCTCTATACTGACCCCAGACCCTGAACTTAACACATCAACTAGAAGTAGCCGTGGGATGTTCCTGTCACTCCCTAGACACCTCGTCACGGCCGGAGGACTAATTACACCTAAAGAAAGAAACAGGAAAACTATCTTGCCTCAGAGAAAATCCCCAAAGGAAAGGCAGCCCCCCACAAATATTGACTGTGAGTGGAGAGGGAAATTACAAACGCAGACTGAAAACAGAATTTAGCAAAGGAGGCCACGCTACCTAGAAAGAAAAGACAGGAAAGAGTACTGTGCGGTCAGTATGAAAAATACTACAAAATCCACCACAGATAATACAAAACTCTCCACACCTAACTAAAGGCATGAAGGGTAACTCTGTGACTCCAGAGCTTCCAACTTGGCTGAATAAATCTTAACACAGACAAAGCTGGACAAGAAATATCATAGCAATTCACAGAACTATTAAGTCCACCGCATGTGGCCTGCAAAAACAGAGCCAGGACTTATCTTTGATGATTTGGACAATCCAGAAGGAGAAATCAAGCAGAGATGTGGATCCCTAGAAAACAATGGACAACTGGCACTCACTAAAGGAAGGAGCCAGACTAAATAGCCCCGTCCAAAGTGGAAGCAGCTGATGACTGTTGTGAAGGACAAACAGCAGCACTACCACTTATAACCACCGGAGGGAGCCTAAGAGCAGAACCCACAACAGAATTCACAACAGAGACTGCTGCAAAAATCAGGCCCACTGTATTACACTACACAATGTAAGTGGCAGAACGTGGCTGGCAGATATCCGACAAACAGAACTGACGCAGATCCACTTAGTGGCAATTTAAATCTCCCTTTTTTGTGTGAGAGACTGCTGCAAAACTCAGGCCCACTGTATTATACTACAAAATGTAAGTGGCAGAACGTGGCTGGCAGATATACGACAAACAGAACTGACGCAGATCCACTTAGTGGCAATTTAAATCTCCCTTTTTTGGGTGGGAGACTGCTGCAACAATCAGGCCCAGTATATTACACCTCACAATGTAAGTGGCAGAACGTGGCTGGAAGATATATAAAAAAAAGGGACTGTACTACAATAACAATCTCCCTACAATGATCTCAGGACAAGTATGGCAGCCAGCAATAAAAACGACTGCTGCACACAAAAGTGTGGACAAATAAACAATAGAACTGTGCAGAAAGGAGCAACAGGATTTTTGCTTTTAAAAAAGCAGTTGGTTTTCACAGCGGCGTACAAACAGCAATGCAGCTATCAGGGAGCCTTATAAGGCAGCCTAATAAGCTACAGAGCTGATGAACAGAAATCTGGCCTCCACTGTCCCTGCAAAGAAAAGGTGGTGTTGGACAGTGGAAATCGCTACAGCACAAGCTGTTTGGGGGTTAATCTTCCCTCCCTAAGTATATCCCTGCTTCTGACGAAGCTGCAGCAACCTCTCCCTATGCTCAGATTGGCAGAAGTAAGATGGCGGTCGGCGTGCACGCCCCTTTATAGCCCCTGTGATGCCGCAGAAAGCAAGCCAATCACTGTCATGCCCTTCTCTAAGATGGTGGGGACCGAGACCTATGTCATCACGCTGTCCACACTCTGCTTCCTCCTTCATTGGCTGAGAAATGGCGCTGAAAGCGTCATGCGAAACACGACTTTGCCGACAGCCGACAGCATGGCCGATCCCACACTGGGATCGGGTTGGGTTTCATGAAACCCGACTTTGCCGAAAGTCGGCGATTTTTCAATTTGTCCGATCCGTTTCGCTCAACCTTAGTAGTCACCGGGAATGTTTTTCACTTCACAGGTGGGCCCTGTCAGGTTTAATAAGTGGGATTTCTTGCCTTATAAATGGTGTTGGGACCATCAGTTGTGCAGAAGTCTGGTGGATACACAGCTGATAGTCCTACTGAATAGACTATTAGAATTTGTATTATGGCAAGAAAAAAACAGCTAAGTAAAGAAAAAAACGAGTGGCCATCATTACTTTAAGAAATGAAGGTCAGTCAGTCCGAAAAATTGGGAAAACTTTGAAAATGTCCCCAAATGCATTGGCAAAAACCATCAAGCGCTACAAAGAAACTGGCTCACATGAGGAATGGAAGACCAAAAGTCACCTCTGCTTCTGAGGATAAGTTTATCCGAGTCACCAGCCTCAGAAATCGCAGGTTAACAGCAGCTCAGATTAGAGACCAGGTCAATGCCACACAGAGTTCTAGCAGCAGACACATCTATACAACAACCGCTAAGAGGATACTTTGTGCAGCAGGCCTTCATGGTAAAATAGCTGCTAGGAAACCACTGCTAAGGACAGGCAAGGAGCTGAAGAGACTTGTTTGGGCTAAAGAACACAAGGAATGGACACTAGACCAGTGGAATTCTGTGCTTTCGTCTGATGAGTCCAAATTTGAGATCTTTGGTTCCAACCACCGTGTCTTTGTGCGACCCAGAAAAGGTGAACAGATGGACTCTACATGCCTGGTTCCCACCGTGAAGCATGGAGGAGGAGGTGTGATGGTGTAGGGGTGCTTTGCTGGTGACATTGTTGGAGATTTATTAAAAATTGAAGGCATACTGAACCAGCATGGCTACCACAGCATCTTGCAGCAGCATGCTATTCCATCCGGTTTGCGTTTAGTTGGACCATCATTTGTTTTTCAACAGGACAATGACCCCAAACACACCTCCAGGCTGTGTAAGGGATATTTGACCAAGAAGGAGAGTGATGGGGTGCTACGCCAGATGACCTGGCCTCCACAGTCACCAGACCTGAACCCAATCGAGATGGTTTGGGGTGAGCTGGACCGCAGAGTGAAGGCAAAAGGGCCAACAAGTGCTAAGAATCTCTGGGAACTCCTTCAAGATTGTTGGAAGACCATTCCCGCTGACTACCTCTTGAAGCTCATCAAGAGAATGCCAAGAGTATGCAAAGCAGTCATCAAAGCAAAAGGTGGCTACTTTGAAGAACCTAGTATATAAGACATAATTTCAGTTGTTTCACACTTTTTTGTTAAGTATATAATTCCACATGTGTTAACTCATAGTTTTGATGCCTTCAGTGTGAATGTACAATTTTCATAGTCATGAAAATACAGAATAATCTTTAAATCAGAAGGTGTGTCCAAATTTTTGGTCTGTATTGTATGTTTTGTAGCATACTTTTTGTCCTTGACAGCCCCATTAAAAGCTGTATGGCCTTTATTCACTGTAGTGTGATACCAATTTTTATTCTGATATTTCTGTTTAAAATATATAGGTAAATGGCAGTGACTTTCTACTGAAAGTCATATTAGCGTGTCATTTGCCTCTCATTTCTCCTAGTATTAATGGTGCACATTCATCATGCAAATTGCCTCTTCATTGAAAAAGAGGACTTGAACACTATAGCGCCACCTTTGGAAATAGCAATCCTACAAGTCACAGTCAACCCTTTAATGAGTCTTGCAATATGACTTAAGATAGGAGCCAAATCAGTATCTCAATTCACAGACACGGTGTTTTGGGCTGTTGGCCCTCGTCAGTGCCAAGCATGAGAACTGATTTGACTAGATGAGAGGCTCTGGACTGAGGTCTAAGGGGTAAGGTTTCTCCACAACGAGAAACCTTATCCCTTAGACCTCAGCACTTTCATCAGGAAGTCCGTTTTGATAGTGTCCACAGCAGACAAGAGTCTATGTTGGGGTACATAGTTCCAGAGTAGGGGGGATGCACTGGAAAAATCTTGTATGCAATTCAGGGAAGTAGAGAAGGAAATCTTATGAAGATCTGAGGTTGGTGAAGGCAAGTGCTGGGAGACTAGGTCACAGATGTATGCAGAAGACAAGTTGCAGATGCCATGTTTTGGGCTTTGAATTTGAGTCTCTGTGCAATTGGGAGCTAGTGAACGGATTGACAGAGAAGAAAGGTTGGAGAATAGTGGGGGGATAGGTGAATTAGAATGGCAGCAGAGTTTAGGACAGATTGGAGGTGTGTGAGAGTGTTAGAAGGGAGACCACAGAGCAGGAGATTGCAATTGTCAAGGCAGGAGATGATAAGGGCATGCACTACAGTTTTTGCAGATTCTTGATTAAGTAATGTGCAAATCTGGAACATATTTTTGAGTTGGAGTTGGCAGGAAGAAGAAAGGGCTTGGATATGTGGTGCGAAGGAGACATCAGAGTCAAGTGTTACCGCGAGGCATCAAGCTTGTGAGACAGGCTAGAGTGAGCAGCCATTGACTTTGATGGAGGGTTGAGTGAGATGGGGAAAGATGACTATTTTTTGCTAAGTTTTATTAAACAAGCAATGAAGAAGGATGACATAGAGGACAGACATTGTGGGATTCTCGTTAGTAAGGAGGTGATTTCGGGTCTAGAAACATAGATCTGTGTGTCATCAGTAGTGTTGAGCGATACTTTCCGATATCGGAAAGTATCGGTATCGGAAAGTATCGGCCGATACCGTCAAAATATCGGATCTAATCCGATACCGATACCCGATCCCAATGCAAGTCAATGGGACGAAAATATCGGAATTAAAATAAACCCTTTATAATTTTGTAGGTTCATTCTACATGAAGGAAAACAACTAAAAATAATGTAGGATGTATTGGGGGACGTGGCGGAGACATTAAAGGCACAGAGGTGTAGCCCAATGTAATAGAATAGCAGGATTTTGTTTTTTTTATGACGTTTGGCGGTAGAAAGATTTTGACTATGTTAATTTTTTTTTTATTTTGTCAGATATTGATGTTTCACTACTTCCACGCCCTTCACCTTCTTTTTTACTTCTCCCACACTTTCTTCTTCATTATCCTCATCATCAGCTTCTTTGACATCAACTTCTTCACCTTATTCATCTTCTTCTTCATCTTCTACCTATTATTTTTTTGGTTACATTGTTCATATTCTTTTTATTTTACTATTATCTTCATCATATTCTACTTCTTCATCATATTCTTATTTGTGACAGGCATTCCCGTAGTTGTTATCTATAAAAGTTTGAAGATTACACCTTCCGTTCTGCCTGTCACAAAACAGTTACATTTGTCCACGTTCAGTTTGGCCTGCAGCATCAGGCTTTATCCAGGGGCACCACGAGGAGGAACGGACTCACCCCCATACACTGCTTAGTCTTCTTCTGCTTATAATTTAGATAATATTTTTTGCTCTGATATTTAGTGTTATGCTTAATGTTCTTCTGCTCTTTGTTCTGCAGCCTCTTGTTCTTCTGCTTCTCGGTCTTCCAGGTCGTCGTCGTCTCCAGGGTCGTCGTCTCCGGGGTCGTCGTCATCGGGGTGGTCTTCAGGGTCGTCGTCTCCGGGGTCGTCGTCATCGGGGTGGTCTTCAGGGTCATCGTCTCCAGGGTCGTCGTCATCACGGTGGTTGTCGTCTCTGGTGTCATCGTCATCTTAGGGGTGGTCTTCCGGGTCATCGTGTTTAGTCTCTTGAACTTGGAAATGTAGCAGAAGGTACAAGAAGGCTGAGAAAATGCCGAGAACCAGCTGATGGAACTGGAACTCGGATGGCTACCCGAAGGTCCAAGAGCCAATGGAACTACCGAGGACCAGCTGACGTTACTGGAACCCGGTTACTAAGCAGGAGGTACCCGTGCTTGAAAGCACTACCAAGGACCACCTGACGTTGGTGGAACTCGGATACCCAGAGGGAGGCACCTAAGCCAAAGGCTCTGCCCGGAACCAGCTGACGGTACTGGAACCAGGATGGGGAGCAGAAGGTACAAGAGCAAAAGACAGTGCCGAGAACCAGCTGATGGTGCTGGAACCCGGATGGGTAGCCGAAGGTCCAAGAGCCAATGGAACTACCGAGGACCAGCTGACGTTACTGGAACCCGGTTACTAAGCAGGAGGTACCCGTGCCTGAAAGCACTACCAAGGACCACCTGACGTTGGTGGAACTCGGATACCCAGAGGGAGGCACCTAAGCCAAAGGCTCTGCCCGGAACCAGCTGACGGTACTGGAACCAGGATGGGGAGCAGAAGGTACGAGAGCAAGTGTCTGCGTGGCTTTTGCAGGACACGATGCCGGCTGCACAGCAGGGGAACAGCTGGCGGTGCTGAACCCCACTGACACATTGGCTGGTGTTTTTCTCTGTGCAGCTAGCAGTACCGGGCCCCAACTGGCGGTGTTAGAGCCCGGGGTCAGCAGGAGGAGGAGATGGAGCAGAGTGTAGGCCGAAGCCTGCACTGGCGGCAGCTTTGGGTCTGTTGTGCCTGCGTGGCAGTTGCAGGACACGTTGCCGGCTGCACAGCAGGGGAACAGCTGGCGGTGCTGAACCCCACTGACACATTGGCTGGTGTTTGGCTCTGTGCAGCTAGCAGTACCGGGCCCCAACTGGCAGTGTTGGAGCCCGGGCTCTGCAGGGGGAGCAGAGTGTAGGCCGAAGCCTACTTGAACCAATTTCAAAGGTAACCTTTAACCCCCCCTCAGGGGTTACAAAGTAGAAGAGCCACAGCTTATGCAGCAGTAGTGCTGCACAAGTCAAAGGTTGCTCTTTTAATTTTGCTCCTTGCACACGCTGAATGAAACACGTATAACATTTAGCCCTTTATACAGTCAAACTGTGTTGGAGGCGCGAGTTCCCTTTGTAATGAGACGCAGCACAGATGTCAAGAATCCCACCTTGGTGCTGGATGCAGCCTCCTGAGCGTTGTTATTTGCTGTACAGGAGTCTGCGCTGTCGTGTTATCCCCTGGCCTAGCGCTGTTAGCGCTGCCCATCTTCTGACCTCATTTAATGTCGGCCGCTGCGGTTCGCGATGACCATGAATCCCAGCCCCGCGGTGTCTTAACATTGTTAAAACACTGCGGGGCTGTGATTCATGGCCTGGCGCAGCACATATGTTCGCCTCTCGCACTCGGGTCCTTACACCCGCTGCAGACTGTGCGGCGTCAGCTGATCCCTTATCGCATGCCACGGCCATGAAGCCGCACAGTCTGAAGAAGGCGGAAGGAGATGAGGGACAGGCGAAGTGATGCACTGCTCATGCCCATCAATCACACCCTCGCAGTCCCAAGAAATAAGACACCGAGGGGCGTTGTGTGGGTCGGGGCGGCCGCAGAGGCGCAGGCAGCCAAACAATGATGCCAGAAGATGGGCAGCGCTACCAAGGGGGTTGCAGCGTGTCATTACAAAGGAAAGTCACACCCCCGGGACGGTTAAATGGTCACACAGAGGACACATTTCAGACTTGTTTTCAGTTCCACATGTGCGAGGAGAATACGTTTATGAGCCACCTTGCACACATGCAGCATTACCGCTGTACAAGGTGGCCTTAAAAACGTACAAACACCTGGGGGAGGGGGGACAGGTTCCCTTCAATTTCAGTTCTTGTGTCTGCGTGGCTTTTGCAGGACACGATGCCGGCTGCACAGCAGGGGAACAGCTGGCGGTGCTGAACCCCACTGACACATTGGCTGGTGTTTTTCTCTGTGCAGCTAGCAGTACCGGGCCCCAACTGGCGGTGTTAGAGCCCGGGGTCAGCAGGAGGAGGAGATGGAGCAGAGTGTAGGCCGAAGCCTGCACTGGCGGCAGCTTTGGGTCTGTTGTGCCTGCGTGGCAGTTGCAGGACACGTTGCCGGCTGCACAGCAGGGGAACAGCTGGCGGTGCTGAACCCCACTGACACATTGGCTGGTGTTTGGCTCTGTGCAGCTAGCAGTACCGGGCCCCAACTGGCAGTGTTGGAGCCCGGGCTCTGCAGGGGGAGCAGAGTGTAGGCCGAAGCCTACTTGAACCAATTTCAAAGGTAACCTTTAACCCCCCCTCAGGGGTTACAAAGTAGAAGAGCCACAGCTTATGCAGCAGTAGTGCTGCACAAGTCAAAGGTTGCTCTTTTAATTTTGCTCCTTGCACACGCTGAATGAAACACGTATAACATTTAGCCCTTTATACAGTCAAACTGTGTTGGAGGCGCGAGTTCCCTTTGTAATGAGACGCAGCACAGATGTCAAGAATCCCACCTTGGTGCTGGATGCAGCCTCCTGAGCGTTGTTATTTGCTGTACAGGAGTCTGCGCTGTCGTGTTATCCCCTGGCCTAGCGCTGTTAGCGCTGCCCATCTTCTGACCTCATTTAATGTCGGCCGCTGCGGTTCGCGATGACCATGAATCCCAGCCCCGCGGTGTCTTAACATTGTTAAAACACTGCGGGGCTGTGATTCATGGCCTGGCGCAGCACATATGTTCGCCTCTCGCACTCGGGTCCTTACACCCGCTGCAGACTGTGCGGCGTCAGCTGATCCCTTATCGCATGCCACGGCCATGAAGCCGCACAGTCTGAAGAAGGCGGAAGGAGATGAGGGACAGGCGAAGTGATGCACTGCTCATGCCCATCAATCACACCCTCGCAGTCCCAAGAAATAAGACACCGAGGGGCGTTGTGTGGGTCGGGGCGGCCGCAGAGGCGCAGGCAGCCAAACAATGATGCCAGAAGACGGGCAGCGCTACCAAGGGGGTTGCAGCGTGTCATTACAAAGGAAAGTCACACCCCCGGGACGGTTAAATGGTCACACAGAGGACACATTTCAGACTTGTTTTCAGTTCCACATGTGCGAGGAGAATACGTTTATGAGCCACCTTGCACACATGCAGCATTACCGCTGTACAAGGTGGCCTTAAAAACGTACAAACACCTGGGGGAGGGGGGACAGGTTCCCTTCAATTTCAGTTCTTGTGTCTGCGTGGCTTTTGCAGGACACGATGCCGGCTGCACAGCAGGGGAACAGCTGGCGGTGCTGAACCCCACTGACACATTGGCTGGTGTTTTTCTCTGTGCAGCTAGCAGTACCGGGCCCCAACTGGCGGTGTTAGAGCCCGGGGTCAGCAGGAGGAGGAGATGGAGCAGAGTGTAGGCCGAAGCCTGCACTGGCGGCAGCTTTGGGTCTGTTGTGCCTGCGTGGCAGTTGCAGGACACGTTGCCGGCTGCACAGCAGGGGAACAGCTGGCGGTGCTGAACCCCACTGACACATTGGCTGGTGTTTGGCTCTGTGCAGCTAGCAGTACCGGGCCCCAACTGGCGGTGTTGGAGCCCGGGCTCTGCAGGGGGAGCAGAGTGTAGGCCGAAGCCTACTTGAACCAATTTCAAAGGTAACCTTTAACCCCCCCTCAGGGGTTACAAAGTAGAAGAGCCACAGCTTATGCAGCAGTAGTGCTGCACAAGTCAAAGGTTGCTCTTTTAATTTTGCTCCTTGCACACGCTGAATGAAACACGTATAACATTTAGCCCTTTATACAGTCAAACTGTGTTGGAGGCGCGAGTTCCCTTTGTAATGAGACGCAGCACAGATGTCAAGAATCCCACCTTGGTGCTGGGTGCAGCCTCCTGAGCGTTGTTATTTGTTGTACAGGAGTCTGCGCTGTCGTGTTATCCCCTGGCCTAGCGCTGTTAGCGCTGCCCATCTTCTGACCTCATTTAATGTCGGCCGGTGCGGTTCGCGATGCCCATGAATCCCAGCCCCGCAGTGTCTTGACATAGTTAAAACACTGCGGGGCTGGGATTCATGGCCTGGCGCAGTACATATGTTCGCCTCTCACACTCGGGTCCTTACACCCGCTTCAGACTGTGCGGCGTCAGCTGATCCCTTATCGCATGCCGCGGCCATGAGGCCGCACAGTCTGAGGAAGGCGGAAGGAGATGAGGGACAGGCGAAGAAATGCACCGTTCATGCCCATCAATCACACCCTCGCAGTCCAAATAAATAAGACACCGAGGGGCGTTGTGTGGGGCAAGGCGGCCGCAGAGGCACAGGCAGCCAAACAATGATATCAGAAGACGGCCAGCGCTACCAAGGAGCTTGTTGCGTGTCAATACAAAGGAAAATCACACCTGAGGGACGTTTTAATGGTCGCAGAGGACTCATTTTTAGACGTGTTCACTTCAACATGGGCAAGGAGATTAAGTTTCTGAGCCACCTTGCACACATGCAGCATTACTGTCATACAAGGTGGCTGTAAAACGTAAAAACGCCTGGGGGAGGGGGGACAGGTTTCCTTCAATTTCAGTTCTTGTGTCTGCGTGGCTGTTGCAGGACACGTTGCCGGCTACACAGCAGGGGAACAGCTGGCGGTGCTGAACCCCACTGACACATTGGCTGGTGTTTGGCTCTGTGCAGCTAGCACATCTGGGCCCCAACTGGCGGTGTTAGAGCCCAGGGTCAGCAGGAGGAGGAGATGGAGCAGAGTGTAGGCCGAAGCCTGCACTGGCGGCAGCTTTGGGTCTGTTGTGCCTGCGTGGCAGTTGCAGGACACGTTGCCGGCTGCACAGCAGGGGAACAGCTGGCGGTGCTGAACACCACTGACACATTGGCTGGTGTTTGGCTCTGTGCAGCTAGCACATCTGGGCCCCAACTGGCGGTGTTAGAGCCCAGGGTCAGCAGGAGGAGGAGAGGGAGCAGAGTGTAGGCCGAAGCCTGCACTGGAGCAAGTTGAAAGGGAAACTTTAACCCCCCCCCCCAGGCGTTTGTAGCTGAAAGAGCCATCGTGTACAGCACTAATGCTGGAAAAGGTAAACTTAGCTCTTTTAATTATGGTCCTTGCACATGCTGAACCTAACACTTATAAAAAGTGTCCCCTCCTACCGTGATACCGTCCGGTAGGTGGAACTTTCCTTTGTGATGTGACGCAGCACAGCCGTCATTCTTACCCCCTTGGCGCCGTGCGCCGCCTCCTCAGCGTTGTTTGAATCAGTCCCGGAGCCTGCGCTCTTAGGTTAGCCCTTGGCCATGCACACATTTTGCGCTGCCCGTCTTCTGACATCATTTGGTGTCAGGCTGGCTGCGCTTGTGCGGCCGCGCTGGCCGAGAGCCCGCCTCGTACTGTCTTCTGATTTCATCCCACTGGGGGCCTGAGATCCATGGACATGCGCAGTGCATATCTGAACCTCCACCTCTCACTCATCTCCCTACGGCTTCTTCTGACTGTGCGGTGTCACGGCCGTGGCATGCTATTAGGGACCAGCTGACACCGCACAGTTTGAAGAAGCCGTAGGGAGATGAGTGAGAGGTGGAGGTTCAGATATGCACTGCGCATGTCCATGGATCTCAGGCCCCCAGTGGGATTAAATCAGAAGACAGTACGAGGCGGGCTCTCGGCCAGCGCGGCCGCACAGGCGCAGCCAGCCTGACACCAAATGATGTCAGAAGACGGGCAGCGCAAAATGTGTGCATGGCCAAGGGCTAACCTAAGAGCGCAGGCTCCGGGACTGATTCAAACAACGCTGAGGAGGCGGCGCACGGCGCCAAGGGGGTAAGAATGACGGCTGTGCTGCGTCACATCACAAAGGAAAGTTCCACCAACCGGACGGTATCACGGTAGGAGGGGACACTTTTCATAAGTGTTAGGATCAGCATGTGCAAGGAGCACCACGAAAAGAGGCACTTTTTCCCTTTGCATCATTACTGCTGCACAAGGTGGCTCCTTCAGTAACAAACGCCTGGGGGGGGGGGACAGGTTCCCTTCAATTTAACTTGTTGGGCCTGCGTGGCGGTCGCAGTACACGTTGCCGGCTGCACAGCAGGAGAACAGCTGGCGGTGCTGAACCCCACTAACACATTGGCGAGGTGTTTGGCTCTGTGCGGACAGCACTTCTGGACGGCAACTAGCGGTGTTGGAGCCCAGGGACAGGTGGAGGAGGAGGAGGTAGGAGGAGGTAGGAGGGATTGCCACACACACAGCAGGGGAACAGCTGACATTACTGAACCCCAATAACAGAGGAGGGACTGTTGACTGTGCGTACAGCACTTCTGGACGGCAACTGGCGGTGTTGGAGCCCAGGGACAGGTGGAGGAGGAGGAGGTAGGAGGAGGTAGGAGGGATTGCCACACACACAGCAGGGGAACAGCTGACGTTACTGAACCCCAATAACAGAGGAGGGACTGTTGACTGTGCGTACAGCACTTCTGGACGGCAACTGGCGGTGTTGGAGCCCAGGGACAGGTGGAGGAGGAGGAGGTAGGAGGAGGTAGGAGGGATTGCCACACACACAGCTGGGGAACAGCTGACGTTACTGAACCCCAATAACAGAGGAGGGACTGTTGACTGTGCGTACAGCACTTCTGGACGGCAACTGGCGGTGTTGGAGCCCAGGGACAGGTGGAGGAGGAGGAGGTAGGAGGAGGTAGGAGGGATTGCCACACACACAGCAGGGGAACAGCTGACGTTACTGAACCCCAATAACAGAGGAGGGACTGTTGACTGTGCGTACAGCACTTCTGGACGGCAACTGGCGGTGTTGGAGCCCAGGGACAGGTGGAGGAGGAGGAGGTGGAGGAGGTAGGAGGGATTGCCACACACACAGCTGGGGAACAGCTGACGTTACTGAACCCCAATAACAGAGGAGGGACTGTTGACTGTGCGTACAGCACTTCTGGACGGCAACTGGCGGTGTTGGAGCCCAGGGACAGGTGGAGGAGGAGGAGGTAGGAGGAGGTAGGTGGGATTGCCACACACACAGCAGGGGAACAGCTGACGTTACTGAACCCCAATAACAGAGGAGGGACTGTTGACTGTGCGTACAGCACTTCTGGACGGCAACTGGCGGTGTTGGAGCCCAGGGACAGGTGGAGGAGGAGGAGGTAGGAGGAGGTAGGAGGGATTGCCACACACACAGCAGGGGAACAGCTGACGTTACTGAACCCCAATAACAGAGGAGGGACAGTTGACTGGGCGTACAGCACTTCTGGACGGCAACTGGCGGTGTGGAGCCCAGGGACAGGTGGAGGAGGAGGAGGTAGGACGAGGTAGGAGGGATTGCCACACACACAGCTGGGGAACAGCTGACGTTACTGAACCCCAATAACAGAGGAGGGACTGTTGACTGTGCGTACAGCACTTCTGGACGGCAACTGGCGGTGTTGGAGCCCAGGGACAGGTGGAGGAGGAGGAGGTAGGAGGAGGTAGGAGGGATTGCCACACACACAGCAGGGGAACAGCTGACGTTACTGAACCCCAATAACAGAGGAGGGACTGTTGACTGTGCGTACAGCACTTCTGGACGGCAACTGGCGGTGTTGGAGCCCAGGGACAGGTGGAGGAGGAGGAGGTGGAGGAGGTAGGAGGGATTGCCACACACACAGCTGGGGAACAGCTGACGTTACTGAACCCCAATAACAGAGGAGGGACTGTTGACTGTGCGTACAGCACTTCTGGACGGCAACTGGCGGTGTTGGAGCCCAGGGACAGGTGGAGGAGGAGGAGGTAGGAGGAGGTAGAAGGGATTGCCACACACACAGGAGGGGAACAGCTGACGTTACTGAACCCCAATAACAGAGGAGGGACTGTTGACTGTGCGTACAGCACATCTGGACGGCAACTGGCGGTGTTGGAGCCCAGGGACAGGTGAAGGAGGAGGAGGTAGGAGGAGGTAGGAGGGATTGCCACACACACAGCTGGGGAACAGCTGACGTTACTGAACCCCAATAACAGAGGAGGGACTGTTGACTGTGCATACAGCACTTCTGGACGGCAACTGGCGGTGTTGGAGCCCAGAAACAGGTGGAGGAGGAGGAGGTGGAGGAGGTAGGAGGGATTGCCACACACACAGCTGGGGAACAGCTGACGTTACTGAACCCCAATAACAGAGGAGGGACTGTTGACTGTGCGTACAGCACTTCTGGACGGCAACTGGCGGTGTTGGAGCCCAGGGACAGGTGGAGGAGGAGGAGGTAGGAGGAGGTAGGAGGGATTGCCACACACACAGCAGGGGAACAGCTGACGTTACTGAACCCCAATAACAGAGGAGGGACTGTTGACTGTGCGTACAGCACTTCTGGATGGCAACTGGTGGTGTTGGAGCCCAGGGACAGGTGGAGGAGGAGGAGGTAGGAGGAGGTAGGAGGGATTGCCACACACACAGCTGGGGAACAGCTGACGTTACTGAACCCCAATAACAGAGGAGGGACTGTTGACTGTGCGTACAGCACTTCTGGACGGCAACTGGCGGTGTTGGAGCCCAGGGACAGGTGGAGGAGGAGGAGGTAGGAGGAGGTAGGAGGGATTGCCACACACACAGCTGGGGAACAGCTGACGTTACTGAACCCCAATAACAGAGGAGGGACTGTTGACTGTGCGTACAGCACTTCTGGACGGCAACTGGCGGTGTTGGAGCCCAGGGACAGGTGGAGGAGGAGGAGGTGGAGGAGGTAGGAGGGATTGCCACACACACAGCTGGGGAACAGCTGACGTTACTGAACCCCAATAACAGAGGAGGGACTGTTGACTGTGCGTACAGCACTTCTGGACGGCAACTGGCGGTGTTGGAGCCCAGGGACAGGTGGAGGAGGAGGAGGTAGGAGGAGGTAGGAGGGATTGCCACACACACAGCAGGGGAACAGCTGACGTTACTGAACCCCAATAACAGAGGAGGGACTGTTGACTGTGCGTACAGCACTTCTGGACGGCAACTGGTGGTGTTGGAGCCCAGGGACAGGTGGAGGAGGAGGAGGTAGGAGGAGGTAGGAGGGATTGCCACACACACAGCTGGGGAACAGCTGACGTTACTGAACCCCAATAACAGAGGAGGGACTGTTGACTGTGCGTACAGCACTTCTGGACGGCAACTGGCGGTGTTGGAGCCCAGGGACAGGTGGAGGAGGAGGAGGTAGGAGGAGGTAGGAGGGATTGCCACACACACAGCAGGGGAACAGCTGACGTTACTGAACCCCAATAACAGAGGAGGGACTGTTGACTGTGCGTACAGCACTTCTGGACGGCAACTGGCGGTGTTGGAGCCCAGGGACAGGTGGAAAAGCAGAGGAACACAATGTAGGCCGAAGCCTGAGAAAGTCGAAAGGGAACCTTTAACCCCCCCAAGGCGTTTGTAGCTGAAAGAGCCAGCTTGTGCAGCACAAAAGATGCAAAAGGAAAAGTTGGCTCTTTTCATCATGCTCCTTGCAAACACAGAACTAAACACTTATAAAATGTGTCCCCTGAAACCGTGAAACCGTCCCGGAGGTGGGACTTTCCTTCGTAATATGACGCAGCACAGCCGTCATTCCTACCCCCCCGGCGCCGCGCCCCGGCTCCTCAGCGTAGTTTGATTCCGTCCCAGAGCCTGCGCTGTTATGTTATCCCTTGGCCAGGCACACTTAGCGCTGCCCATCTTCTGACATCATTTGGTGTCAGGCTGGCTGCGCCTGTGCGGCCGCGCTGGCCGAGAGCCCGCCTCGCAGTGTCTTCTGATTTTATCCCACTGGGGGCCTGGGATCCATGGCCATGCGCAGTGCATATCCTCGCCTCTCACTCCCCTCCCTACGGCTTCTTAAGACTGTGCGGTGTCACGGCCGTGGCATGCTATTAGGGACCAGCTGACACCGAACAGTCTGAAGAAGCCATAGGGAGATGAGTGAGAGGTGGAGGTTCAGATATGCACTGCGCATGTCCATGGATCCCAGGCCCCCAGTGGGATTAAATCAGAAGACACTGCGAGGCGGGCTCTCGGCCAGCGCGGCCGCACAGGCGCAGCCATCCTGACACCAAATGATGCCAGAAGACGGGCAGCGCTAAGTGTGCCTGGCCACGGGATAACATAACAGCGCAGGCTCCGGGACGGAATCAAACAACGCTGAGGAGCCGGGGCGCGGCGCCGAGGGGGGAGGAATGACGGCTGTACTGCGTCATATTACGAAGGAAAGTCCCACCTCCGGGACGGTTTTACGGTATCAGTGGACACATTTTATAAGTGTTAAGTTCTGCGTGTGCAAGGAGCTAAACCAAAATAGCTACCTTTTCCTTGTGCAGCATTACTGCTGCACAAGGTGGCTCTTTCAGTAACAAACGCCTTGGGGGGGGGGACAGATTCCCTTACATTTCAGTTGTTGTGTCAGCGTGGCGGTCGCATGACACATTGCCGGCTACACAGCTGGGGATCAGCTGACGTTACTGAAACCCAATAACACTGGGTCGTATGTTTTGACTGTGCAGATGGCACTTCTGAGCCTCAACTGGCGGTGTTGGTGCCCAGGAATTTAAGTTCAGGTGGTAGAAAGATGAACACAACAGGAGACCTGGATAACGTATACAGTGACCTAATTATTTAATCAGGAGGAGGAGTGGCAAATTCCTGCGAGATCCAGGCCTTGTTCATTTTCAGGAAAGTAAGCCGGTCAACGTTATCGGAGGATAGTCGTATGCGACGGTCAGTTAGTACACCACCTGCAGCACTAAAGACACGTTCCGATAATACACTGGCCGCAGGGCAAGACAGCACCTCCAATGCATACTGGCTTAGCTCTGGCCATGTATCCAGCTTTGAGACCCAAAACTTGAAAGGGGAAGAGCCGTCTGGGAGTACAGCAAGAGGGCAAGACATGTAGTCTGTCACCATCTGACGGAACCGTTGCCTCCTGCTGACTGGAGCCGTCTGTGATGGTGTAGACTTTTGTGGGGGGCACAGAAAACTGTGCCACAGTTGGGCCATACTGGTCTTGCCTTGGGCAGAGGCACTGCTTCTGCTCCCTCTTTGTGCAGAGCCTCCACCACTGCCTGGACGCACTGAGCTGCTTTGGAATGCACTAGCAGCACTTCTCTCAGTTGGAATGGAGAAGATGATGGAATTGACCAGTGTGTCTTGGTACTCCCGCATTTTTCGCTCCCGGTTCAACGGTGTGATGAGGCTTTCTACGTTGTCCCGGTAGCGAGGATCGAGGAGGGTGAACACCCAATAATCAGACATGTTGAGAATGTGGGCGATGCGGCGGTCGTTTCTCAGGCACTGCAGCATGTAATCCACCATGTGCTGCAGACTGCCAACTGCCCAAGAAATGCTGTCCCCTGCTGGAGGCGTGATCTCTGCCCGCTCGTCATCACCCCACCCTCGCTGTACACACTGAGTACTGGACAATTCGGTAACTCCCTCCTCTGGACGGATGTCTTCCTCCTCCATTGACTCCTCCTCATCCTCCTCACAAACTGTCCCCTGCCTACACGTTTGTGAGGAACCACGTGGCGCTGACTGTCCAGAAGATGATGGAAATGGTGAATCCTCATCCTCCACCTCTTCCACAATATCATCCCTTAGCGCTTGCAGTGATTTTTCAAGCAGGCAGATAAGGGGGACAGTCATGCTGACTAGTGCATCATCTGCACTCGCCATCCGCGTGGAATAATCAAAGGCACGCAAAACCTGGCAGACGTCATTCATAGTGGCCCACTCTGTGGTTGTGAAGTCTGTACGGCGCTGACTGCGACTTCTTTGCGCCTGAAGCAGCTGGTACTCCATTACAGCTTGCTGCTGCTCACACAACCGCTCCAACATATGTAACGTGGAATTCCACCTGGTAGGTAGGTCACATATGATGCGATGTTCCGGGAGGCGGTGTCGGCGCTGCAGAGCCGCAATGCGCGCTTTTGCCGTGCTGGAACGCCGCAAGTGAGCACACTCTAGGCGGACCTTGTGCAGCAGTGCATCAAGATCCGGATAGTCCCTCAAAAAGCTCTGCACGACCAAATTGAGCACATGTGCCAGACATGGGATGTGAGTGAGGTTGCCGAGGCCCAGAGCTGCCACCAGATTTCGGCCATTATCACACACTACCATGCCTGGTTGGAGATTCGCTGGCACAAACCACACATCGCTCTCCTGCTTCATGGCATTCCAGAGCTCCTGCGCTGTGTGGCTACGATTCCCCAAAAAAATTAATTTCAAGACGGCCTGTTGACGTTTGGCCACGGCTGTGCTCATGTCGGTCGTAACAGGTACACGTTCATCACGGGTCCATGTGGAGGTGGACTGTGACGGCTCCTGCAGCGATGATTCTGAGGAACTGGTGTAAGAGGAGGAGTCAATGCGTACAGAATGGATTCCTGCAATCCTTGGAGTGGGCAGGACACGTCCTGCGCCACTCGCACGGTCTGTACCCGGCTCAACGACATTAACCCAATGGGCAGTGAGGGAAAGGTATCGCCCCTGTCCATGTTGACTGGTCCACGCATCGGTGGTGAGGTGGACCTTGCTACTGACGGCGTTCAGTAGCGCGTGTTTTATGTGTCCCTCCACATGCTTGTGCAGGGCAGGGACGGCTTGCCTGCTGAAGTAAAAGCGGCTGGGCACATTGTACTGTGGGACTGCCAATGACATCAAGTCACGGAAGCTGTCAGTCTCCACCAGCCTGAATGACAGCATTTCCAGTGACAGAAGTTTGGCAATGCCTGCAGTCAAAGCCTGTGCTCGTGGGTGGTTTGACGAGAAAGGCCGCCTTTTCTCCCATGCCTGTACTACCGATGGCTGTAGACTGGGCTGGGAGTGTGTGGATGACTGGGAAAGTGGTGCTGCGGGTGGAATTACAGCGGGTCTCTGGACAACAGGGCCAGAGGTTCTTCCACGGCGATCCTGGGAGGAAGCCGAAACAGCTGCGTGTGAGCTAGAGGAAGAGGCAACACGAGCTGAAGAGGTGGTAGCTGCCGCTGTTGGTTGGCCTAGCTCTTCAGTGTGTTTTTCTAACTCCGCCGGGTGCCTGTTGCGCACATGTTTCCACATGTTGGAGGTATTGAGGTTGCTGACATTTCGACCTCTTTTGACTTTTTGATGACACACCTTGCATCTGACATAGCAAATGTCATCTGCAACTGTGTCAAAAAAGGACCAGGCACTGCAAGTCTTGGGAGCGCCCTTTTTGGCTTTTGGAAGAGACATGCTCCTAACGGGTGCCAAAGCAGAGGCTGCAGGATCCGCAGTCTTCCCCCTCCCTCTCCCTCTTTGGGCCGTACGGGGAATCTCTTCCTCAGAGCTGCTCCCACCACCTTCCTGTCCCTCACGCCAAGATGGGTCAAGGACCTCATCATCTACACTACCCTCTGCCACCAACTGCTCCTCCTGGGTAGTCTCAGCAGCAGAGCACGCACCAGTAAGTGGCACCTGAGTGTCATCATCAGCTGATGCGGCCTGCGATGTGGTGACCGGAGCCACTGGCCCACCCGCCTCTTCAGAGGAAGAGAGAAAAAGCTGTTGGGCATCACTGCACCCTGCCTCTTCTTCCATTTCTCCAATGCTGCTTGGCTGGCCCCCTGTTTCCAAGCCAAGAGATTCAGAGAACAGAAGTAGAGACGGCTCCTGTCCTGGGCTCTCTGTCTGCCTGGGCAATTTGGCAGGTGGTGAAGAGACAGATGGCTGCTCTCCAGTGCTCTGTGTCTGAGAGGATGTGGCACTAATTGAAGTTGATGCATTAGCTGCCATCCATCCAACAACGGCTTCAATTTGTTCTTCACGCAGCAGCGGTGTACGGCGCTCTGACACAAAGCTGCGCATGAACGACTGTTGCCTGGTGAAAGTGGGTGCTGATGAGTCACCGGTGCCCGCAGCAGGCACAGAATCCCCACGTCCCCTCCCTGCTCCGCGCCCACGCCCACGCCCACGTGCCTTACTCACTGCCTTCTTCATCTTGGTTGACTGATAAAGATAAGCAGAAAAGTACTAACGGCTTTGTGTGCTTATTCCTGAACAACTCCTCCTAACATGTATAAGAAACACTAATTTTCTAAAGTGTGGACTAGACTTTAATATGAGCTAATGTGGCCTACAGAAATGTAAAGTGGTGTCACTGGTGTGTTTGGTGAACTTTATTATTTATTTATTTTTTGGGGGCTGAACTGACAACAGATAGAGCTGCAGTCACACGGAGACCGTGCAGACAGACGTAAACGGCGCTACAAGGCCCCAAAACCCTCCTCTACGTTATCCTATGTAGTGTTTTTCCACAAGTTAGCTGGAGACGGGTGGAAAGACACTAATAGGAATTTTTTGAAAAAATGTGCAGCAGCCTGCACTACTTAAAACAAAATGAAAATTGATTTGGCGGTATGACGCAGTGAAGAACCCTGAGCTGGAGACAACCAGGCTATGGCTGCTCACAGACTACAGGGCGAGCTGCAGTCACACGGAGACCGTGCAGACAGCCGTAAACGGCGCTGCAAGGCCCAAAAACCCTCCTCTACGTTATCCTATGTAGTGTTTTTCCACAAATTAGCTGGAGACGGGTGGAAAGACACTAATAGGAATTTTTTGAAAAAATGTGCAGCAGCCTGCACTACTTAAAACAAAATGAAAATTGATTTTGCGGTATGACGCAGTGAACAACCCTGAGCTGGAGACAACCAGGCTATGGCTGCTCACAGACTACAGGGCGAGCTGCAGTCACACGGAGACCGTGCAGACAGCCGTAAACGGCGCTGCAAGGCCCAAAAACCCTCCTCTACGTTATCCTATGTAGTGTTTTTCCACAAATTAGCTGGAGACGGGTGGAAAGACACTAATAGGATTTTTTTGAATAAATTAGCAGCAGACTACACTACTTGAAAAAAAAAAAAAAAAAAGAACAGTATGAGGCAATGAACCACCCTCCCTGAACTGAATACAACCAGCTATGGATGGCCTATGTGGCTGCACTCAGACTAGAGAGTGGGCTGCACTCACACACACACACACACACAGACCTTGCAGATCGCTGTGAAAACAGCGCTACAAGGCAAAAGCAAGGTGAATAGTAGGTGAACACAGCGGTTGCTAAATTAGCCTTTGGAAAGCACAAAGAAGCAAATCGCTATCTCTAAACTGTCCCTCAGTCAGCAAACAGCGTCCTGTCACTAACTGAATTCACAGCAGAGTGATCGCAAAATGGCGCCAGCGACTTTTAAACTGCATCATGACATCATTTCAGCAGCCAATCACAGCCTTGCCAGTAGTTTCATGCCCTCCATGCTAAACAGGATGTGCCCACACTTGGAATCATTCTCATTGGCTGAATTTCTGCATTTTGAATCTTGGAACTTCCGATTCCGGTATCCGATACGCGGCAAGTATCGGAATCCCGGTATCGGAATTCCGATACCGCAAGTATCGGCCGATACCCGATACTTGCGGTATCGGAATGCTCAACACTAGTCATCAGCATAGAGCGTATATTAAAAGCTGTTGTGCACCATCTGTTTATCTTGTAGGTGCAGCCTTTTGTATTATACCGTTATTTATTATAACGTTTGTTAATGTAAAGCAATTAGTTTTATCTAAAGTATCATGCAAATTCATCATTATTATAGTTGTATTATTTTTTATGAAAATGTATCCGTGCTATCTTGCATTTGTCATTGATTCATCTTGGGTAGTATAATAAAAACTGGTTTATGTTTTGTAACTTGAGTACAGAGCACAAAAAAAGAAATGCCCCCAAAACACCACAAAGGTGATCTCACGCCTGTCAACCTCTGAATCAGCATGTATCTCTGAGAAGTCCTATACAGCTGCCTTCCCTAACCAGGACAGGCAGGGGATGAATGCAATATAAGTATATAAAAAGTCTACACATCCCTGTTAAAATGCCAGGTTTTTGTCATATAAAAAAAATCATACCAAGAAGAATAATTTCAGAACATTTTCCACCTTTAATATCTCCCATAAAATGAAAATCAGTAAAGCAAAAGATTTATAATGTTAACATTTTCTGAGCAGACTTAAACTGTGAAATTCTCTTAGGGTCACCTGACAGAATATTAACTGTCATCCAGCACATCTCAGAGAGACAAAACCATTGCTAAAAGCTTCTAAAGGTGGCAGCTAAGAGTTAAATATAACAAATACCTTCACTGAGAAAATACCATTGCAGTAATAATTAAAACTATTTAAATGTGCTAAAAAAAAATACATGCTATATCTTTCATGACCGTAGTGTTGAGCGATACCGTCGGATAGTATCGGCCGATACCTGAAAAGTATCAGATATCGCCGATACCGATACCCGATACCAATACAAGTCAATGGGACACCAAGTATCGGAAGGTATCCTGATGGTTCCAAGGGTCTGAAGGAGAGGAAACTCCCATTCAGGCCCTGGGATCCATATTATTGTGTAAAATAAAGAATAAAAATAAAAAATATTGATATACTCACCCTCTGACGCGCCCTGGTTGTAACCGCCAGCCTCCGTTCATAAGAATGAGCGCTTGAAAGTCCTTAGATGACGTCGCGGCCTGTGATTGGTCGCGGAGCGGTCACGTGACCGCAAAAGTATCGGATCTCGGTATCGGAATTCCGATACAGCAAATATCGGCCGATACCCGATACTTGCGGTATCGGAATGCTCAACACTATTCATGAGATAAGTAAAGAAAAAAAATCATAGGAATTTTAAAGCAAATTAACCTTTAAGGGTATGTGCACACGCTGCGGATTTTGCTGCGGATCCGCAGCGGATTTGACGCTGCGGATCCGCAGCAGTTTTCCCAAAGTTTACAGTACCATGTAAACCTATGGGAAAAAAAAAACACTGTGCTCATGCTGCGGAAAAATCCAAGCGGAAACGCAGCGGATTATTTTCCGCAGCATGTCAATTCTTTGTGCAGATTCCGCAGCGGTTTTCAACCAGCACCAATAGGAAAGTGCAGTTGAAAACCCGCAGAGGAATCCGCAGAAGAAACCACGTGAAAATCCGCAGTGAAAACCGCAGTGGTTTTGCACTGCAGATTTTCCAAATCCGCTGCGGAAAAATCCGCAGCAGAATCCGCAGCGTGTGCACATACCCTAACAGTTTTTAAGATTTCTCTTTATACAATAAATCAGTTGAATCAAAAGTATTTCCATCAAGACTTAATATGTCATTTTGCTCATTTTTAGAATGCAATGAATGTAAGCAAAATGTCTATTATTTTGTTATTAATATACAGCTCTGGCAAAAATTAAGAGCCCGCTGCAAAATGTTCAGTTTGTCTGATTTTTCCTTTTATAGGTACAGTATATTTTTGAGTAAAATGTAAATTTTTCTTTTATTCTATAAACTTCTGACAACATGTCTCGAATTTCCAAGCAATAAATTTTGTATTTTTTTCTGGAAAGGATAAATGGTCAAACTAAAAAAAACAGTGCTTTCAGACCTCAGATAATGCAAAGAAAACAAGATCATAATCATTTAGAAACAACAATACTAATGTTTTAACTCAGGAAGAGTTCAGAAATCAATATTTTGTGGAATAACCATGATTTTTAATCACAGCTTTCATGCGTCTTGGCATGCTTTCCCCCAGTCTTTCACACTGCTTCTGGCGCAAAAATGTAAGCAGTTCTTCTTTGTTTGATGGTTTGTGACTATCCATCATCCTCTTGATTACATTGCAGAGGTTTTCAATGGGGTTCAGATCTGGAGATTGGGCTGCCCATGACAGGGTTTTGATGTGGTGGTCTTCATTTTTGCCAGAGCTGTATCTTTTATTTCAGAAATTGTAAAGTGCTGCGGAATATGTTGGCACTATATAAATAAAAATTATTATTATAGGTACTATATCATTACATTGTTAAAAAAGTTTGGACTGTTTTCCCTCTTTGATGTTCGGTTATCATTGGGATATTCATAGTATCGTGTATTAACCCCTTCCCGACATCTGACGGTATAGTACATCAGATATCGGGTCCCCTGCTTTGATGTGTGCTCCGGCGGTGAGCGCACATCAAAGTCGCGACATGTCAGCTGTTTTTTACAGCTGACATGTGCGCGCAATAGCGGCGGGTGAAATCGCGATCACCCGCCGCTATTAACTAGTTAAATGCCGCTGTCAAACGCAGACAGCGGCATTTAACTACCGCATCCGGCCGTGCGGCCGGATATGAGCGCATCGCCGACCCCCGTCACATGATCGGGGGTCGGCGATGCTTGTACATTGTAACCATAGAGGTCCTGGAGACCTCTATGGTTACTGATTGCCGGTGGCTGTGAGCGCCTCCCTGTGGTCGGCGCTCACAGCACACCGGCATTTCTGCTGTGTAGCAGCGATCTTATGATCACTGCTGCATAGCAGAGCCGATCGGGCTGTGCCTGCTTCTAGCCTCCCATGGAGGCTATAGAAGCATGGCAAAAGTAAAAAAAAAAGTAAAAAAAAATGTGAAAAAAATAAAAAAAATATAAAAGTTTAAATCACCCCCCTTTCGCCCCAATCAAAATAAATCAATAAAAAAAAACCCCAACCTACACATATTTGGTATCGCCGCGTTCAGAATCGCCCGATCTATCATTAAAAGAAAGCATTAACCTGATCGCTAAACGGCGTAATGAGAAAAAAAATCGAAACGCCAGATTTACGTTTTTTTGGTCACCACGACATTGCATTAAAATGCAATAACGGGCGATCAAAAGAACGTATCTGCACCAAAATGCTATCATTAAAAATGCCAGCTCGGCACGCAAAAAATAAGCCCTCACCTGACCCCAGATCACGAAAAATGGAGACGCTACGAGTATCGGAAAATGGCGCAATTTTATTTTGTTTTGTTTTTTACAAAGTTTGGAATTTTTTTTCACCACTTAGGTGAAAAATAACCTAGTCATGTTAGGTGTCTATGAACTCGTACTGACCTGGAGAATCATAATGGCAGGTCAGTTTTAGCAGTTAGTGAACCTAGCAAAATAGGCAAGCAAAAAACAAGTGTGGGATTGCACTTTTTTTGCAATTTCACTGCACTTGGAATTTTTTCCCGTTTTCTAGTACACGACATGGTAAAACCAATGATGTCGTTCAAAAGTACAACTCGTCCCGCAAAAAATAAGCCCTCACATGGCCAAATTGACAGAAAAATAAAAAAGTTATGGCTCTGGGAAGGAGGGGAGCGAAAAACGAAAAAGGAAAAACGGAAAAAGCTCCGGGGGTGAAGCGGTTAAAGGGAATCACTATTATCTTTCAGATGTGGGGATCATTTGCATGCTAAGGAACGTGACCAGCTTCTGTCCCGAAAGTACAGCACCCACGAGAAAATGAACTTTCTAACCTGCCAGGAGCCACCGCCTTTCAGTTATGTAAACGTGTTGGTGAGGCTACAGTGACAGCACTGTTAGTGGCAGCTGTAAGGACACCATGGGACTTTGACAGTTTTGCAAATTCAGTGTACTGATCTGGCATCAGTCGAACATCCCTTTGGCGGATATTAGCTACTCACAAATGACAACCTTACAAAATCCAGCTGCTGCAGCATCTCAACGAGGATGACCCAGATCGGCGAGCTGAATTTGCAGAATGGGCAAAACAAAAATTTGAACAGGACCCTTTACACAGAACATTATGTTCAGTGATGAGGCAAGCTTTTTTGGGAGGGCCATTTATATGGATAATAATAATAATAATAATAATAATAATAATAATAATAATACCCTCTGCGACATGTCAGTGGCTGTAAAGAAAGAGAAACTTGTAAATAACTCATGAAAGAATAAAGTTATGTTAAAACCCCGCTCACCATTGTTTTTATATTGAAATTCTCAATAAGTTTGATGTGTCACATGACCCTCTTCCCATTGGAAAAAATAAAGTTGGATCCTTAAAATGGTCACCATCGCCATGGTCACTACCCATCTTGAAAAGTTTTCCCCCTCCCATATACTAATGTGCCACTAACAGGAAGTTGATATCACCAATAGTGTTGAGCGATACCGTCCGATACTTGAAAGTATCGGTATCGGAAAGTATCGGCCGATACCGGCAAAATATCGGATCCAATCCGATACCGATACCCGATACCAATACAAGTCAATGGGACTCATGTATCGGACGGTATTCCTGATGGTTCCCAGGGTCTGAAGGAGAGGAAACTCTCCTTCAGGCCCTGGGAACCATATTAATGTGTAAAAGAAAGAATTAAAATAAAAAATATCGCTATACTCACCTGTCCGACGCAGCCGGGACTTCAGCGAGGGAACCGGCAGCGTTGTTTGTTTAAAATTCGCGCTATTACTTGGTTACGTGAATTTCCGGCTTGTGATTGGTCAGGTCGGCCATGTTGCCGGGACGCGGACCAATCACAGCAAGCCGTGACGAAATTACGTCACGGCTTGCTGTGATTGGTCCGCGTCCCGGCAATATGGCCGCCCTGACCAATCACAAGCCGTGACGTCACGGGAGGCTGGACACGCGCTCATTTTAAAATGGGCGCGTGTCCAGCCTCCCATGACGTCACGGCTTGTGATTGGTTGCGCCGCGGTCAACCAATCACAAGCCGGGAGGCTGGACGCGCTCATTTTAAAATGGGCGCGTGTCCAGCCTCTCGTGACGTCACGGCTTGTGATTGGTTGCGCCGCGGTCAACCAATCACAAGCCGGGAGGCTGGACGCGCTCATTTTAAAATGGGCGCGTGTCCAGCCTCCCGTGACGTCACGGCTTGTGATTGGTTGCGCCGCGGTCAACCAATCACAAGCCGGGAGGCTGGACGCGCTCATTTTAAAATGGGCGCGTGTCCAGCCTCCCGTGACGTCACGGCTTGTGATTGGTCAGGGCGGCCATATTGCCGGGACGCGGACCAATCACAGCAAGCCGTGACGTAATTTCGTCACGGCTTGCTGTGATTGGTCCGCGTCCCGGCAACGTGGCCGACCTGACCAATCACAAGCCGGGAATTCACGTAACCAAGTAATAGCGCGAATTTTAAACAAACAACGCTGCCGGTTCCCTCGCTGAAGTCCCGGCTGCGTCGGAGAGGTGAGTATAGCGATATTTTTTATTTTAATTCTCTCTTTTACACATTTTAACATTAATGTTGTTGCGATACCCGATACCCGATACCACAAGAGTATCGGAATCCCGGTATCGGAATTCCGATACAGCAAGTATCGGCCGATACCCGATACTTGCAGCATCGGAATGCTCAACACTAATCACCAACCATTCCCATTTTATTTAGGCGTAACCGTATACATGGCCCACCTTGTATAGACTAACTTTCTGCCAGAAGGGAGTATACCTATTCCACTGTACTTTAAAGGGACTCTGTCAGGTTGCTATTATCCTGGAGATGCAGAGGCAGAACAATCACTCTTTGACTGCAGAGACCCGTGTGTCGTAACCAGTGCCTTCCCCCCGTCCCACCATTCCGTAATAAAAGACACCGACAATCCTGGATGGGTTGAACAGGTCGGTCACAGTTTTATTATTTGCAAAGTAGAGAAAGGCAATTACACATCGCGACGCACTCATTGCTGAAGGCCCCAGCCGATGACCGCTGGGCCAGCAAGCCGATGAGAGGTCACGAACCTTTGCCCCCCTCTACTTACCGCTGTGACGTATATAAAGAAAAAAAATCATCTTTTTTTTTTTTTTTTTTTAAATTTAAAATTCAAAACATTTTAACAGTAATTGCACAGTACATTTACTAGTTTATAAGGGAGGGAGGGTGGGACAACAGCTTCCAAGGGTCAGCCGGGGAGAAAGAGGGAGAACCTGGCCCCGTCACTAGAATTTAACCCCTGAGGGTGTGGCCTGACTCACCTCTTCTCCCCGGTTGGTCCGCTGGGCGTCCCAATCATGACCTCACCTGGGGAGGTAGTGGGAGGGGGGAATTTGGCACTGCACAGATTTCCCCTCTAGCTGTCCCTTAGGAGCTCTGCAGTCAGAGGCACGTTCCTTATACAGTGCCGTGCCTACCAGACTGCAGAGACCCGTGTGTCGTAACCAGTGCCTTCCCCCCGTCCCACCATTCCGTAATAAAAGACACCGACAATCCTGGATGGGTTGAACAGGTCGGTCACAGTTTTATTATTTGCAAAGTAGAGAAAGGCAATTACACATCGCGACGCACTCATTGCTGAAGGCCCCAGCCGATGACCGCTGGGCCAGCAAGCCGATGAGAGGTCACGAACCTTTGCCCCCCTCTACTTACCGCCACGGAGGATCATGTGTATGACCTACACAAGACTCCGACCCCCACACAACATCCTTAGAGCCTGTTCAACACCATCCCGCAAACCCTCCAAACTTATGTTGAGCCCGATGTCCGTGAGGTGGATGCCATCCAGTCTTAGCAAAGCAAAATTGTTCCCTTCTCACTCTTGGTGTCGAACCACAATGTCGTACTTTTCTCACACAAACTTCGACATCTTTGTGTTAATCCTTTTTCTTGCGTTTTCAATGGCTTTTACATCCTTAGCTCCGTGCCAGACCGCTCGAGGTATTATCTCGGACCACACCACCGCCATATCTGGTAATAAACAGACAAAGCGATCGATGTCTGTTGACATTACTGTGTACAGCTCGGCCCCTTTCCGCTTCCCAAAATCATTGCCTCCGGCATGTAGGACCAGAACCACCGGCCCCTTGGCCCTCTTCGTGATGTCGACCATCTCCGGGAAGATCTGCCGCCACTGGAGCCCTCTGATGCCTCTCTAGTTGACTTCCAGATTCGGGAAGCCAAACTTGATTCCGCCCGGCCTCAGTTTGGCCCTTTTGCGCGCCCGGTAGACAAAAGAATGCCCCACTACCCGGACTGTGGACCTACAGCTGCCTGTAAGAGACAAAAAAAGTGTTAAAGCAGGTCTGGTCTTATGTATCTTGCGAAGCATGCGGATTTCCAGCGGCCCATTCTCTGCACCTCAACTTCCGATACCCCCGCTCTAGCTGTTTCGGTAGCCGCCCCTATTCGGAAGGAATGTGTCCCATATTTTTTTTTTTTTTTTTTTTTTTTTTGGAGCCACGACGACCGCCTCTAGGCACTGTGTAAAAATCGCTTGAAATTGATATTTTGTAAGAGGGGACCCGTCGTTGTTTGAAAGAAAAAATCTACCCGGATGTATGACCATCGTATAGTGTTTAACTATTTTTAGCGGGCATATAGGGGCCGTCTGACGCCTTGACCAATCCATGTCCCCCTCCCGGTGGGGTCGCGTTTGGATCTACATACTCCAATGTGCAGAGCTTCGCTGCATATGACGAGGTCTTCGTTGATTAAACCGCCTACTGATGTTGTTTTTTTTTTTTTTTTTTTTTTTGACTGCGGCGCTAATTCACTGATGCGAAGCGCCCCGAAGAAGGCGATTGCGAACGCTGCAGATATCAGCGTTGCCTCGTATTGTGACTTGCACACTGATGAAGATATTGCAACTACGTCGTGCAGTAGCTTTAAGGAAACTGGGCGACGGCATTCCTGACTAGGTTGGAGCCCTTTCCAGCCTTTAACGGCTTGTTTGATGAGAAAATATTTGGTTATGTCCATCCACCCCAGCAGCTGAGAGAAGAAGGCTATTCCCGATAAATGACGGTACGCTAATGTCCCTGACGCACCTCTACGCCTGAGCCGTTCTAAGAGTTCTACAAAGACGTCGCATCTCGCCCGTTCGCACCTGTCGACTGGCGTTCCTTGAGTTAGTGAGCACCACTCCTCCCACGCCTTACCGTAAACCTGCCAAGTAGCCGGTGTCACTGAAGCACGGATCACGGGCATCAGTGATTGGCCACCATGTCCAAGAGGGAAGGAGGACATTGTAGGCCCGATGTTTGCGCCTTGGGGAGGAAGAGTTTGAATGCCTGCCAATCGGAAGATAACAAAGAGTTAACAATTTTATCATCTACAGATGCTGTAACGGCACCAGATGTTGTGTTTGAGGCATAATAGTGCTAGGTGGCGCAACAGCGCGAGTGCTGGCTGAGAAGAAGAGGGCATGCTGTTTAGGGCTATTGCTGTTCTCAGCTGTTTGGTTAGAAATCGGATGTTCGTATTTTCCAATTGAGCCCCCATGGCTCGATGCCAAGATCTCTACCAGTGCTGGGTCACGGCCCCATGCGGCCGTGGTCCATAGTTCAGGCCATTGGCCTTTTCACCACTGGTCCTTGTAGATTGCCGCAAAACCATCTGCAATATTTCCACCGACCCTTAGGCCTAAATCTTTGTTTGGCGTCCCCCGCGCCATAACGCATGTATGATGTCAAGTCCATAAATAATCTCATTTACTGTCCTCTGAGCATATTCCCGGGGACCTGTATTCATTGCCCGCATTATGAAACCATATTTCACCCATTCGTAAAGTCCACCTCAGGGACGCTTGTTCCACCGTCCGCCGGACCATTGAGTTCGCCAAAATGAAAACACTCACCGCTATCTGCTTCTGGCAGAGTGACTCCCATTGATGGAGGAACTCCTGCTCCAGTGTAGTTTATTCTCATTTGCCGTAAAAGCCCGTTCGGCATTGCTTTATCATTGATTCGTCATAACTGTATTAACCGCCTTTTTTGGCATCGATTCAAGTAACCACCTTTTTCGGCATTAATTCCTTAGTGATCATACCATGCACACCGATTGCGTGTCGCAGGAGGAGTGACATCCGCCAACGGAGGAACTCCGACTCCTGTGTAGCTCATTTGTAAACCCTTCGGTTGAAGGATGAAAACCGGCTCCCGTTGGTTGGACTGGCTGGTAGCCCTGGGTGAAGATTCACTCAGGCTGTCAGTCAGCGATGGAGCACACAATGATTTTAATGGGCCCGCCATCGAGCCTAGTTCTACTCCTTTTTGAAAATCTTGGGAATTCGCGTGCTGATTTAAACTTGGGACTGTGCTCGAAGGGGATATAGAAGCCGTATTTAAAGCAGAAATGAGGTTGCTGCGCCGCTTCTTATTGGGATAACGGTTTAGCCATGGGCGATTGCGGTTAAGTTCACCGGGGTTTAAACGTCGCAGGCGCTCTGTTTTGCTTGGCGGGTACACCTGAATGCAGGGTGTCCACCTCCGCAGGAGGAGCATTCGTGTCTATATTTACAGGACCCTTGGAAGCGGCAGTATCCGTCGTTAAAAAGTAAGCCGGCCCCATGTCCGCGTCCGACCCCTGTATTCTGGCCTGCTGTTGCTGAGTGATAAGTGGTCGCTGATGAAAAGAGGGGCTGTTTTTTTTGGGACAGCATGAATCGTAACCATACGTCCATCGCTTTCACTCCCCAGCCCAAGTCTGGTTGCAAGGCCAGCCGCCTGCGGAACTCCTTGTCGTACCGTTTCCATGCAGACCCGCCGTGACACTTATATGAATTATAGATTAGGGCCTGATAGATAAATAGTTCGGAACAGCGTTCTGGGTGCTTTTGGCCCATGATACAGCCGAGAAACGCGAAAGCCTGAAGCCAGTTATTCATCGTTTGCGCTATTTTTGATATAAAAGCCGTTTTTAGAACCGAAATATAGCAGTTCCGCCGCTGTAACCGCTCGCCTATTCTCCTTTCCTTGTCCACGGACTGTTGGTCGGCCGATAACAGTGACCATTTATCTACGCCAGCATTATCCCAAATTTTTTGCTTTGTCTCTAACTCAACGTGCGCTCCTAGTGGGCTAACACCACAGAAAAATGCATCCTTGTGCAGACTAGCTGCTTGGGTGGTGCTAGTGTCAGTTGGTACGCCTGGGCGTGTCAACTGCTGAACTAGGGTCTTAATAGCGGCTGCCAGCTTGCTTTCTCCCGCATTTTGTGTTGTAGAGTGCTCACAGATATCAAAGAACTCACCGCTGTCAGATGCGGGCCGAGTGTCTCCGGACGGAGGTACTCTGGCTCCTGCCGTGGCGCTGTCCTGGTGCTGGCCGCCCGCCCAGGAGGATGAAGATGGCGTGCCAGCGGCCAGCGCCGTGGCACGGGGATGTCTTCTGCTGCATTGTGTCTGGTGCCGAGCGTCCCCTGGAGAGGGAGGTGCTCCGGCTTCTATTGTTTTGATGGTTCGGTGCTGGCTGGTGGACCGGGGAGGTACGTATGGCGTGTCTCCCCGTGCGTCAGCCCAGGATGGAGCACGTGACAGATGACCTCTGTCGTGTGCTCGAGGATGGGGATGTATTCTGCTGCATTGTGTCTGGTGCCGAGCGTCCCCTGGAGAGGGAGGTGCTCCGGCTTCTATTGTTTTGATGGTTCGGTGCTGGCTGGTGGACCGGGGAGGTACGTATGGCGTGTCTCCCCGTGCGTCAGCCCAGGACGGAGCACGTGATGGATGACCTCTGTCGTGTGCTCGAGGACGAGAGGCTATTGGGGCTCCGATCTCTGCCTGGTCCGTAACGGGGGGTGTCAGTGTCTGTTCCCACCGGGTACCCGCTCTGGGTGTCCGGTGAGACCGCCGTCTTTCGGCATGCGACCGGTACCGCCCGTTGTAACTCCCCGATGTCTCTGAGCCAGTTGTGGATGGCTCCTGTGTGAGTGGTGTCGGCGTCTGGAGTGGGAATGCCGACAGCTAGAGGGACAGCGGGAACGGTGGTAGGAGTCTACTGATGAGGGTGAGGACGATCTGCGGCATCTATGCCTGCGATCGCCCTGTATCGGGGTTGCGTTAGGTGCATTTACCTAGGGAGTAGGGGGGACGTTACCTTGGCCGTGGGGCGTGAGTGGCGGTGCAGGGAGTAGGGCAGGGAAGGTGCAGAGACTATTAGGCTGGCAACGCAGGGTGAGCGCAGAAGGGCGGGGACAGATAGGAAACTGTCTGCGATTTGCGTTTGGGAGCATGGGGGTGTTGGGGGCGCGTAATTTATTGCAGCTGTGTTAGTGTTTGGTGCGACCGTGTGCGTGTTTTGGTGCGTACATTCCTGGCTGTGGAGCGTGCTGGCTGGTCTCGATAGACCAGTCATCATGCTCCGCGGCCGTGTTCGTGGCTCTGGCCCCCGACCGCCTGCTCCCCCGCACAGGCAACACCGATGTGCCTGCTGGGGGGACATGGCGGGCAAGGGGTGGGCTGGCCAGAGGCCCACGGTGGTGCCGTCCTGTTCTGGCAGGGGCCGGTCCAGCGCTCGGTGGTGGGTACTGGCACGGGGGGCTAGTGAGCGCTGTCTGTGAGGCGCCCCCCGACCGATTTGGCGGGTTGGGGCCCCCACAGGCTAACGCTGCGCTGCTGCTTTCCGGGGAGTAAGTGGGCGGGGCTTGGCGGTCCCATGCCGGGGGTGTTGGTGGCGCGTAATTTATTGTAGTTATGTTCGTGCTTGGTGCGACTGTGTGCATGCTTGGTGCGCACTCTCCTGGCTGCAGAGCGCGCTGGCCGGTCCGGTTAGACCGGTCATCGCGCTCTGCGGCCATGTGGTGGGCTCTGGCCCCTGACCCCCCGCACAGGCAACGCTGATGTGCCTGCTGGGGGGGACATTGCGGGCCAGGAGTGGGCTGGCCGGAGGTCCACGGTAGTGTAGAACCGGAGTGGTTGGGGCCGGTGCGGCGCTGCGCAGCGTAGCTCGGTCCTGGCCTGTCATGTAATTAGGCCTGGGCACCGAGGAGAAGGGAGAGGGAGCTAGCAGAGCTCCAGCTGCAGGACCGGAAGTTTGTGCCCGCAAACCGGAAGTGGGCGGGGCTTCGCCAGATCGCGATGCAGGGCCCGCTGGCTGCCTGAAGCCGGGACCTGAAACACCCAGACAGCGGCCCCTGCATGGCGCGCCCCCCCCCGCAGCAGCGACAGATGGAGCGGGAGCGGGAGCGGGAGCGGCAGCGGGGGGGGGGCACATCGGGTCGGGAGCGCCGGACCGCCGCCAACATGAAGACGCTCCGGGGGGTGGGAGGACCGAGCGGCGCGCCTGCCTGCCTCCCACAGCTGCAGCCATGGGAGCGGTGGACAGCATGGGGGAGGAGGTGAGCGGGGACCGGGTAGCGAAGCCTCTATGGCAGGGGGAGAGCCCGGAGTAAGACTGGGGCCCGGGGGATGAAGGGGAGGCCAGCGGTCCGGGCTGGAGTGGGGGCCCGGGCAAAGCGGTGGGGGCCCGAAGGAGCGCGGGAACATGCAGGGCCGACGAACTCAGCGGCACGGGAAGGGATGGGGGCCCAGAGGCTGTGTGAGACGACTGCAGCCTGGGAACGGATGGCGCCCCTGGGGAAGGGAAGAGGCCTGCGGTGCAGTCAGTGGGTCCTGAGAGGGCACAGGGAGGTGAGTCCCCAGGCTGGATGCAAAATCTCTTAACCATTCCTCACCTTCCTGTGCTGCTCTCCGCCGCAGGCCTCAAACAAAGCTTCGGACATGGCTGCAGGGACAACAGCTTCCAAGGGTCAGCCGGGGAGAAAGAGGGAGAACCTGGCCCCGTCACTAGAATTTAACCCCTGAGGGTGTGGCCTGACTCACCTCTTCTCCCCGGTTGGTCCGCTGGGCGTCCCAATCATGACCTCACCTGGGGAGGTAGTGGGAGGGGGGAATTTGGCACTGCACAGATTTCCCCTCTAGCTGTCCCTTAGGAGCTCTGCAGTCAGAGGCACGTTCCTTATACAGTGCCGTGCCTACCAGGAAGCACAATGGAGAGTACTATTACTATGTGAAGGCATAAAGGGAGCACTATTACTCTACTGCATGGAAAAAACTATTATTATATAGAGGCAAAACAGGAAGCAATATTACTTTTTGGAGTCACAGACAAGGTACTACTACTTTGTGGAGGCACTGAGGGAGACATTATTACTAAATGTATACAAGGAGGGGAGCACTAATTCTATACATAGCCGGGCACTATTAGTATATGAAGCCACAAAGGGGAGCACTATTTAAAATGTGGAAATGCAGCAGGGCCTTTAATGGTCATATTTAGCATGTGAAAGCGCAAATAAACAACAAAACGAAAAGTTATTAACTCCAATCAGAGAGACTGTCACCACTGAGTATACACTTAAATGGCCTACAGAGAGCAGATGTACAATTTATATCTATATAGAGTGTGGAAGGTCGGCTCACTTAGCTGCTCCTCGAGGTAGACACAGGCAAACATCAGTCTCTGGGTGGTTTATTGCATCATAAACCCAAAACCCAAAATGGTAACAGAGAAACAGCCTTTCTGGCTCAAAAGAAAATAAATAGTTCATACACAGTCCTGCCCAGTACTTCTGGGACAACGCATATGGCAGCTCTCACAGGAGCTTCAGTATGGAGACTTCCTTGCCTCCACACAACACAGCAAGATAAAGAAAAACTGGCTGGACATTTATGTCTCCAGCCACACCCTTGAGGTGGAGATATGCTGAGTAGGCGTCTCGCCCAACTCTGACCTACTCAACTAAAAACCCACCCATAACATGGCTGCTTAACTACTTCAGCACATTGCATGCTGAAGAGAAACTTATGGGTTTCTAGATCACTGAGGAAAGCACTCTCCGTGACACATATCTGCCCTCACATACAGTGCCAGTGACCCTGTCCCAATAGTATGCAGCAGTACATTGTCCTTAGCAAAGTGGCTTTTTTAATAATCAGTATGGTAGTGTTAGTCCATCGCTACTGCATATGCCATGCATTCATTGCCTAGACGCATTATTTGTCTGTCATATTACAGCATTCATGGAAATATCGATCTTGGTATGGTGCTTTTTCTTAGTGGATATGGTTATGGTGGCATTGTTGATGGTGATTTTACTAGTATAGTAGAATTATTTGGTGACTGATAGTTTGTATAAAGTACATGCTATTTATACTCAAATCAACCATAACCCATAAACAAATGTACATTTCATATTTTGCTTTTACAGCACAAAAATGAGCCTGTGTTATTCCAAATGCCAGGGCAGAATTTGAGGCCAGTGCTGACAGTTGGGTGGCCTGGCTCTAAAATTGCCCTGGAATTCCAAGGTCCCTATATAATTACTTCCCTTGTAGCAGCTTCTATACTCACCCTACTCCATCCTAACCCTAACCTCTGTTATGCCCATGCAACATTTTGGTGGCTGTGGAACAGATGATCCAGTTATGGTTTATTAATAAGGATAAAATAGATAAGGTGGAAATGCAATGAAGGACTATCTGTAGTTTGATTTGAAAAACTGTTCGGTTCTAGGGATGGGCGAACCAGAACTGTTAAGTTCTGGACCTGTACAGAACATATAGTGTTTGGTCACAAGGTCCCGAACACGGGTTTCCATGGGAAACCTGTGTTACAGTTCGGGTCCAGGGCCTGTAAAACAAAGCATAAAATGAATAATAAACATAATTATACTAACCTGTCCAGCGATGTGTCCTCCCATCCCGCTGTCTCCCGGCCGCATCTGCTTCATTAACTTCCGGTGGTATTCATGGCACTCGGCAGTCTACGGCATTTTCTGGCTGTGTTCGTGTGGTGAGTCTACCGACTGCAGTGAATACCACTGGAAGTTAATGAGCAGCCCCGGAAGCAGATGCGGGATGGGAGGACTCGTCACTGGACAAGTAAGTATAATCATAATGTTTATTATTAATTTTTTGCTTTCTTTTACAGAAGAGGATCTTATATCTGCTGTCTAGACTGAAGAGGCTGTCTCTATTACAGGCTTAGAGTTGTGACATCTCCACAAATCCACCAGGTGAGCAATACCTCACCCCCCAACTTCACTTTAATTTAGATTGTCACCCTAGGTGTGCTTTTCTCTTTTCCTTTTTGTAATTCTACTTTTTCACACATAATAAATGTCACCAGTGTGTCACGCCAACCTGGGAGATCTGGGAGTAGAAGATCACATTTTTATTGTGAATCACAGATCTTCCATTCAGCTTGTGTATTAGGATCCCATATTAAATTAATTTAGTTTCCTTTGGTGCTGAAGATATTAGCGACCCTTTCTATGCTGGTCAGAAACAATCAGCTCCATTTCAGCTGCTTCTGATCTGGTAACTAACTCTTCCTATAAAAACTGGCCAGACCCTCTGTGTCCTGCCAGTGAAATCACTGCTTCCTTGCTTTAACCCCTTAGTGACAGAGCCAATTTGGTACTTAATGACCGAGCCAATTTTTACAATTCTGACCAGTGTCACTTTATGAGGTTATAACTCTGGAACGCTTTATCGGATCCCGCTGATTCTGAGATTGTTTTTTCGTGACATGTTGTACTTCAAGTTAGTGGTAACATTTCTTCGATATTACTTGCGATTATTTATGAAAAAAATGGAAATATGGCGAAAATTTTTAAAATTTTGCAATTTTCAAACTTTGTATTTTTATGCCCTTAAATCAGAGAGATATGTCACAAAAAATAGTTAATAAATAACATTTCTCACATGTCTACTTTACATCAGCACAATTTTGGAAACAATTTTTTTTTTTGTTAGGGAGTTATAAGGGTTAAAAGTTGACCAGCAATTTCTCATTTTTACAACACCATGTTTTTTTTAGGGACCACATCACCTTTGAAGTGATTTTGAGGGGTCTATATGATAGAAAATAACCAAGTGTGACACCATTCTAAAAACTGCACCCCTCAAGCTGCTCAAAACCACATTCAAGAAGTTTATTAACCCTTTACGTACTTCACAGGAACTAAAACAATGTGGAAGAAAAAAATGAACATTTTACTTTTTTTTGCAAACATTTTACTTCAGAACCATTTTTTTTAATTTTCACAAGTGTAAAAACAGAAATTTAACCACAAATTTTGTTGTGCAATTTTTCCTGAGTACACCGATACCCCATATGTGGAGGTAAACCACTGTTTGGGCGCACCACAGAGCTTGGAAGTGAAGGAGCACCGTTTGACTGTTTCAATGCAGAATTGGCTGGAATTGAGATCGGACGCCATGTCGCGTTTGGAGAGCCCCTAATGTGCCTAAACAGTGGAAACCGCCCACAAGTGACACCATTTTGGAAACTAGACCCCCCAAGGAACTTATCTAGATGTGTGGTGAGCACTTTGAACCCCCAAGTGCTTCACAGAAGTTTATAACGTAGAGCCGTGAAAATAAAAAATCGCATTTGTTTTCACAAAAATGATTTTTTCGCCCACAAATTCTTATTTTTACAAGGGTAACAGGAGAAATTAGACCACAAAAGTTGTTGTGCAATTTCTCCTGAGTACGTCGATACCCCATATGTGGAGGTAAACCACTGTTTGGGCGCACCGCAGAGCTTGGAATTGAAGGAGCACCGTTTGACTTTTTCAATGCAGAATTGGCTGGAATTGAGATCGGATGCCATGTCGCGTTTGGAGAGTCCCTGATGTGCCTAAACAGTGGAAACCCCCCACAAGTGATACCATTTTGGAAACTAGACCCCTTAAGGAACTTATCTAGATGTGTGGTGAGCACTTTGAACCCCCAAGTGCTTCACAGAAGTTTATAACGTAGAGCCGTGAAAATAAAAAATCTCATTTTTTCTACAAAAATGATCTTTTTGCCCCCAAATTTTTATTTTCACAAGGGTAACAGGAGAAATTAGACCACAAAAGTTGTTGTGCAATTTCTCCTGAGTACGTCGATACCCCATATATGGGGGTAAACCACTGTTTGGGCGCACCGCAGAGCTTGGAAGAGAAGGAGTGTCGTTTTACTTTTTCAATGTGGAATTGGCTGGAATTGACATCGGACGCCATGTCACGTTTGGAGAGCCGCTGATGTGCCTAAACAGTAGAGACCCCCCACATATGACACCATTTTGGAAATTAGACCCCTTAAGGAACTTATCTAGATGTGTGGTGAGCACTTTAAACCCCCAGGTGCTTCACAGAAGTTTATAACGTAGAGCCATGAAAATAAAAAAATCGCATTTTTTCTACAAAAATGATCTTTTTGCCTCCAAATTTTTATTTTACCAAGGGTAACAGGAGAAAATGGACCCCAGAAGCTGTTGTACAATTTGTCTTGAGTACGCCGACACCCTATATGTGGGGGTAAACCACTGTTTGGGCGCATGGCTGAGCTCGGAAGCAAAGGAGCGCCATTTGACTTTTCAATGCAAAATTGACTGGAATTGAGATCGGACGCCATGTCGCGTTTGGAGAGCCCCTGATGTGCCTAAACAGCAGAAACCCCCCAAAAGTGACCCCATTTTGGAAACTAGACCCCCCATGGAACTTATCTAGATGTGTAGTGAGAACTTTGAATGCCCAAGTGCATCACAGAAGTTTATAATGCAGAGTCGTGAAAATAAAAAATATATATTTTTTAACAATAAAGATTTTTTAGCCCCCAAGTTTTTATTTTCACAAGTTTAACAAGAGAAATTGGACCCCAAAAGTTGTTGTCCAATTTGTCCTGAGTATGCTGGTACCCCATATGTGGGGGTAAACCACTGTTTGGGCGCACGGCAGAGCTCGGAAGGGAAGGAGTGCCATTTTGGAATGCAGACTTTGATAGAATTGTCTGCGGGCGTTATGTTGCGTTTGCAGACCCCTAATGTACCTAAACAGTAGAAACCCCCAACAAGTGACCCCATTTTGGAAAATAGACCCCCCAAGGAACTTATCTAGATATGTGGTGAGAACTTTGAATGCCCAAGTGCTTCACAGAAGTTTATAATGCAGAGTAGTGAAAATAAAAAATATTTTTTTTCCCACAAAAAAGATTTTTTTAGCCCCCAAGTTTTTATTTTCACAAGGGTAACAAGAGAAATTGGACCCCAAAAGTTGTTGTCCAATTTGTCCTGAGTATGCTGGTACCCCATATGTGGGGGTAAACCACTGTTTGGGCGCACGGCAGAGCTCGGAAGGGAAGGAGTGCCATTTTGGAATGCAGACTTTGATAGAATTGTCTGCGGGCGTTATGTTGCGTTTGCAGACCCCTAATGTACCTAAACAGTAGAAACCCCCAACAAGTGACCCCATTTTGGAAAATAGACCCCCCAAGGAACTTATCTAGATATGTGGTGAGAACTTTGAATGCCCAAGTGCTTCACAGAAGTTTATAATGCAGAGTAGTGAAAATAAAAAATATTTTTTTTCCCACAAAAAAGATTTTTTTAGCCCCCAAATTTTTATTTTCACAAGGGTAACAAGAGAAATTGGACCCCAAATGTTGTTGTCCAATTTGTCCTGAGTATGCTGGTACCCCATATGTGGGGGTAAACCACTGTTTGGGCGCACGGCAGAGCTCGGAAGGGAAGGAGTGCCATTTTGGAATGCAGACTTTGATAGAATTGTCTGCGGGCGTTATGTTGCGTTTGCAGACCCCTAATGTACCTAAACAGTAGAAACCCCCAACAAGTGACCCCATTTTGGAAAATAGACCCCCCAAGGAACTTATCTAGATATGTGGTGAGAACTTTGAATGCCCAAGTGCTTCACAGAAGTTTATAATGCAGAGTAGTGAAAATAAAAAATATTTTTTTTCCCACAAAAAAGATTTTTTTAGCCCCAAAATTTTTATTTTCACAAGGGTAACAAGAGAAATTGGACCCCAAAAGTTGTTGTCCAATTTGTCCTGAGTATGCTGGTACCCCATATGTGGGGGTAAACCACTGTTTGGGCGCACGGCAGAGCTCGGAAGGGAAGGAGTGCCATTTTGGAATGCAGACTTTGATAGAATTGTCTGCGGGCGTTATGTTGCGTTTGCAGACTCCTAATGTACCTAAACAGTAGAAACCCCCAACAAGTGACCCCATTTTAGAAAATAGACCCCCCAAGGAACTTATCTAGATATGTGGTGAGAACTTTGAATGCTCAAGTGCTTCACAGAAGTTTATAATGCAGAGTAGTGAAAATAAAAAATATTTTTTTTCCCACAAAAAAGATTTTTTTAGCCCCCAAATTTTTATTTTCACAAGGGTAACAAGAGAAATTGGACCCCAAAAGTTGTTGTCCAATTTGTCCTGAGTATGCTGGTACCCCATATGTGGGGGTAAACCACTGTTTGGGCGCACGGCAGAGCTCGGAAGGGAAGGAGTGCCATTTTGGAATGCAGACTTTGATAGAATTGTCTGCGGGCGTTATGTTGCGTTTGCAGACCCCTAATGTACCTAAACAGTAGAAACCCCCAACAAGTGACCCCATTTTGGAAAATAGACCCCCCAAGGAACTTATCTAGATATGTGGTGAGAACTTTGAATGCCCAAGTGCTTCACAGAAGTTTATAATGCAGAGTAGTGAAAATAAAAAATATTTTTTTTCCCACAAAAAAGATTTTTTTAGCCCCAAAATTTTTATTTTCACAAGGGTAACAAGAGAAATTGGACCCCAAAAGTTGTTGTCCAATTTGTCCTGAGTATGCTGGTACCCCATATGTGGGGGTAAACCACTGTTTGGGCGCACGGCAGAGCTCGGAAGGGAAGGAGTGCCATTTTGGAATGCAGACTTTGATAGAATTGTCTGCGGGCGTTATGTTGCGTTTGCAGACCCCTAATGTACCTAAACAGTAGAAACCCCCAACAAGTGACCCCATTTTGGAAAATAGACCCCCCAAGGAACTTATCTAGATATGTGGTGAGAACTTTGAATGCCCAAGTGCTTCACAGAAGTTTATAATGCAGAGTAGTGAAAATAAAAAATATTTTTTTTCCCACAAAAAAGATTTTTTTAGCCCCAAAATTTTTATTTTCACAAGGGTAACAAGAGAAATTGGACACCAAAAGTTGTTGTCCAATTTGTCCTGAGTATGCTGGTACCCCATATGTGGGGGTAAACCACTGTTTGGGCGCACGGCAGAGCTCGGAAGGGAAGGAGTGCCATTTTGGAATGCAGACTTTGATAGAATTGTCTGCGGGCGTTATGTTGCGGTTGCAGACTCCTAATGTACCTAAACAGTAGAAACCCCCAACAAGTGACCCCATTTTGGAAAATAGACCCCCCAAGGAACTTATCTAGATATGTGGTGAGAACTTTGAATGCCCAAGTGCTTCACAGAAGTTTATAATGCAGAGTAGTGAAAATAAAAAATATTTTTTTTTCCACAAAAAAGATTTTTTTAGCCCCCAAATTTTTATTTTCACAAGGGTAACAAGAGAAATTGGACCCCAAAAGTTGTTGTCCAATTTGTCCTGAGTATGCTGGTACCCCATATGTGGGGGTAAACCACTGTTTGGGCGCACGGCAGAGCTCGGAAGGGAAGGAGCGCCATTTTGGAATGCAGACTTTGATAGAATTGTCTGCGGGCGTTATGTTGCGTTTGCAGACCCCTAATGTACCTAAACAGTAGAAACCCCCACAAGTGACCAAATTTTGGAAACTAGACCCCCTAAGGAACTTATCTAGATATGTGGTGAGAACTTTGAAAGCTCAAGTGCTTCACAGAAATTTATAATGCAGAGTAGTGAAAATAAAAAAATATATTTTTTTCCAACAAAAAAGATTTTTAGCCCCCAAGTTTTTATTTTCACAAGGGTAACAGGAGAAATTGGACCCCAAAAGTTGTTGTCCAATTTATCCCGAGTACGCTGATGCCCCATATGTGGGGGTAAACCACTGTTTGGGCGCACGGCAGAGCTCAGAAGGGAGGGAGTACCATTTGACTTTTTTAGCGCAAAATTGGCTGTCGTGTTTGGAGACCCCCTGATGTACCTAAACAGTGGAAACCCCCCAATTCTAACTCCAACCCTAACCCCAACACAGCCCTAACCCTAATCTCAACCCGATCCATAATCCTAATCACAACCCTAACGATAATCACAACCCTAACCCCAAAACAGCCCTAATCTCAACCCTAACCATAACCCTAATCAAAACCCTAAATCCAACACACCCCTAACCCTAATCCCAACCCTAACCCTAATCCCAACCCTAATCCCAAACGTAACACTAATCCCAACCCTAATCCAAACGCTAACCCTAATCCCAACTCTAACCCTAACTTTAGCCCCAACCCTAACTTTAGCCCCAACCCTAACCATAACTTTAGCCCCCGTCGTCACAAAAAAAGTTCAATGTAACCTTTTTTTTGTACGTCGCGTCCGCCATTTCCGCGGATGCGTGGCCGTAACTCTGCCCCCTCCTCCCCAGGACATAGACTGGGCAGCGGATGCGTTGAAAAACTGCATCCGCTGCCCACGTTGTGCACAATTTTCACAACGTGCGTCGGTACATCGGGCCGACGCATTGCGACCGCCCCGTACCGACGCAAGTGTGAAAGAAGCCTAAGGCTACTTTCACACTAGCGTCGTACTCGGCCCATCGCAGTGTGTCGGGCCGACGTACCGACGCTAGCGTTGTAAGCGCCGCACAACGGGTGCAGCGGATGCTGTTTTTTCAACGCATCCGCTGCCCCATTGTGAGGTGCGGGGAGGCGGGGGCGGAGTTCCGGCCACGCATGCGCGGTCGGAAATGGCGGACACGTCGCACAAAAAAGTTACATGTAGTTTTTTTTGTGTCGACGGTCCGCCGAAGCACGACGCATCCGTCGCACGACGGATGCGACATGTGGCAATCCGTCGCAATGCGTTGCTAATGCAAGCCAATGGAGAAAAAACGCATCCTGCAAGCACTTTTGCAGGATGCGTTTTTTCTCCAACGACGCATTGCGACGGAAGCCAAAAAACGCTAGTGTGAAAGTAGCCTAACTCTAACCCTAGCCCTAACCCTAACCCTAAATTTAGCCCCAACCCTAACCCTAACTCTAACCCTAACTCTAACCCTAACCCTAACTCTAACCCTAACCCTAACCCTAACCCTAACTCTAACCCTAACTCTAACCCTAACCCTAACCCTAACCCTAACCCTAATTTTAGCCCCAACTTGTCTTCTCCTGCCGGCCGGCAGATGGCAGCAGATGGCGGGCGCACTGCGCATGCGACCGCCATGATGAAAAAGCCGGCTGGCAGGAGAAGACAGAAGAGGACCCAGGGACCCCGGGTGAGTATGATAGGGTCCCCGAATCCCCCTATTTCTCTGTCCTCTGATGTGCGATCACATCAGAGGACAGAGAAATAACTGATCGCTTTTTTTTTTTTTTGCGGTCGCCGGTAAACTGTTAATTACCGGCGATCGCAAAGCAGGGGTCGGTGCAAACCGACCCCGATCATGTTCTTTGGGGTCTCGGCTACCCCCGGCAGCCGAGACCCCAAAGAACATCCGGGTGCCGGGCGGCGGGCGCACTGCGCATGCGCCCGCCATTTTTTCCCGGAAAAAAGATGGCGGCGCCCATGGGGAGACACGAGGAGCACCGGGGGAGGTAGTTAAGTATTGGGGGGCTATTGGGGGCCATCGGGGACCACATTTCTCTGTCCTCTGATGTGCGATCACATCGGAGGACAGAGAAATTAAACGGCAAATCGCGTTTTTTTTTTTTTTTGTTGCGACCGCCGGTAAACGGTTAATTACCGGCGATCGCAACTCGGGGGTCGGTAAAAACCCCCCGAATCATGTTCTCTGGGGTCTCGGCTACCCTCGGCAACCGAAACCCCAGAGAAAATCCGACTCTGGGGGGCGCTATTCACTTTTTCCACAGCTCCGTTAATTAACGGCGCTGTGGATTAAGTACCCTTAGCGGCCGCCGTTAAAAGGCGTATCGGCGGTCGTTAAGGGGTTAAGGAGATGCTGTGCTGAATAGGAGTTTGCTGTTGCTATTGGAGATTCATCTTCCTGTGCTTAAGGTAAGTAATTGAAGTTTGGAGTTGTTGTGTTCTGTAGTTTGGAGTTGTACATTTGTGTTTATCTCCTGGTCCCTTTTACCATTTAGTTTATTCCTTCCAGTCCCTATTCTCCTCCCAATTGTTGGTTAGTGCTTTTGTATGATAGAGGTTTTCTCTTATTCCTGTTTTGTCTTTGTGTCTGGATTACCTTTCATTTCTGTCCAATGTATCATGGGGTGGGGGAGGGAACAGATTAGGGTTTTTACAGGAGCATAGTAAGGTCAGAGACTCAGGCCTCTCTACCTTTAAGAGTATCCCCTGAACAGGGATAGTTAGGGTTCCAGCTCCAGTGACAGTTTGAGGCTCCTCTTCCTTACTGAAGACCGTCACAGCGTGACAATACAGTTTCATAGAAGTCATTACGTTTTTGAATGAATACCTTACTTATCTATCTTCTGGTCATTTTGTCATGTATAAAAATCATACCACCTTTAATGTTACCCATATTCTGTACAATTCCATTGAAAATCATTTTCAGGAGGAAAATAAAAATTAGAGTTGAGTGAATTTGATCGGATTCCCTCTTATTCGGCTAGCTATAGCATTTACCGAATAAGCTGCAGAGGGAACACGGCTTCCTGGATCGCGCCAGCTGATCAGGTGATCGGTGCCGCAGCTGCATGTGTCGCGGCAGTGTGACAGTCTATTGCCTATCCTAAAGGTGTCATTCTGATAGAATCCTAAGCAAAAAGACTCAATGCTCTCAGAAATTCACAGGGTACTTCAACAAAGTATTAGTTAATGGAGTTGGACACTCAGACGAAGTAGACTGTGTCTAAGTTTCCACCTCCTGTAGGTGTATTTACCTGAAAATGATGCATGTCAGAGCACACATTGATTCTGTTAGCAGCATTGTAGTAGATAGTCCCGTCAGCCCAAATCTCCAAAATCCTGTTTTTTGGGGGGTTTTAGACACAAGCCTCGACAGGGTCAACGAACGTGGGCAAAAACGCAATTTGAAAGAAGCCTTAAAGTAACAGTGAAACAGCCACAGCAAGGATATAAGAGAGTAACACTCCCTTGTTCCAGGGGTCGATGTACCAGAACTATGTGATGAAATGGTAGTGTAGTATTCCTGTTTACCCCTTAGTGGCAAGAATTCCATGATCCGCAGATGCACCCAGCCTTGCAGAATTTCAGAGAAGCCCCTGTGGTGAGGCCCAGCACAGAGAAAGGCAAAGAAGCAGATGATGGGACTGATGACAATCTAATGTAATGAAGAATAGAAGGTGCTGGGATTTGGAGGCCCACTAGGGTGTAACAATCCCATATAGAGTGGATAATATTCTGGCAAATAGGCGTTTAGCTCTGTTTTCCATATTAACCAACAGTTCCTATGACCTGTCCTGGAACATACTCTTCTGCTTTCCCACTTATTCACAGTATACCTGTTTCGGCTGCTATCATTGGAACCTATTCTAAGAAATGTGCCTGGATGATAATCAGATGTGTAGCCATCAAATTTATGTACCACCATCTGCTGTTATCAATCTGCTGTTTAAAAGTAAAGTTTACTTCTGTTTTGCAACTGCATGCCTGTTACTTCTCCTGTTTCCTCTCCACATCACCACCATGGGGTACAGCACTGACCATTCAGCCATGAGATAACAGTAATGCCGGAGTCACCCCCATATATTCATCGCCATGTGCCCACCACTGCATCAGTGCTCCAGGCTTCATCCCACCACCGATGACACCAGAGATCCGACCCATGCCCAATTTACTGGGTTCCTGTGCACTGCAGTAGCTCCTAATACACAAAAATACACAAAGAAAATGGGAGACATTTATTAGCATCCTGGATAGGACCTGTGCACAGTATATACCGTATGGGAATAAACATACTAGAAATAGGAGGAAACCAATATGGCTAAATAGAGCTGTAAGGGGCGCAATAAGGGACAAAAAGAAAGCATTTAGAGAATTAAAGGAAGTAGGTAGTGAGGAGGCATTAAATAAATACAGAAAATTAAATACATTCTGTAAAAACCAAATCAAGGCAGCAAAGATTGAGACAGAGAGACTCCTTGCCAGAGAGAGTAAAAATAATCCCAAAATATTCTTTAACTATATAAATAGTAAGAAACTAAAAAATGACAGTGTTGGCCCCCTTAAAAATAGTCTGGGTGAAATGGTGGATGAGGATGAGGAAAAAGCCAATATGCTAAATGACTTTTTTTCATCAGTATTTACAAAAGAAAATCCCATGGCAGCCAATATGACTAGTGATAATAATTCCCCATTAAATGTCACCTGCTTAACCCAGCAGGAAGTACAGCGGCGTCTAAAAATAACTAAAATTGACAAATCTCCGGGCCCGGATGGGATACACCCCCGAGTACTGCAGGAATTAAGTACAGTCATTGATAGACCATTATTTTTAATCTTTAAAGACTCCATAATAACAGGGTCTGTACCACAGGACTGGCGTATAGCAAATGTGGTGCCAATATTCAAAAAAGGGGCAAAAACTGAACTCGGTAATTATAGGCCAGTAAGTTTAACCTCTACTGTGGGTAAAATCCTGGAGGGCATTCTAAGGGATACTATACTGGAGTATCTGAAGAGGAATAACCTTATGACCCAGTATCAGCACGGGTTTACTAGGGACCGTTCATGTCAGACTAATTTGATCAGCTTCTATGAAGAGGTAAGTTCCGGACTGGACCAAGGGAACCCAGTGGACGTAGTATATATGGACTTTTCCAAAGCTTTTGATACGGTGCCACACAAAAGGTTGTTACATAAAATGAGAGTAATGGGGATAGGGGAAAATATGTGTAAGTGGGTTGAGAGCTGGCTCAGGGATAGGAAACAAAGGGTGGTTATTAATGGAGCACACTCGGACTGGGTCACGGTTAGCAGTGGGGTACCACAGGGGTCAGTATTGGGCCCTCTTCTTTTTAACATATTTATTAATGACCTTGTAGGGGGCATTCAGAGTAGAATTTCAATATTTGCAGATGACACTAAACTCTGCAGGGTAATCAATACAGGGGAGGACAATTTTATATTACAGGATGATTTATGTAAACTAGAAGCTTGGGCTGATAAATGGCAAATGAGCTTTCATGGGGATAAATGTAAGGTCATGCACTTGGGTAGAAGTAATAAGATGTATAACTATGTGCTTAATTCTAAAACTCTGGGCAAAACCGTCAATGAAAAAGACCTGGGTGTATGGGTGGATGACAAACTCATATTCAGTGGCCAGTGTCAGGCAGCTGCTACAAAGGCAAATAAAATAATGGGATGTATTAAAAGAGGCATAGATGCTCATGAGGAGAACATAATTTTACCTCTATACAGGTCACTAGTTCGACCACACTTAGAATACTGTGCACAGTTCTGGTCTCCGGTGTATAAGAAAGACATAGCTGAACTGGAGCGGGTGCAGAGAAGAGCGACCAAGGTTATTAGAGGACTGGGGGGTCTGCAATACCAAGATAGGTTATTACACTTGGGGCTATTTAGTTTGGAAAAACGAAGACTAAGGGGTGATCTTATGTTAATGTATATATATATGAGGGGACAGTACAAAGACCTTTCTGATGATCTTTTTAATCATAGACCTGAGACAGGGACAAGGGGGCATCCTCTACGTCTGGAGGAAAGAAGGTTTAAGCATAATAACAGATGCGGGTTCTTTACTGTAAGAGCAGTGAGACTATGGAACTCTCTGCCGTATGATGTTGTAATGAGTGATTCATTAATTAAATTTAAGAGGGGACTGGATACCTTTCTGGAAAAGTATAATGTTACAGGGTATATACACTAGATTCCTTGATAGGGCATTGATCCAGGGAACTAGTCTGATTGCCGTATGTGGAGTCGGGAAGGAATTTTTTTCCCCATGGTGGAGTTACCCTTTGCCACATGGGTTTTTTTTGCCTTCCCCTGGATCAACATGTTAGGGCATGTTAGGTTAGGCTATGGGTTGAACTAGATGGACTTACAGTCTTCCTTCAACCTTAATAACTATGTAACTATGTAACTATGTAATGGAGCATTCTAATACATATTAAATATGGGCATTAAAAAACTTCACAGTCCTCCAAAGAGCAGAAGCACTGAGGCTTTGAGATCAGTGACTCCAATACATGGGTAATGCTTCAAGCTGTAAGCTCATGCTGTGATCTTTAGGGATACCACTATAGGCGCAGTGTTTCATCCACCTGTTTGAATAAGCCCTTAGGGTTCTGTCTTTGAAAAAAGAAGCACCCACTGTGAAAGTGATTAATGGAATTATTTAATGCAGATATTACTCTTTAGTCATGTTAATCAAGTTCCCTTGGGATTACAAAGTATATTTTTGGCATATAAAGCAAGGACAACACATTTTCACCCAAGGGGTCAGACAAAAGGTGAATTCCAAATGAGACACCAACTTTCTTTCTCTTGACAGGCCATATTTAATGTATTCATTTTAGTCACTTTCAATTATGTACGGACAAATCAATTGCAACCTTTTCAGAAAGGGGATATAGAATGATTTGTAATTCACCGCTAAGTACAGCCTATGTTTCCATAATTACTAATTTTATCCACACACCTTTGCTTGTCTTCTAAAATGACTTTTCGGTTCCGCAGTAAAGAGCTGTATTGTTCGCTGTAGGGTCTGCAGTTAACAGCTGCATTTTAGAGCTTAATGGAATTGTTAAATTACAAAGGGCTTAATAGACTGACCTAGTCAGAATGGCAAAACACCTGAGAAAAAGGGATTGTAAAAAGAAACAGTAATTTTATAAGTGTTTCTCTCTGAAGATTAAAAAGTAACTTATAATGGAATAATTCCTTTTATTACTTAAATGGAAGCAGAAAAAAACTTACAAAAAAAGATTGACAGTGATTATAGAACGTAAGAGTCCATAGTGATGGTATGTCCACATAATGAGAAAAGCAGAATTTTGTATGAAATGCAAAGTGGTAGAGTATGGGTTGCATTATAGGGAGGGCAAAAAGAGAAAATTCCTAGAGAAACTGTCACGATCAGCTGCAGCCACTGATGTGGCCCAGCCCATAGACGCCCCCAAGCTGACCAACCTCAGAAGGCATGGGATGCGTGTCCCCCGGGGACGCAATACGGACCCTTTGTACCGCAGAGGGGGACCCGGGCCTACCCGAACTAGGGGAGGGCAGCAACCAGGGTTCTGTGGCAGCTGAGCATGTGGACAAGGAAAGAGACACGTAAGACTTGATTACACCGCACAACTTCAGGTATAGAGAAAGTAAAGTTTACTAAAGTAAAGTCACACAGTACATAAACAAAACATGATGATGTCAGGCTCCCGATTCCACACCTCCAGAAGGGTACCACCCAGTGGACCCCAAGGCACGGATCACCGAGGCACACATAGGCAAGACATCAGGACCCAGGCAGGACATCAGGGTACACGAGGACATCAGGGCGCAGGCAAGACATCAGGATACAGACAGGACATCACGACATCTGGACTCAGGAAAGACCTCAGGACATCAGGACACAGGCAGGGCATCAGGACACAGGAATACTGGATAGACATCTGGGACACTGGTGTGGCAGCCCAGGTCATCAGCTGGGACACTGGCGTGGCAACCCAGGTCATCAGTTACATCAGGACATCAAACACAGCAAGGACATCAGGACATCAGGGAACATGAGGTCATCAGTAGTGTTGAGCATTCCGATACCGCAAGTATCGGGTATCGGCCGATACTTGCGGGTATCGGAATTCCGATACCGAGATCCGATACTTTTGTGGTATTGGGTATCGGTATCGAAACAACATTAATGTGTAAAAGAAAGAATTAAAATAAAAAATATTGCTATACTCACCTCTCCGACGCAGCCTGGACCTCACCGAGGGAACCGGCAGCGTTCTTTTCTTAAAATGCGCACTTTTCCTTCCTTCGGTGACGTCACGGCTTGTGATTGGTCGCGTGTCGCCCATGTGGCCGCGACGCGACCAATCACAGCAAGCCGTGACGTAATTTTCAGGTCCTTCTAGGCATTCAGTATTTTAAAATTACGTTCCGGCGTTGTGATTGGTCGCGTCGCGGTCACATGGGCGACGCGACCAATCACAAGCCGTGACGTCACGGGAGGCAGGAGACGCGCGCATTTTAAAATCGGGTATCGGTATCGGATTAGATCCGATACTTTGCCGGTATCGGCCGATACTTTCCGATACCGATACTTTCAAGTATCGGACGGTATCGCTCAACACTAGTCATCAGGATGCAGGTAAGACATCAGGACACATGAGAACGTCAGGACATCAGGGTCCATAAGGTCATCAGGACACAGGCAGGACATCAGGATACAGACAGGCCATCAGGACATCTGGACCCAGGGTCACTGGCAGACATCAGACAGGAGTCGTTCAGTTCCGGACATCCGACATGACCTGCAGGCACCACCAGTCATCAGGCTCCAAGCTCCAGGCAGCGGTCATCAGGTTCCGGGCATCAGACCTAGGAAGGAACTCAAGTGTGATGGTGCAAACACCACCATACTGGACGTGAGCCAGACCGGGTTAACACCGCATGGTAGTCAGAGCACAGAGTAGTGGAAGCTGAGCAGAAACACCGTTTTCAAGAGACTCAAAGTCACTGGGAATAAGGCTCCAGATGCAGAGGGATTCCAGAAACATAATCACAGCAGACACAGTTCAGACAGGTTCAGGTACAGGACAGGTACAGGATCAAGAATTCGGGCCTGGATATACCACCTCCTGGAATCAAGGCAAGGACTTTGGTACCAAAACATAGACAGGAGAGGTGCAGGAACACAAACACACATAGCAAAGTTCAGGAGCTTTGTGAGTAGCTCAGACACTGCCCATAGGGCAGGGTAACTTTAAACAGGAGCTGCCCCTCAGCAATTGGCTGGGGACAGCATTTCAAGTACACACCCTAACCCTGATAAAAACAGGGGAGGTGTGGCCGCGCACGCCCTTAGCACAAACAGAAACCATTACAGCACAATCAGTGCAGGAACTGAGGCTCAGGGCACCTGGCTGTGACTGCAAGCACTGACCCACGTGGAAAGTCATGCACCAGCTGCAAATGACCTCACAACCCACGGACAGCTTCACAGCAGCAACCAGGGACTGCACATGCGCATGGTCCTACAACAGAAAAGACCTAACCACCATGTACAGCTGCGCAGCAGAGCAGGGAACTGAAAATGCTCCATCCAGGTAACAGCCAACAGTATCCCACCTCAAATTAGGGGGAAAAAAGTAAAGGGTTAAAGCAAACATATGCATTGTCATGCCGAAAACCAGAAACGGACAGAACGGCATGACAGAAACAACCTCCTTCCTAGGGCAGTCACTTCCCGTAATTGTTTCCAGTGCTTTCCAAATAAGTCATGTATGTTTGAAATGTTTTTGTTTGAACCTGTGGAGAAACGAAGGTCAGTAGGTGCTCTCCTTCACTGGACTGGCTGTCTTTAGAAAGACTGCATGGACCAGGGCACATTCCACTGAACACTCATGCTTCTTCTCTGTGGGCAGAACACTACTCAGACAACACAGGGTGAGGGTAACATACCACGGTAATAGATATATCTATCTATTTATCTATCGATATATCTATCTAGCTATCTATAGATAGATCTATAGATATGTAGATATATCTATCTATCGATAGATAGATCTATTGATAGATAGATATATCAATAGATAAATAGATAGACAGATCTATAGATAGCTAGATAGATAGATATATAGATAGCTAGATAGATATATCTATAGATAGATAGATATATCTATAGATAAATAGATAGATATATCAATAGATAAATAGATATATCTATAGATAGATGGATAGATAGATCTATAGATAGATAAATATATTGATAGATAAATAGATAGATAGATAGATCTATAGATAGATAGATAGATCTATAGATAGATAGATCTATAGATAGATAGATCTATAGATAACTAGATAGATAGATCTATAAATAGATAGATTGATATATCTATAGATAGATAGATCTATAGATAGATAGATAGATATATCTATAGATAAATAGATAGATATATCTATAGATAAATAGATAGATATATCTATAGATAGATGGATACATAGATCCATAGATAGATAAATATATCGATAGATAAATAGATAGAAAGATCTATAGATAGATGGATAGATATATCTATAGATAGATAGATAGATTGATAGATCTAGCTATACATCTATCTATACATCTAAGTATCTATCTATAGATAAATAGATATATCTATCGATAGATGGAACTGAGGAAGAGATTTTCGAAACGCGCGTCAGGGGGTACGTTGTGGCAGTCTGGACTTTGGGTAATTATGTGTACCTTTTAGCCAATATATCTTTTCTAATGGTTATTTCTATGATCGGCTACGATGTGCAAAGAAATGTCTTTCCTTATGAATCTCCTAAGTGACTTTGCTTGCCATGCATTATATCTTTCTACTTGATCTTTATGGAGTCCTTTATTGATATTTAAACAACTCTACCCAGTCCTGTTGGATATGATCAGTGCCTATATATATATATATATATATATATATATATATATATATATATATCTATAATATAACGCTGGGAGTGTCACTCTGTCCGAAGCCTCTATAGACTGCGCAAGCGCCGGCGCAGTCTGGACCCCACAGAGCGACGCTCCCAGGAGATCGCGGTATGCGTAAGCGCTGAACCAACACCGCGATCTCCAACAGAGAAACAGGGACGAGCCAGGAGGCGGAGGGTGAGTATACTTACCTGTCCCATTCCACCGACGCCATTCCGGGCCATGAATATCCCCCTGCTCCCGGAATCGGCGCCTGCGCAGTCCGCGCTTTCCGGCGCCATTTTCTTGAAGACACATTGCAGTGTGTCTTCAAGAAAATGGCGCCGGAAAGCGCAGACTGCGCAGGCGCCGATTCCGGCACCAGGAGGACACAGAAAATGGCGCCGGAAATGAATAAGGTACCGCAAGTAACAAATTGCTGTGCCATGAGGCATATTTGTTACTTACGCCACTTACGTCCACAGCCGCCGCACCCACCACAGCCACCGCACCCAGCACAGCCACGCACAGCCGCTGCACCCAGCACAGCCGCCGCACCGAGCACAGCCGCCCACAGCCGCCGCACCCAGCACAGCCACGCACAGCCGCCCACAGCCACGCACAGCCGCCCACAGCCACGCACAGCCGCCGCACCCAGCACAGCCGCCACACCCAGCACAGCCACGCACAGCCACCCACAGCCGCCGCACCCACCACAGCCACCGCACCCAGCACAGCCACGCACAGCCGCTGCACCCAGCACAGCCACGCACAGCCACCCACAGCCACGCACAGGCGCCTACAGCCACGCACAGCCGCCGCACCCAGCACAGCCGCCGCACCCAGCACAGCCACGCACAGCCGCCGCACCCAGCACAGCCGTCCACAGCCGCCGCACCCAGCACAGCCACGCACAGCCGCCCACAGCCACGCACAGCCGCCTACAGCCACGCACAGCCGCCGCACCCAGCACAGCCGCCGCACCCAGCACAGCCGCCGCACCCAGCACAGCCACGCACAGCCGCCCACAGCCACGCACAGCCGCCCACAGCCACGCACAGCCGCTGCACCCAGCACAGCCATGCACAGCCGCCCACAGCCACGCACAGACGCCGCACCCAGCACAGCCGCCGCACCCAGCACAGCCGCCGCACCCACCACAGCCACGCACAGCCGCCTACAGCCACGCACAGCCGCTGCACCCAGCACAGCCACCGCACCCAGCACAGCCGTCCACAGCCGCCGCACCCAGCACAGCCACGCACAGCCGCCGCACCCACCACAGCCACCGCACACAGCACAGCCACGCACAGCCGCCGCACCCAGCACAGCCGCCCACAGCCGCTGCCCACAGCCACGCACAGCCGCCCACAGCCACGCACAGCCGCCGCACCCAGCACAGCCACCGCACCCAGCACAGCCGTCCACAGCCGCCGCACCCAGCACAGCCACCCACAGCCGCCCGCACCCAGCACAGCCACGCACAGCCGCCCACAGCCACGCACAGCCGCCTAGAGCCACGCACAGCCGCTGCACCCAGCACAGCCGTCCACAGCCGCCGCACCCAGCACAGCCACGCACAGCCACCCACAGCCGCCGCACCCACCACAGCCACGCACAGCTGCCGCACCCAGCACAGCCGCCGCACCCAGCACAGCTGCCCACAGCCGCCGCCCACAGCCACGCACAGCCGCCCACAGCCACGCACAGCTGCCGCACCCAGCACAGCCGCCGCATCCAGCACAGCCACCCACAGCCGCCCGCACCCAGCACAGCCACACACAGCCGCCCGCACTCAGCACAGCCGCCCGCACTCAGCACAGCCGCCCGCACTCAGCACAGCCGCCCGCACTCAGCACAGCCGCCCGCACTCAGCACAGCTGCCCGCACTCAGCACAGCCACCCGCACTCAGCACAGCCGCCCCCACTCAGCACAGCCGCCCGCACTCAGCACAGCCGCCCGCACTCCGCACAGCTGCCCGCACTGATGGGGGCGCAGGATGGAGCAGCACGTGATAGGATGGGGGCGTAGGATGGGAGCACATGACAGGATGGGGATGCAGGATGGAGCAGCACATGACACAGTGGAGCAGCACATGACAGGATGGGGGCGCAGGATGGAGCAGCACATGACACGGTGGAGCAGCACATGACAGGATGGGGATGCAAGATGGGAGCAGCACATACCAGGATGGAGACCATATACCAATATAAATGCTCGCCACCCGGGCGTAGAACGGGTTCAATAGCTAGTATATATATATATATATATATATATATATATATATATATATATTGTACTTGATCCATTTTTAGCACTGTGCTTTTATTTTCATTTAGGGACCTTATTGTCGGTCTCTATGCATTTACTATTATTATTGGACATAATTTATCCTTCTGCCCAATGTTTGCTTGTTTTTTCATTTTTTTCTGCATGATGTCATCCCTTTTTAATATGTTTTAGACATGGTTCAATAAAATTTATTTTTTATGAATTTATTGGAGGATTTTTTTTGTGTGTAGGTTTTTCTGATGTTCACGGTCCTCCGTGTTTATGCTGTGGGGCACTTTTTGTGTTAACGTGTGCACATAGCCTAAATATGACTTCTGGTTCATACATAAACCCCTGTGTGATCTGGCGTGTTGGAATTGAAGTCACGTGAGTCCGAAATCCAAGAAGCATTCAAAAATAAAATGGGTATCGCTAAATATTTTAATACTTCTACGCTACATATTTAGAAAGGTTTAGGGGAAAAAATGAGTTGAAAGTGATTCTTTAATTTCCCCTCTCAATTTTTTTTTAACTAAACCATCAATGATGCATTAAAATAATGAAATCATCAGTTACCTACCATCCCTAGGTCAAGCACTATGGGGCTGGTTCATCAAAGCTTTTATGCCACAAATGTGGCATAAAAAGTTTTGAAAAGTTTTTTTTTTGCACAATACAGCGTTGAGCAAAAAAAATGCTAATTTGGCCAAATTCATGCCACTTTGGATCAGCTTGGCGATCTTGTGTGGAGCAAGGATGTGGCCATGGCCACCCAGCTGATTCATGAAAAGTAGCAGCAGTTTTTTAAGCACGGAGGCGCAGGCCACTCAAACTCAAGAGAAGCCATTAACTCATTAAAAGAATTTTGCCCCTCTTCTCAATCAAGACTGGCATAACATGAGTGTGCGCTATGCCAGTCTTGATGAATTGACCTCTACATCTGTCTCCCACTACTGCAGCAGTGACATTGTTTCTGCAGCTCTGCAGTCAATCACATGGCTCAGCGGCTTTTGCAATCAGAGCTACTGAACCCAATGATAGGCTGCAGCACCGTTGATGTGACTTCACATCTGCAACCTATGCACAATCACCAGAGCAGTGGCAGAGACTCAGCTCTGGAAGTAACAAATTATTTTATTATTTATTAAGATGGCTATGATGATTTAGTTGACAAAAAATTAAAGGGGAAACACTTTTAAGGCTAAAATCCCACAATGAGTACTTACTGCATTTTTCTTGCTGTAATTTTTCTGCAGCAGTCAGCTAAGTAATGTTACTCTGCCCTTTTTAAATGTTTTTTTCATGTGTCTTATCCTGTTTTTTTATTGCTACAAATTTTGGCTGTTTGCTGTGTAATGTGTGTTTTCAATAGTTCAGTAGAGTGCACAAGAAAGGATTCATCGGGAGCTGTTGGAAAAGATGACAACTCATAGGCAGTAGTACGTATTACTTTCTCGAGGCCATGTGTTTCGGCACTGAATGGGTGCCTTCATTAGGCCATAACGTTTGGTGCTGAAACACATGACCATAAAAAAGTGATAGCACTTCTTCTTATGAGCTGTCATCTTTTTCAGCGGTGCCCATTGATTTCTTTTTTTTTCCTATACACTCTACTGTAGTTGCCATTAACCAGCACAAAGAGGGGCAGCTGCTAGTCTACTCCTTACAAGCTTACAGAGGTGTTGGTTACAAACAGATTTTGCCAAGTTGAGCAGTTCCTAACTCTCACAGTTACTGTTACAGTTACTGGCATGGCAGGAAAAAAATGTTAAAGTGGGCCACAGGCTTCAGTGCTAACGATAGTAGGACTTTCTCTAATCTAAATGGCATTCTTCTTTTTTACCAGCATATTATACAAATACATATACAAATTGTCTCTTCAGAGAGGAAGCGGACTAGAACTGTAGCACCACCTATAGGAAGTAGCAATCCTAGAAGTCAATGTCGACCCTTTAACGAGCCTTGTTACTAGACTTTGGATAAAAGCCAAAACCAGAATCACAATTTGCAGACACTGTGTTTCGGGGTACTGCCCCTCGTCAGTACAAAGTGTGAGGTCTGGTTTGACTGTGTGAGAGGCATCTATGTTATAATCCGGTGACCTTGGAGCCGCATGAGACTTTCTCAGGAGTAGGTGGAACCTGTACTGACCGCAAACCCTAAACTGTCACCGCAACTAGAAGTAGCCGTGGGGTGTACCTAACACATCCTAGACACCTCGACACAGCCGGAGGACTAAATACCCCTATAGATGGAAATGGGAATTCTATCTTGCCTCAGAGCAGAGCCCCAAAGGATAGGTAGCCCCCCACAAATATTGACTGTGAGTATTAGAGGAAAGACACACGCAGGCAGAAATCAGGATTTTGCAAAAGAGGCCATACTAGCTAAATAGGAAAGGATAGGACAGAATACTAAGCGGTCAGTATTAAAACCCTAAAAATATCCACAGCAGATAATACAAAAATTCCACCATCTAACTAAAGACATGGAATGTATATCTGCATCTCCTGAGAATCCAACTTGACTGAAATAACCAAACACAGTCTAAGCTGGACAAGAAAAAACATTGAATAGTACTGAATTGTAAAGCACACAGCATGTGTGCTGTAGAAACAAAACCAGACACTTATCTTTGCTGATTTGGAAGCAGGGCAGGAGGAACCAGACAGAGATGCAAAACCTCCAAGAACAATGGACAACTGGCAAGGGCTAATGAATCCTGCACACCTAAATATCCCAGTCAGAGCTGCAATCAGCAGGGATACCTGCCCAGGATTGCAACCCAGGGACAACTGCATTACTACCAACAACCACCGGAGGGAACCCAAGAGCAGAATTCACAACAGTACCCCCCCCTTGAAGAGGGGTCACTGAACCCTCACCAGAGCCCCCAGGCCGATCAGGACGAGCCAGATGAAAGGCACGGACCAAATCAGCAGCATGGACATCAGAGGCAAAACCCAAGCATTATCCTCCTGGCCATAACCCTTCCATTTAACAAGGTACTGAAGCCTCCGCCTCGAAAAGCGAGAATCCAGAATCTTCTCAACCACATACTCCAACTCCCCATCAACCAACACAGAGGCCGGAGGATCAACAGAGGGAACAACGGGCACTGTTGTGAATTAGACTTTTTTGGCTCCCTCTTGTGGTCACTGGTGATATGACTCTGGGATTGTCTTTCCTCAGTTTGGCACCCACCTGGGTCGTTAGTCCAGGGGTGTTGCTATATTAACTTCCTGGTTTCTCAGTCCAGTGCCTGGCATCGTTGTAATCAGTTCCTTTCTGTTTGCTCCTGTCTGCTGGTCTTGGATCTTGCAAAATTAAGCTAAGTCCTGCTTCCTTGTTTTTTGGTTATTTGCTTGCTCTTATTTTTTGTCCAGCTTGTACTAAATGTGATTCCTGATTTTGCTGGAAGCTCTAGGGGGCTGGTGTTCTCCCCCCGGGCCGTTAGACGGTTCGGGGGTTCTTGAATATCCAGCGTGGAAATTTTGATAGGGTTTTTGCTGACCATATAAGTCATCTTACTATATTCTGCTATTAGTCAGTGGGCCTCTCTTTGCTAAATATCTAGTTCATTCTTACGTTTGTCTTTTCTCCTTACCTCACCGTTATTATTTGTTGGGGGCTTGTATCCAACTTTTGGGGTCTTTTCTCTGGAGGCAAGAAAGGTCTATCTTTTCCCTTCTAGGGTTAGTTAGTTCTCCGGCTGGCGCGAGACGTCTAGAACCAACGTAGGCACGTTCCCCGGCTGCTGCTATTTGTGGTGCTAGGATTAGATATATGGTCAGCCCAGTTACCACTGCCCTATGAGCTGGTTTTTTGTGTTTGCAGACTTGGTATGTACTTTTGAGACCCTCTGCCTTTGGGGTCATAACAGGGCACCACATATTTCCGCAATAAAGATCTATGGAAGACATTATGGATAGCAAAAGAAGCTGGAAGGGCCAATCGAAAAGACACCAGATTAATAATCTCAGAAATCCTATAAGGACCAATAAAGCGAGGCTTAAACTTAGGGGAAGAAACCTTCATAGGAACATGACGGGAAGACAACCAGACCAGATCCCCAACCCGAAGCCGGGAACCAACACACCGACGACGGTTAGCAAAACGTTGAGCCTCCTCCTGAGACAATACCAAATTGTCCACCACATGAGCCCAAATCTGCTGCAACCTGTCAACCACAGAATCCACACCAGGACAGTCAGAAGGCTCAACCTGCCCCGAAGAAAAACGAGGATGAAAACCAAAATTACAAAAGAAGGGCGAAACCAAGGTAGCCGAACTAGCCCGATTATTAAGGGCAAACTCGGCCAATGGCAAGAAAGCCACCCAATCATCCTGATCAGCAGACACAAAGCATCTCAGATAAGTTTCTAAAGTCTGATTAGTTCGCTCGGTCTGGCCATTTGTCTGAGGATGAAATGCGGAAGAAAAAGACAAATCAATGCCCAGTTTAGCACAAAAGGCCCGCCAAAACCGAGAAACAAACTGGGACCCTCTGTCAGACACAATATTCTCCAGAATACCATGCAAACGAACCACATGCTGAAAAAACAACGGAACCAAATCAGAAGAGGAAGGCAATTTAGGCAAAGGCACCAAATGGACCATCTTAGAAAACTGGTCACAAACAACCCAGATGACAGACATCTTCTGGGAAACCGGAAGATCAGAAATAAAATCCATAGAAATATGCATCCAAGGCCTCTCGGGGACCGGCAAAAGCAACCCACTAGCACGGGAACAACAAGGCTTGGCCCGCGCACAAGTCCCACAGGACTGCACAAAAGAACGCACATCACGCGAAAAAGAAGGCCACCAAAAGGACCTACCAACCAAATCTCTGGTACCAAAAATACCAGGATGGCCAGCCAAAACAGAACAATGAACCTCAGAAATCACTCTACTAGTCCATCTATCAGGAACAAACAGTTTCCCCACTGGACAGCGGTCAGGTTTGTCAGCCTGAAATTCCTGAAGAACCCGTCGTTAATCAGGGGAAATGGCAGAAAGGACCACCCCTTCTTTCAGAATGCCGACCGGTTCAAGGACCTCAGGAGAATCAGGCAAAAAACTCCTAGAGAGGGCATCAGCCTTAATATTCTTAGAACCCGGAAGATACGAGACCACGAAATCAAAACGGGAAAAAAACAAGGACCATCGAGCCTGTCTAGGATTCAGCCGCCTGGCAGACTCGAGGTAAATCAGATTTTTATGATCGGTCAAGACCACAATACGGTGCTTAGCTCCCTCGAGCCAATGTCGCCACTCCTCAAACGCCCACTTCATAGCCAACAACTCCCGAATGCCGACATCATAATTGCGTTCAGCGGGCGAAAACTTACAGGAAAAGAAGGCACACGGTTTCATCAGGGAACCAACAGGATCCCTCTGAGACAAAACGGCCCCTACCTCAATCTCAGAAGCGTCAACCTCAACCTGAAATGGAAGAGAAACATCTGGTTGAAGCAACACCGGGGCAGAAGTAAATCGTTTAAGCTCCTGAAAGGCAGATACAGCCGCAGAGGACCAATTCGTCACATCAGCGCCTTTCTTCGTCACATCGGTCAAGGGTTTAACCACACTGGAGAAGTTAGCAATGAAACGGCGATAAAAATTGGCAAAGCCCAAAAATTTCTGAAGGCTCTTCACAGATGTGGGTTGAATCCAATCATGAATGGCCTGAACCTTAACCGGATCCATCTCTATAGATGAGGGAGAAAAAATAAAGCCCAAAAAAGAAACCTTCTGCACTTTAAAGAGACACTTAGACCCCTTCACAAACAAAGCATTATCACGAAGGATCTGAAATACCATCATGACCTGTTTCACATGAGACTCCCAATCATCGGAAAAAATTAAAATGTCATCCAAATATACAATCATGAATTTATCAAGATAATTCCGGAAGATATCATGCATGAAGGACTGAAAAACAGATGGAGCATTAGAGAGCCCGAATGGCATCACAAGGTATTCAAAATGGCCTTCGGGCGTATTAAACGCAGTTTTCCATTCCTCACCCTGCTTAATACGAACAAGATTATATGCCCCCCGAAGATCAATCTTAGTAAACCAACTAGCCCCCTTAATCCTAGCAAACAAATTGGAAAGCAGAGGTAAAGGGTATTGAAACTTGACCGTGATCTTATTCAAGAGGCGATAATCAATACAGGGTCTCAAGGAGCCATCCTTCTTAGCAACAAAAAAAAAACCTGCTCCCAACGGTGAAGAAGATGGCCGAATATGTCCTTTCTCCAAAGACTCCTTAACATAACTCCGCATGGCGGTATGTTCAGGCACAGACTGGTTAAAAAGTCGGCCCTTAGGAAACTTACAGCCTGGAATCAAGTCAATCGCACAATCACAGTCCCTATGCGGTGGAAGGGAACTGGACTTGGGCTCATCGAATACATCCTGAAAATCAGACAGAAACTCTGGAATTTCAGAAGTGGAAGAAGAGGAGATTGACATCAAAGGAACATCATTATGAACCCCCTGACATCCCCAACTAGTCACAGACATAGACTTCCAATCCAGCACAGGATTATGTGCCTGCAACCACGGAAAACCCAGCACGATAGCATCATGTAAATTATGCAACACCAGAAATCTTCCTGATGGGCTGGCGCCATGCACATGGTCACCTGCGTCCAGAACTGGGGCTTATTTTTAGCCAAAGGTGTAGCATCAATGCCCCTTAAAGGAATAGGGTTCTGCAAAGACTGCAAGGGAAAACCACAACGCCTGGCAAACTCAAAGTCCATTAAGTTCAAGGCGGCGCCTGAATCCACAAACGCCATAACAGAAAATGATGATAATGAGCAGATCAAGGACACAGATAATAAAAATTTTGGTTGTACAGTACTGATGGTAATTGAACTAGCGATCCTCTTTGTACGCCTAGGACAGACTGAAATGACATGAGAAGCATCGCCACAATAAAAACACAACCTATTCTGACGTCTGAATCCCTGTTGTTCCGTTCTAGACAGAATCCTATCACACTGCATTGACTCAGGCATCTGCTCTGAGGACAACGCCACAGCGCGCACAGTTCTGCGCTCCCGCAAACGCCGATCAATCTGAATGGCCAGAGACATAGAATCACTCAGACCGAAAGGCGTGGGAAACACCACCATAACATCTTTAACGAATTCAGAAAGACCCTTTCTGAAAATTGCCGCCAAAGCATCATCATTCCATTTAGTCAACACAGACCATTTTCTAAATTTCTGACAATACAATTCTGCCGCTTCTAGACCCTGAGACAGGACCAACAAGGTCTTCTCCGCTTGATCCACAGAATTTGGTTCATCATATAATAATCCTAAAGCCTGAAAAAAGGCGTCTACATTAAGCAAGGCCGGATTCCCAGATTCCAGGAAAAATGCCCAATCCTGAGGATCACCACGCAGCAGGGAGATGACAATTTTAACCTGCTGAATGGAATCACCAGAGGATCGAGGTCTCAGAGCAAAAAACAGTTTACAGTTGTTTTTAAAACTCAAAAATTTGGACCTGTCCCCAAAAAACAAATCAGGAGTAGGAATCTTAGGCTCTAAAACTGGAGTCTGAACAATATAATCAGAAATACCCTGTACCCTAGCAGCAAGCTGGTCTACACGAGAAGCTAATCCCTGAACATCCATGCTAGCACAAGACTCCTCAGCCACCCAGAGAAAAAGAGGGAAGAAAAGACAAAGCAGGCTACAGAAAAAAAATGGCTCTTTCTTCCCTTCTTCTGAGATGCATTTAACTCATTGTTGGCCAGTTGTACTGTTATAATCCGGTGACCTTGGAGCCGCATGAGACTTTCTCAGGAGTAGGTGGAACCTGTATTGACCGCAAACCCTAAACTGTCACCGCAACTAGAAGTAGCCGTGGGGTGTACCTAACACATCCTAGACACCTCGACACAGCCGGAGGACTAAATACCCCTATAGATGGAAATGGGAATTCTATCTTGCCTCAGAGCAGAACCCCAAAGGATAGGCAGCCCCCCACAAATATTGACTGTGAGTATTAGAGGAAAGACACACGCAGGCAGAAATCAGGATTTAGCAAAAGAGGCCACACTAGCTAAATAGGAAAGGATAGGACAGAATACTAAGCGGTCAGTATTAAAACCCTAAAAATATCCACAGCAGATAATGCAAAAATTCCACCATTTAACTAAAGACATGGAATGTATATCTGCATCTCCTGAGAATCCAACTTGACTGAAATAACCAAACACAGTCTAAGCTGGACAAGAAAAAACATTGAATAGTACTGAATTGTGAAGCACACAGCATGTGTGCTGTAGAAACAAAACCAGGCACTTATCTTTGCTGATTTGGAAGCAGGGCAGGAGGAACCAGACAGAGATGCAAAACCTCCAAGAACAATGGACAACTGGCAAGGGCTAATGAATCCTGCACACCTAAATATCCCAGTCAGAGCTGCAATCAGCAGGGACACCTGCCCAGGATTGCAACCCAGGGACAACTGCATTACTACCAACAACCACCGGAGGGAACCCAAGAGCAGAATTCACAACACATCTAGTCCTCTTCCTCTCTGAAGAGACTATTTGCATATTTCCCAGAGAAGCATTGCTGCTTTAAGTCTCCTCATCTCGGCATGCTTAACATGTCACTCTTCTCAAAGAGAAATGTTACTTCTTGGATCCTAGTCAGACGCAAGGCATGGGTAAGCCACCTGAGCAAAGTCCAGGTGATAATTTATGCTCTACGAAAGGCGGGGTTTTCCTTAAACCCAAAGAAATGTGCCATGGGAATGGAAGAAGCTAAATATTTGGGCTATGTCATAGGCAGTGGTGAAATAAAGCCCCAAATAAAGTTGAGGCAATCCAGAGTTGGCCACAATCCCTCTCAAAGAAGCAGGTTAGAGCGTTCCTGGGCATTGTGAGCTATTACCACCACTTCATCCCTAACTTCGTCATGATAGATGCCTCTCTGACGGACCTCCTTAATGGACAAAGTCAGCTATAGCTAATGTGGTCTCCAGAAGCTGAGATGGCCTTCCAGGAACTGAAGCTTGCCTTGTGTAAACAGCCAGTGCTGATGGTACCGGATTTCTCCAAGGAGTTTGTGGTCCAAATGGATGTGTCAGATGTCGGGCTCGGCGCTGTCTTATCACAGGAGGTGAATGGCGAAGAGCATCCCATAATGTATCTGAGTTGGAAGTTGTCATCCTGGGAGGAGAATAAATCTATAGTGGAGAAAGTTTGTTTGGCCATGAAGTGGGCATTGGACATTCTAAGGTACTACATCTTAGGCAGGAAGTTCAGGCTAGTGTCAGAGCATGCCCCACTGAAATGGATGATGGAGAAGAAAGGGAACAATGCCCAAGTGACAAGGTGGTTCTTAGTTATTCAAAATTTTAACTTCCATGTGAAGCTTAGACCAGGAAAACTGCATGGCAATTCTGACGCCCTGTTGAGAGTCCATTGTTTTATGGCAGAAGGTGCCAAACCCTCCGGCTTTGGGAAGAGGGGGATGTGTGTAAGATGGCCATCGGACGTGTCCTTGAGGGGAGATTTGTGTCATCGCTGTTATTAGCTGAGGTGATGTGAACTCGGACGCATGATCCAGCACATATAGTGCTGAAAGTGTTAAGTCATTCCAGGGTCGGGTTTTACGAGCAGTCATAAGAGATGGGTAGGAATGACTGCTCACTAGTGTTGAGCGATACTTTCCGATATCGGAAAGTATCGGTATCGGAAAGTATCGGCCGATACCGTCAAAATATCGGATCTAATCCGATACCGATACCCGATCCCAATGCAAGTCAATGGGACGAAAATATCGGAATTAAAATAAACCCTTTATAAACTTGTAGGTTCATTCTACATGAAGGAAAACAACTAAGAATAATGTAGGATGTATTGGGGGACGTGGCGGAAACATTAAAGGCACAGAGGTTTAGCCCAATGTAATAGAATAGCAGGATTTTGTTTTTTTTTATGACGTTCGGCGGTAGAAAGATTTTGACTATGTTAATTTTTTTTTTATTTTGTCAGATATTGATGTTTCACTACTTCCACGCCCTTCACCTTCTTTTTTACTTCTCCCACACTTTCTTCTTCATTATCCTCATCATCAGCTTCTTTGACATCAACTTCTTCACCTTATTCATCTTCTTCTTCATCTTCTACCTATTATTTTTTTGGTTACATTGTTCATATTCTTTTTATTTTACTATTATCTTCATCATATTCTACTTCTTCATCATATTCTTATTTGTGACAGGCATTCCCGTAGTTGTTATCTATAAAAGTTTGAAGATTACACCTTCCGTTCTGCCTGTCACAAAACAGTTACATTTGTCCGCGTTCAGTTTGGCCTGCAGCATCAGGCTTTATCCAGGGGCACCACGAGGAGGAACGGACTCACCCCCATACACTGCTTAGTCTTCTTCTGCTTATAATTTAGATAATATTTTTTGCTCTGATATTTAGTGTTATGCTTAATGTTCTTCTGCTCTTTGTTCTGCAGCCTCTTGTTCTTCTGCTTCTCGGTCTTCCAGGTCGTCGTCGTCTCCAGGGTCGTCGTCTCCGGGGTCGTCGTCATCGGGGTGGTCTTCAGGGTCGTCGTCTCCGGGGTCGTCGTCATCGGGGTGGTCTTCAGGGTCATCGTCTCCAGGGTCGCCGTCATCACGGTGGTTGTCGTCTCTGGTGTCGTCGTCATCTTAGGGGTGGTCTTCCGGGTCATCGTGTTTAGTCTCTTGAACTTGGAAATGTAGCAGAAGGTACAAGAAGGCTGAGAAAATGCCGAGAACCAGCTGATGGAACTGGAACTCGGATGGCTACCCGAAGGTCCAAGAGCCAATGGAACTACCGAGGACCAGCTGACGTTACTGGAACCCGGTTACCAAGCAGGAGGTACCCGTGCCTGAAAGCACTACCAAGGACCACCTGACGTTGGTGGAACTTGGATACCCAGAGGGAGGCACCTAAGCCAAAGGCTCTGCCCGGAACCAGCTGACGGTACTGGAACCAGGATGGGGAGCAGAAGGTACAAGAGCAAAAGACACTGCCGAGAACCAGCTGACGGTGCTGGAACCCGGATGGGTAGCCAAAGGTCCAAGAGCCAATGGACCTACCGAAGACCAGCCCTTTATACAGTCAAACTGTGTTGGAGGCGCGAGTTCCCTTTGTAATGAGACGCAGCACAGATGTCAAGAATCCCACCTTGGTGCTGGGTGCAGCCTCCTGAGCGTTGTTATTTGCTGTACAGGAGTCTGCGCTGTCGTGTTATCCCCTGGCCTAGCGCTGTTAGCGCTGCCCATCTTCTGACATCATTTAATGTCGGCCGGTGCGGTTTGCGATGACCATGAATCCCAGCCCCGCAGTGTCTTAACATTGTTAAAACACTGCGGGGCTGGGATTCATGGCCTGGCGCAGCACATATGTTCGCCTCTCACACTCGGGTCCTTACACCCGCTTCAGACTGTGCGGCGTCAGCTGATCCCTTATCGCATGCCACGGCCATGAAGCCGCACAGTCTGGAGAAGGCGGAAGGAGATGAGGGACAGGCGAACTGATGCACCGCTCATGCCCATCAATCACACCCTCGCAGTCCCAAGAAATAAGACACCGAGGGGCGTTGTGTGGGTCAGGGCGGCCGCAGAGGCGCAGGCAGCCAAACAATGATGCCAGAAGATGGGCAGCGCTACCAAGGGGGTTGCAGCGTGTCATTACAAAGGAAAGTCACACCCCCGGGACGGTTAAATGGTCACACCACACAGAGGACACATTTCAGACGTGTTTTCAGTTCCACATGTGCGAGGAGAATACTTTTATGAGCCACCTTGCACACATGCAGCATTACCGCTGTACAAGGTGGCCTTAAAAACGTACAAACGCCTGGGGGAGGGGGGACAGGTTCCCTTCAATTTCAGTTCTTGTGTCTGCGTGGCTTTTGCAGGACACGATGCCGGCTGCACAGCAGGGGAACAGCTGGCGGTGCTGAACCCCACTGACACATTGGCTGGTGTTTTTCTCTGTGCAGCTAGCAGTACCGGGCCCCAACTGGCGGTGTTAGAGCCCGGGGTCAGCAGGAGGAGGAGATGGAGCAGAGTGTAGGCCGAAGCCTGCACTGGCGGCAGCTTTGGGTCTGTTGTGCCTGCGTGGCAGTTGCAGGACACGTTGCCGGCTGCACAGCAGGGGAACAGCTGGCGGTGCTGAACCCCACTGACACATTGGCTGGTGTTTGGCTCTGTGCAGCTAGCAGTACCGGGCCCCAACTGGCGGTGTTGGAGCCCGGGCTCTGCAGGGGGAGCAGAGTGTAGGCCGAAGCCTACTTGAACCAATTTCAAAGGTAACCTTTAACCCCCCCTCAGGGGTTACAAAGTAGAAGAGCCACAGCTTATGCAGCAGTAGTGCTGCACAAGTCAAAGGTTGCTCTTTTAATTTTGCTCCTTGCACACGCTGAATGAAACACGTATAACATTTAGCCCTTTATACAGTCAAACTGTGTTGGAGGCGCGAGTTCCCTTTGTAATGAGACGCAGCACAGATGTCAAGAATCCCACCTTGGTGCTGGGTGCAGCCTCCTGAGCGTTGTTATTTGCTGTACAGGAGTCTGCGCTGTCGTGTTATCCCCTGGCCTAGCGCTGTTAGCGCTGCCCATCTTCTGACATCATTTAATGTCGGCCGGTGTGGTTCGCGATGACCATGAATCCCAGCCCCGCAGTGTCTTAACATTGTTAAAACACTGCGGGGCTGGGATTCATGGCCTGGCGCAGCACATATGTTCGCCTCTCACACTCGGGTCCTTACACCCGCTTCAGACTGTGCGGCATCAGCTGATCCCTTATCGCATGCCACGGCCATGAAGCCGCACAGTCTGGAGAAGGCGGAAGGAGATGAGGGACAGGCGAACTGATGCACCGCTCATGCCCATCAATCACACCCTCGCAGTCCCAAGAAATAAGACACTGAGGGGCGTTGTGTGGGTCAGGGCGGCCGCAGAGGCGCAGGCAGCCAAACAATGATGCCAGAAGACGGGCAGCGCTACCAAGGGGGTTGCAGCGTGTCATTACAAAGGAAAGTCACACCCCCGGGACGGTTAAATGGTCACACAGAGGACACATTTCAGACGTGTTTTCAGTTCCACATGTGCGAGGAGAATACGTTTATGAGCCACCTTGCACACATGCAGCATTACCGCTGTACAAGGTGGCCTTAAAAACGTACAAACGCCTGGGGGAGGGGGGACAGGTTCCCTTCAATTTCAGTTCTTGTGTCTGCGTGGCTTTTGCAGGACACGATGCCGGCTGCACAGCAGGGGAACAGCTGGCGGTGCTGAACCCCACTGACACATTGGCTGGTGTTTTTCTCTGTGCAGCTAGCAGTACCGGGCCCCAACTGGCGGTGTTAGAGCCCGGGGTCAGCAGGAGGAGGAGATGGAGCAGAGTGTAGGCCGAAGCCTGCACTGGCGGCAGCTTTGGGTCTGTTGTGCCTGCGTGGCAGTTGCAGGACACGTTGCCGGCTGCACAGCAGGGGAACAGCTGGCGGTGCTGAACCCCACTGACACATTGGCTGGTGTTTGGCTCTGTGCAGCTAGCAGTACCGGGCCCCAACTGGCGGTGTTGGAGCCCGGGCTCTGCAGGGGGAGCAGAGTGTAGGCCGAAGCCTACTTGAACCAATTTCAAAGGTAACCTTTAACCCCCCCCTCAGGGGTTACAAAGTAGAAGAGCCACAGCTTATGCAGCAGTAGTGCTGCACAAGTCAAAGGTTGCTCTTTTAATTTTGCTCCTTGCACACGCTGAATGAAACACGTATAACATTTAGCCCTTTATACAGTCAAACTGTGTTGGAGGCGCGAGTTCCCTTTGTAATGAGACGCAGCACAGATGTCAAGAATCCCACCTTGGTGCTGGGTGCAGCCTCCTGAGCGTTGTTATTTGCTGTACAGGAGTCTGCGCTGTCGTGTTATCCCCTGGCCTAGCGCTGTTAGCGCTGCCCATCTTCTGACATCATTTAATGTCGGCCGGTGCGGTTCGCGATGACCATGAATCCCAGCCCCGCAGTGTCTTAACATTATTAAAACAGCTACAGCTGTATTTAATACAGCTACAGCAATATTAAAACAGCTATGAGGTTGCCGAGGCCCAGAGCTGCCACCAGATTTCGGCCATTATCACACACTACCATGCCTGGCTGGAGATTCGCTGGCACAAACCACACATCGCTCTCCTGCTTGATGGCATTCCAGAGCTCCTGCGCTGTGTGGCTACGATTCCCCAAAAAAATTAATTTCAAGACGGCCTGTTGACGTTTGGCCACGGCTGTGCTCATGTCGGTCGTAACAGGTACACGTTCATCACGGGTCCATGTGGAGGTGGACTGTGACGGCTCCTGCAGCGATGATTCTGAGGAACTGGTGTAAGAGGAGGAGTCAATGCGTACAGAATGGATTCCTGCAATCCTTGGAGTGGGCAGGACACATCCTGCGCCACTCGCACGGTCTGTACCCGGCTCAATGACATTAACCCAATGGGCAGTGAGGGAAAGGTATCGCCCCTGTCCATGTTGACTGGTCCACGCATCGGTGGTGAGGTGGACCTTGCTACTGACGGCGTTCAGTAGCGCGTGTTTTATGTGTCCCTCCACATGCTTGTGCAGGGCAGGGACGGCTTGCCTGCTGAAGTAAAAGCGGCTGGGCACATTGTACTGTGGGACTGCCAATGACATCAAGTCACGGAAGCTGTCAGTCTCCACCAGCCTGAATGACAGCATTTCCAGTGACAGAAGTTTGGCAATGCCTGCAGTCAGAGCCTGTGCTCGTGGGTGGTTTGACGAGAAAGGCCGCCTTTTCTCCCATGCCTGTACTACCGATGGCTGTAGACTGGGCTGGGAGTGTGTGGATGACTGGGAAAGTGGTGCTGCGGGTGGAATTACAGCGGGTCTCTGGACAACAGGGCCAGAGGTTCTTCCACGGCGATCCTGGGAGGAAGCCGAACCAGCTGCGTGTGAGCTAGAGGAAGAGGCAACACGAGCTGAAGAGGTGGTAGCTGCCGCTGTTGGTTGGCCTAGCTCTTCAGTGTGTTTTTCTAACTCCGCCGGGTGCCTGTTGCGCACATGTTTCCACATGTTGGAGGTATTGAGGTTGCTGACATTTCGACCTCTTTTGACTTTTTGATGACACACCTTGCATCTGACATAGCAAATGTCATCTGCAACTGTGTCAAAAAAGGACCAGGCACTGCAAGTCTTGGGAGCGCCCTTTTTGGCTTTTGGAAGAGACATGCTCCTAACGGGTGCCAAAGCGGAGGCTGCAGGATCCGCAGTCTTCCCCCTCCCTCTCCCTCTTTGGGCCGTACGGGGAATCTCTTCCTCAGAGCTGCTCCCACCACCTTCCTGTCCCTCACGCCAAGATGGGTCAAGGACCTCATCATCTACACTACCCTCTGCCCCCAACTGCTCCTCCTGGGTAGTCTCAGCAGCAGAGCACGCACCAGTAAGTGGCACCTGAGTGTCATCATCAGCTGATGCGGCCTGCGATGTGGTGACCGGAGCCACTGGCCCACCCGCCTCTTCAGAGGAAGAGAGAAAAAGCTGTTGGGCATCACTGCACCCTGCCTCTTCTTCCATTTCTCCAATGCTGCTTGGCTGGCCCCCTGTTTCCAAGCCAAGAGATTCAGAGAACAGAAGTAGAGACAGCTCCTGTCCTGGGCTCTCTGTCTGCCTGTGCAATTTGGCAGGTGGTGAAGAGACAGATGGCTGCTCTCCAGTGCTCTGTGTCTGAGAGGATGTGGCACTAATTGAAGTTGATGCATTAGCTGCCATCCATCCGACAACGGCTTCAATTTGTTCTTCACGCAGCAGCGGTGTACGGCGCTCTGACACAAAGCTGCGCATGAACGACTGTTGCCTGGTGAAAGTGGGTGCTGATGAGTCACCGGTGCCCGCAGCAGGCACAGAATCCCCACGTCCCCTCCCTGCTCCGCGCCCACGCCCACGTGCCTTACTCACTGCCTTCTTCATCTTGGTTGACTGATAAAGATAAGCAGAAAAGTACTAACGGCTTTGTGTGCTTATTCCTGAGCAACTCCTCCTAACAGGTATAAGAAACACTAATTTTCTAAAGTGTGGACTAGACTTTAATATGAGCTAATGTGGCCTACACAAATGTAAAGTGGTGTAACTGGTGTGTTTGGTGAACTTTATTATTTATTTATTTTTTGGGGGCTGAACTGACAACGGATAGAGCTGCAGTCACACGGAGACCGTGCAGACAGACGTAAACGGCGCTGCAAGGCCCAAAAACCCTCCTCTACGTTATCCTATGTAGTGTTTTTCCACAAGTTAGCTGGAGACGGGTGGAAAGACACTAATAGGATTTTTTTGAAAAAATGTGCAGCAGCCTGCACTACTTAAAACAAAATGAAAATTGATTTGGCGGTATGACGCAGTGAAGAACCCTGAGCTGGAGACAACCAGGCTATGGCTGCTCACAGACTACAGGGCGAGCTGCAGTCACACGGAGACCGTGCAGACAGCCGTAAACGGCGCTGCAAGGCCCAAAAACCCTCCTCTACGTTATCCTATGTAGAGTTTTTCCACAAATTAGCTGGAGACGGGTGGAAAGACACTAATAGGAATTTTTTGAAAAAATGTGCAGCAGCCTGCACTACTTAAAACAAAATGAAAATTGATTTGGCGGTATGACGCAGTGAACAACCCTGAGCTGGAGACAACCAGGCTATGGCTGCTCACAGACTACAGGGCGAGCTGCAATCACACGGAGACCGTGCAGACAGCCGTAAACGGCGCTGCAAGGCCCAAAAACCCTCCTCTACGTTATCCTATGTAGTGTTTTTCCACAAATTAGCTGGAGACAGGTGGAAAGACACTAATAGGATTTTTTTGAATAAATTAGCAGCAGACTACACTACTTGAAAAAAAAAAAAAAAAAAAAGAACAGTATGAGGCCAGTATGAGGCCCTGAACTGAATACAACCAGCTATGGATGGCCTATGTGGCTGCACTCAGACTAGAGAGTGGGCTGCACTCACACACACACACACACAGACCTTGCAGATCGCTGTGAAAACAGCGCTACAAGGCAAAAGCAAGGTGAATAGTAGGTGAACACAGCGGTTGCTAAATTAGCCTTTGGAAAGCACAAAGAAGCAAATCGCTATCTCTAAACTGTCCCTCAGTCAGCAAACAGCGTCCTGTCACTAACTGAATTCACAGCAGAGTGATCGCAAAATGGCGCCAGCGACTTTTAAACTGCATCATGACATCATTTCTGCAGCCAATCACAGCCTTGCCAGTAGTTTCATGCCCTCCATGCTAAACAGGATGTGCCCACACTTGGAATCATTCTCATTGGCTGAATTTCTGCATTTTGAATCTTGGAACTTCCGATTCCGGTATCCGATACGCGGCAAGTATCGGAATCCCGGTATCGGAATTCCGATACCGCAAGTATCGGCCGATACCCGATACTTGCGGTATCGGAATGCTCAACACTACTGCTCACATATCCCTACCCCGGGGAATGGTTTGGCAAATAAAATGAAGACCAAGTGTCTCATTCGGTGTCTGTGACTGGGGGTGGTGAGGACTCCAGTGTGCTTGCTAAAGTCACTGACCTGAGTGGGCAGACCCGCAGTGCTATATGGACTATTTATTTTCTATTTGTTTTCACTTTATGCTGGAGAAGGCTATCTTTTGTTTGCTTGTGCTTAATCAGGTTTATGAAGTTAAACCTGACTGGAGATTTTTTATGAAACCACTTTCTGTGCCTACTTCAACCTCAGCCGAGTGAGTACAAATCTCTACACCTACAAAGAACAGACAGGTCTGTAATTTTTATTGTAGGTACACTTCAACTGTGAAAGATAGAATCTAAAAATAAAACCAGAAAATCACATTGTATGATTTTTACATAATTAATTTGGATTTTATTTTACAAAATAAGTATTTGATACAATAGAAGAAAATAACTTAATATTTGGTACGGAAACCTTTGTTTGCAATTACAGAGGTCAGACGTTTCCTGTAGCTTTTGACCAAGTTTGCATACACTGCGGCAGGGATTTTGACCCACTCCTCCATACAGATCTTCTCCAGATCTCTCAGGTTTCAGGGCTGTGACTGGGCAACATTGAGTTTCAGCTCCCTCCGAAGATTTTCTTATTGACTTCAAGTCTGGAGACTGGCTAGGCCACTCCAGGACCTTGAAATGCTTCTTTATTTACCTCAATGTGTCTTTTGGGTCATTGTCATGCTGGAAGACCCAGCCACGACCCAATATCTCGCAATATATGACCCCATCCATCCTTCTTTCAATACAGTTCCGTCATCCTGTTCACTTTGCATAAAAGCACCCACAAAGTATGATGTTTCCCTCCCCATGCTTTACAGTTTGAAAAATTTACTTTAGGGTTGTACTCATCCCTCATTTTCCTCTAAACACGGTGAGTAGAGTTGATACCGAAAGTTCCATTTTGGTCTCATCTGACCACATGTCCTCCTCCCATGCGTTCTCTGGATCATCCAGATGGTCATTGTCAAACTTTAAATGGGTCTGGACATGTGCTGGTCTGGAGTGAGAAGAGGGACCTTGCATGCCCTGCAGGATTTTAATCATCCATGACGACATAGTGTGTTACTAATGGTAAGTACATACATGATGCCCCTCCTTCCCATTATGTAGTAATGTCCCCCATTGTGTTGTAATGTTCCCCTTCTTGGGCCTCTTCCTGGTATATATGTTTCCCATAATGGTAAATATGTCCCCCATCCTGTTATATATGTGCCTCATCCTGAACCCATCCTGGTACATATGTCTTCATACTGGTATATTATGCCCCCCATGCTGGTATATATTTCCCCATCCTGGGCCTCTTTCTCGTATATATGTCCTCATCCTTGTATGGATGGCCTCCATTTTGGTTTACATGTCGACCATCCTGGTATATATATCTCCCATCCAGAGTCCATCCTGGAATATATGTCTCCTGTTCTGATGCCTTACTTTGACGCATTAAAAAGAAACTATTCTACTCACCTTCCCAAGCCATGAGGCATCCTCTTCAATAGAAACGACGAGTATCGCATGACGTCACTGCCATGCAACGCTAATAACATGCAAACCAACATCAGGTGCCGGCCTCTGAGTGGCTGCAGCTTGTATTGCAGTGGCGGGACCAAGCTAGTTTCTGAACTGCAATGCTTTTCAGTTCAATATGTATCTTCAGACACATATCCAGCTGAAATTTGCACTGGCGTCAGAAGGCAACCCTACCGCCTTGCCTAATTGCATTCGCAGAGTGTGCGAAAATGAATATTTGCTAGAGTTGGTGGAAATTAATTCAAAAGACACAGTCTTCATCGATCTGTGGCCACTGGATCGTAGCATTGAGAGCTGCCTTCTACATCCTGGTATCTGTAACTCTGCTTTTGATTTGACAACCTACAATGATATTACATTTACATCACAAAAATGACCTTACAACAGGTTAGCTAATCAAAAGAACTGTGAAGTAGGATGGATCTCAGGGCTCTTGTATAGCAGCCACAGAATACAAACGTGGCTGATGGGCAGGGTCCTGCAAATCAGTTCACACCAACTCTAAAATGTGCATATTTTATGTATGGTTATGTGAATATATTATAATTCTGCATGAATAATGTGATCATGCACGATAATTAACATGTGCATATTTTATAATGTGGCATGCAAAACTTTGGGCACCCTTGGTCAAAATTACTGTTATTGTGAACAGTTAAGCAACTTGAAGATTGAGTGATCTCTAAAATGGCTAAAGTTAAAGATGACACATTTCCTTTGCATTTTCATAAAAATAGAAAATATATCTTCAATTTCTACATTTTAAAAATTACAAAAAGGAAAATGGTCCAATGCAAAAGTTTGGGAACCCTGCACCCCCATTTGCAAATATCAAACCTTGTAAATGCTTTTTGTAGCCAGCCAAGAGTCCAATTCTTCCTTGGAAAATTTGTCCAGTTCTGAAATATTCCTGGATCGTCTTTTATGTACTTCTATTTTGAGATCTAGCCACATATATTAAATGATTTTCAGATCAGGGGACTGTAAGGGCCATTGTAAAACCTTCAATTTGCACCTTTTTTGGTAGTCTATTGTGGATTTTAGCATGTGATTAGGATCATTATCCATTTGTAGAAGCCAGGGTGGTCTGTTCAACTTAAACTTTTTAACAGATGATGTTATGCTTGCACCGAGAATTTGTTGAAATCTCATGAAATCTATTCTTCCCTACACCTGTGAAATGCTCCAAGCTCCATTGGCTGCAACACAATGCCAAAGCATAATTAATTCATGTCTATGCTTAATGGTTGGCGAGTTGTTCTTTTCCTGAAATTCTGTGCACTTTTTTCTCCACACATACTTTTGATCATTGTGACTAAAGAGTTTTATTTTAACCTCATTGGTCCACAGGTTTTTTTTACAAAATGCATAAGGCTTGGTTAGATGTTCTTTTGCATATTTCTCATTCTGAATTTTAAGGTGAGGACACTGGAGAGGTTTTATTCTGATGACTCTTCCATGAAGGCCATATTTACGCAGGTGTCTCAGAACAGTAGAATAATGTATCACAACTCCAGAGTCTGCTAAATCTTTCTGAAGGTCTTTTGCAGTCCAGCGAGGATTACAATTTGCCACTCTAGCAATTGTACAAGCAGCTCTCACTGAAAATTTTTTTGTTTGCTTTTTTTCTCTTCATACCGCTTTTGTAAATTTATTTATGATACAGCTCTGGCAAAAATTAAGAGACCACCACATCAAAACCCTGTCATGGGCAGCCCAATCTACAGACCTGAACCCCATTGAAAACCTCTGGAATGTAATCAAGAGGATGATGGATAGTCACAAGCCATCAAAGAAGAACTGCTTACATTTTTGCGCCAGAAGCAGTGAGAAAGACTGGTGGAAAGCATGCCGAGACACATGAAAGCAGTGATTAAAAATCATGGTTATTCCACAAAATATTGATTTCTAAACTCTTCCTGAGTTAAAACATTAGTATTGTTGTTTCTAACTGATTATGTACTTGTTTTCTTTGCATTATTTGAGGTCTGAAACACTGGTTATTTTTTTAATTTTGACTTTCTCCATTTCAGAAAAAAAATACAAAATTTATTGCTTGGAAATTCAGAGACATGTTGTCAGAAGTTTAGAGAATAAAAGAACAATTTACATTTTACTCAAAAAATATACCTATCAAGAGAAAAATCAGACAAACTTAACATTTTACCGTGGTCTCTTAATTTTTGCCAGAACTTATGTGTCTATTTTCTTCCAACTTCATGTGTTAAATTTATGTGGCACTTTATTGATGTAATTTTTTATCTTCATTAGTTCACACCTGTGCAGCACTAACCTGCGACCTATATTAGAAACCTGTTCAGTCCAGGATGTTACAAACCATGATTAGGGCTCTTAGCTGAAATGCGTTGCTTGTTCATCCCAGGTTATGGTGACCAGGATCCATGTCTTTTTTAATGTACTACTGTACCGAATAAAAGTTTTTCATTTTTTTACAAAAAGATAACTTTCCTTTTTGATTTCACCGCTGGAGGTTCTCTTCACCCACCCTTTTCATATTCCTTTTTGTATTTGTTAAAATGTAAAAAATGACAATATATACAGTATATATATATTTTCCAGAAATACAAAGGAAATGTGCCATCTTTAACTTTAGGTCTTTAGAGATCATTTCACAATGACAGTAACTTTAACCAGGGATGCCCAAACTTTTACATACCACTGTATATGTGTGCCTAATATGAATATGTATCTAAATGTGCATGTGTAAATCTTGGTGGGTTCTGACTGTGGGGAAGGGGCTCAGATGCAGAATCTTTCACTATCAGTGTCCATCCATGGATGATGCTGCAGGAAATAATAACACTATCAGTGTCAACCAAAATAGCTGTCCCTTGGGTCTCTGGCAGAGGGTTAACCTGTAACTTGTTAATTAATTTTATATAGGATGGGGGCTTAATGAAATCAATTTTGCATAGTATTATTTATTAAACTAACAAAATAAAAAATACAATTCATTACAATAAGCAACACTACCATTTGCAGATCACTATCAATCTTATTATTGCATCACATCCGTTTTGGGAAACTGTAGATCTCTCTTAAATCGTAGCTATAATTGCACCAGCTAATTAATCTAACCTTAGGAAGGAGTAAGAAATGTGCATAGCCTCAGCACAACCCAACATTCACAGAAGAATTGTGTCCTGCCTGACCGTGAATTCATCAAACCTGTGGTTACATCTGCATAGATGACTTCATTGATTATATAATTTATAGACCTTGGACAGACTTTGACTATTGGATCTTTAAAAACCTCCAGCTCATATAGTTAATCAAAAGCACTATAGTGAATCAAATTATGGAAAATGGATGCAAGCATATTAATGGAAGAGTAAGCACAAAAATAGACCCTGCTCGGCAATTAAAGGGCATTACACAACAAGATAAATGAGAGAGATTTAAAATGCTTATGTCAGTTTTCACGAGGTTCAATTGTTTTCATCTGACTTAGCCCAGGACTCTCCAGATCTCACTACCAGTTTGTTGAAAATATGCAATAAATCATAGGCTTGTCAGATGACCCTTCACTTGACTCACATGAGATTTATTAAAACATCTTGCAAATAATATATTGCTCTATAAGACCTCCAAGTCTCAGAACTGGTAAAAAGCAGCCATCTTATTCTCTTGAGCAGAAGTGGCACATATATTGGCATGTAGAAGCTTGGGCACCCCTGGTTAAAATTACTGTTACTGTGAAAAGCAAGCAAGCTGAAGATGAAACAATCTCTAAATAGCTCAAAGTTAAAGATGACATGTTTCCTTTACATTTTATGCAAAACAATATATGTATATTGTCATTTTTTACATTTTAACAATTACAAAAAGTAAAATGGGCCAATGCAAAAGTTTGGGCACCCTTGGAGATTTGTGTGCTCAGATAACTTTGACAAAGATTTCATACCTTAATTAGCCTGTTAGGGTTATGGTTTGTTCACTATCATCATTAGGAAAGGCTAGGTGATGCAAATTTAACAGTTTTAAAAAAAATCACTTCTTCTAACCTGAAGCAATGGGTTCTTTTAAGCAGCTGTCTATGACTTTGAAAATCAAAATAGTGAAAGCCCACAAAGCAGGAGAAGGCTATAAGAAGATAGCAAAATGTTTTCAAGTTGCCCTTTCCTCAGTTTGAAATGTAATTAAGAAATGGCAGTTAGCAGGAACAGTGGAGGTCAAGATAAGGTCTGGAAGACCAAGCAAAATTTCATTGAAAGCTACTTATAGGATTGCTAGAGAGGTAAATTAGAACCCCTGCTTGACTGCAAAAGACATTCAGAAAGCTTACTGCAGACTCTGGGGTTGTTGTACATTTTTCTACTGTTCAGAGACACCTGCACAAATATGGCCTTCATGGAAGAGTCATCAGAAGAAAACCTCTCCTGCATCATCACCATAAAATTACGAAGCCAAAGTATGCAAAAGAACATCTTTAGAACCCAAATGCATTTTGGAAATAAACAAGTACTGTGGACCGATGAGGTTAAATAGAACTCTTTGATGACAATAATCATGATGATTTGTGGAGAAAAAAAGTGCACAGAATTTCAGGAAAAGAACATTTTGCCAATCATTAAGCGTGGGAGTGGATCAATTATGCTTTGGGGTTGTGTTGCAGCCAATGGGATGGAGAACATTTCATGGGTAGAGGGAAGAATGGATTCAATGAAATTTCTAGAAACTCTTGATGCAAGTAAAAAAACACCATCTGTAAAAAAAGCTGAAGTTCAAATAGGATGGCTTCTACAAATATATAATGATCCTAAACACGCATTAAAATCCACAATAGACAACCTCAAAGGGCACAAGCTGAAGGTTTTACAATGGTTTTACACAGTCCCCTGATCTGAACATCATTGAAATCTGTGGCTAGACCTCAAAATAGCAGAGGATGCAGGAAGACCCAGGAATCTAACAGAACTAGAAGAATTTTCCAAGGAAGAATGGATGAAAATCCCTCATATAAGAATTGAAAGACTATTGGATAACTACAAAAAGCATTTACAAGCTATGATACTTGCAAAAGGGGGTGCTACAAAGTACTATCCATGTAGGGTGCCCAAACTTTTGCATTGGCCCATTTTCCTTTTTGTAATTGTTAAAATGTATAAAATTATAATATTTTTGTATTTGCTTAAAATACAAAGGAAACGTGTCATCTTTAACTTTAGGCCATTTAGAGATAATTTTATCTTTAACTTCCTTAACTGATCACAATAACAGTAATTTTGACCAGGGGTGCACAAACTTTTCCATGCCTCTGTATCAATAGTCATTAACAGTTCTGGCAAATCACCAAATCGTATTATAGCTGTTTCTCTGGGGTCTGATAGTATGGGGCCTGAAATGATTTGATAGAGAGTTCCTTTATAAGAATTTCTCTTGAGGAACACGTTTTGGGGCAGGAGATGTGTTTCAGAGTTTTTGCAATCTTTGTATAGTTGATAGTTTGTAATCGAATCACCCAAAAGGAGCACAAGCAAAATGCAGTTTTTCCCTTTCAAAGGTCTGGTTTGAAAAAGAAGCTGAAACAAAGAATATATAAATTTCTCTACACTTTAATCAGCAAAAGCAATCAATAAAATAGAGAATTCAAATTAAAAAAAATTCTAATTCATTTTCAAATTAAAAAATGAATCTCAAAAGGTCACATAGAAATGGTTTAGATTGGGCCAAAAACATCAGATTTATGACCATTTTTTCTTGATCAAGATTGCATAAACATCACATTAAATCCACGTATCCAAAGTCTCATTTAATGTTTAATCTAGTTTTTATTGAAAGGAAATTCAGAACAATCAAGTAACAAAGGATTCAGCAACATATAAGTACTGAGTACAAAAAGAAATCTCATTTACAACTGTATATCAAGACCTGTAGACCTTGTCTTCACGCAGCGGCTCCGGCGCAGGCATACTTTGTCTGCCCTGTTGAGGCCAGAGCAAAGTACTGCAGTGCGCAGGTGCCGGGAAAGGTCAGAAAGGCCCGATGCCTGCGCAATGCAGTACTTTGCTCTGCCCTCAACAGGGCAGACAAAGTACGCCTGCACCAGAGCCACAGCATGAATACAAGAAGAGGACGTCATCGTAAGAAGATGGGAAGCCCCGGACCGCGACGCCCATCGGACCGGACCGCAGCAGGACCGCCCCTGGGTGAGTATAATCTAACCTCTTTTTCTAATCTTTCAGGATACATCGGGGGCTTATCTACAGCATTACAGAATGCTGTAGATAAGCCCCTGATGCTGGTGGGCTTAGCTCAACTTTGATTTTGGGGGTGACAGGTTCCCTTTAACCCATTCAGACATATTCAGAGGTTGTGTAGGATTTCCAATGTCTCTGGATCACAGTGCGCACAGCAGATAATAAAGTCACCTGGGGGAAGTTGGTCACTGAATGACTGCTAATGGCTTGATAAGGGGAAAAGACAGAATCCCAAAATGGCTTAATATGCTTACTTCCCCACCAAATGTGTAGCATGGTACCTCTCTCTACTCCACAACGCCAGCACCTATCGGAGACGGAGGGAAAAGCACCATGTAAGACATCAGGACAGCGATACCACCTGGTGAGAATTTTGTAATTCTTTTCCTGTGCGGCACAGGCAATAGAGAACTTATGTGAGTATATGAACGCCTTCCTCCACTTTGCCTCCAATAAATCAACTCCCAACTCACCCCTCCACCTCTCCACGTACATGGGGAACTCGTCTTTGGTATTTTGGTTCAAAAGAGCATATATTAAGGAGACAGCATGTGCAGGCGGCGACCCCAACAGGAAAAGCTTTTCAAACGGTGTAGGAAGGGAGGAGTATAAGCTTGCACCCTCTGGAGACAAAAGGAAGGATTTTAGTTTGAGGAATTCCAACCAATCAGAAGCCTGCCCTCTAATGGCTGCACTGATTCGAAAGCGGGCATGGCCGAACTCTTGAGGACATGAAAGCATCTAGTATTGTCCCTTCTCTCTCACCCAAGAAAATGATCCCTCTCCACCCCCGGGGGTAACTCCAGAATAGAGAAGAGAGGTGTAAGCGGTCCACTGCCTAAGCACAGAGAGCCTCTGCAGGTCTCCAGATCCCATCTTGATCTTTAACCTCTTCAAGACCTTGCCCTTTTCTGTTTTTGCGTTCTCGTTTTTCGCTCCCCTCCTTCCCAGAGCCATAACTTTTTATTTTTCTGTCAATATGGCCATGTGAGGGCTTGTGTTTTGCGGGACAAGTTGCACTTTTGAACAGCATCATTGGTTTTAGCATGTCGTGTACTAGAAAACGGGAAAAGAATTCCAAGTGCAGTGGAATTGCAAAAAAAGTGCAATCCCACACTTGTTTTTTGTTTGGCTTTTTTGTGAGGTTCACTAAATGCTAAAACTGACAAGCCATTTTGATTCTCCAGGTCATTACGAATTCATAGACACCAAACATGTCTAGGTTACGTTTTATCTAAGTGGTAAAAAAAAATTCCAAACTTTGCTAAAAAAAAAAATTGCGCAATTTTCCAATACCCGTAGCGTTTCCATTTTTCGTGATCTCGGGTTGGGTTAGGACTTATTTTTTGCATGCCGCACTGTTGTTTTTAATGATACCATTTTGGTGCAGATATGTTCATTTGATCGCCCGTTATTGCATTTTAATGCAATGTCACGGCGACCAAAAAAACGTAATTCCTCGCTACACTGTTTAGCAATCAGGTTAATGTTTTTTTTATTGATAGATCGGGCGATTTTGAACTCGGTGATACCAAATATGTGTAGGTTTGATTTTTTTTTAATTGTTTTATTTTGAATGGGGCGAATGGAGGGTGATTTAAACTTTTATATTTTTTTATTTTTTTTTATATTTTTTTTAAACTTTTTTTTTTACTTTTGCCATGCTTCAATAGCCTCCATGGTAGGCTAGAAGAAGGCACAGCCTGATCGGCTCTGCTACATAGCAGCGATCATCAGATCGCTCCTATGTAGCTGAATTGCAAGCTTGTTATGAGTGCTGACCACAGGGTGGCGCTCATAGCAAGCCAGCATCAGTAACCATAGAGGTCTCAAAGAGACCTCTGGTTACTATGCCGATGCATCGCTGACCCAAAATCATGTGACGGGGGTCGGCGATGTGCGCATTTCCGTCCGTGCGGCCGGAAGCGCCGGTTAAATGCCGCTGTCAGCATTTGACAGCGGCATTTAACTAGTTAATAGCAGTGGGTGAATCACGATTTCACCCGCCGCTATTGCGGGCACATGTCAGCTGTTCAAAATAGCTGACATTTCCCTGCCTTGATGCGGGCTCACCGCAAGCAGGGGATCCGACCTTCGCTGTAATAGTACGGCGGAGGTCGGTAAGGGGTTAAGGAGGTCAGCTTCAGAACTGAATTGACCTCTACTGTTAGGGCTGATCCAGGGGAAGATATGGAGTAGAATTTTAGAGCTCTCTTGTTCTATTCCCATCCATTGTTTGTCCTAACTGTGGTACTGCCAGTCTAGCATGCGTGTCAAGAGCGCTGCTTTTTGATACAATTTGAAATTCGGAAGACCCGCCCCCCTGAGCCTTGGTGCCTATATAAAGTACCCATGGCGATCCAGGGTCTACCACTCCCCCCCCCACACACAAATCTCAAGATGGCTGATTGGATTCTTGAAAAGAAAGAAGGAGGAGGAATTAGAGGAACTGTCTGAAAAATATACAGGAAACTAGGCAGTACATCCATTTTTATCGCATTGATAAGGCCGGACCATGAGAGCTTCCGCTTATCATAGCTATATAAGTCTTTCAAAGTCTTATCCAAAAGGAGTTGGAAGTTTAATGAATATAGTTTAGTATGATCTGCCGGGACAGTTACTCCCAAGTATCTTAATGCTGTTTCCTGCCATTTAAAGAGTAAATTATCTTTAAGATGTTGGACTTCATCTCTAGATAAAGTTATATTAAGGGCCTCTGATTTATAATAATTCACTTTAAATTTACTAAGATGGCCAAATGTCTCAAATCCTTTGACTATAGAGGCTGTGATATATACATGAGGAGGTCATTTGCATATAAGGCCGAATTACATTGACCTACCCCAGCTGGAATACCGTGAATGCTGGGGTTCTTTCTAATGGCTATTGCCAGATGTTCCATTATCAATACATACAAGAGAGGGGACAGAGGACACCCCGCCGCGTACCATTGTTGATGTGGAGACAGGAGGACAGGAAACCATTAACCCTAACCCTAGCTGAAGGGCTCCTATATAGAGAGAGAGTCTTCTCAATAAATTTGGTGCCCAGGCCCAATTGATGCAAGGAAGCCGACATGAAGCTGCAGCTGACCCGGTCGAAGGCCTTCTCCGCGTCAACCGAAAACAAACACAACGGGAGCGATCTGGACCTCGCCCGAGCCATCAGTAGAAGAGTTTTATATGTATTATCTCTGACCTTCCGGCCCTTGACAAACCCTAACAAAGGTGCCAACCTATTTGCCAGGGCCTTCGAAAATATTTTGATGTCCACGTTAATCAAAGAGATGGGCCTACAATTGGAAATTAACAATGGATCCTTCCCTGGGTTTGGTAAAACACTGATGTGGGCCTCCAGGGACTGGGGCATGAATGGGGATCCCCCTGACACAGAACTGAAGACAAGCTGCTTGCTAAATACCTTATAGAATTTTGGAGTGAACCCATCAGGGCCTGGGCTCTTTCCCATCGGATTTGATTTAATAATGGCAACAATCTCTTCCTCTGAAAAGTCCTCCACCAGAGAGTCTGCAAGTTCAGGATGGAAAAGACACCAAAAAATAGTGCAAAAGTCCAAGATGTAATATACGAAATCGTTATTAAATATACATTAGTGTTGAGCGATACCGTCCAATACTTGAAAGTATCGGTATCGGAAAGTATCGGCCGATACCGGCAAAGTATCGGATCTAATCCGATACCGATACCCGATACCAATACAAGTCAATGGGACTCAAGTATCGGACGGTATCCTTGATGGTTCCCAGGGTCTGAAGGAGAGGAAACTCTCCTTCAGGCCCTGGGAACCATATTAATGTGTAAAATAAAGAGTTAAAATAAAAAATATTGCTATACTCACCTCTCCGACGCAGCCTGGACCTCACCGAGGGAACCGGCAGTGTTCTTTGCTTAAAATGCGCGCTTTTCCTTCCTTCCGTGACGTCACGGCTTCTGATTGGTCGCGTGCCGCCCATGTGGCCGCGACGCGACCAATCACAGCAAGCCGTGACGTAATTTTCAGGTCTTTCTAGGCATTCAGTATTTTAAAATTACGTTCCGGCTTTGTGATTGGTCGCGTCGCGGTCACATGGGCGACGCGACCAATCACAAGCCGTGACGTCACGGGAGGCAGGAAACGCGCGCATTTTTAAAATTACGTCACGGTTTGTGATTGGTTGCGTGCCGCCCATGTGACCGCGACGCGACCAATCACAGCAAGCCGTGACGTAATTTCAGGTCCTCAATGCAGAAATAGGCATCAGGACCTGAAATTACGTCACGGCTTGCTGTGATTGGTCGCATCGCGGTCACATGGGCGGCACGCAACCAATCACAAGCCATGACGTAATTTTAAAAATGCGCGCGTTTCCTGCCTCCCGTGACGTCACGGCTTGTGATTGGTCGCGTCGCCCATGTGACCGCGACGCGACCAATCACAAAGCCGGAACGTAATTTTAAAATACTGAATGCCTAGAAGGACCTGAAAATTACGTCACGGCTTGCTGTGATTGGTCGCGTCGCGGCCACATGGGCGGCACGCGACCAATCAGAAGCCGTGACGTCACGGAAGGAAGGAAAAGCGCGCATTTTAAGCAAAGAACGCTGCCGGTTCCCTCTGTGAGGTCCAGGCTGCGTCGGAGAGGTGAGTATAGCAATATTTTTTATTTTAATTCTTTATTTTACACATTAATGTTGTTTCGATACCGATACCCGATACCACAAAAGTATCGGATCTCGGTATCGGAATTCCGATACAGCAAATATCGGCCGATACCCGATACTTGCGGTATCGGAATGCTCAACACTAATATACATATAATAATACAAGGAATCAAAAAGTAGTAATGGGTTTAAAAACTGCAAACACAGTATATGAACCGCATGGAGTCAGACAATCGTGCCAATACAGGTGGGCCTGGAGTGGACACGTTCCCCACACCTTCTGCTGGTATGGTATTCATTTGGGTGACTACTCACTGATATTATAGATACTTACCATTCTGCTATTCTCACCTGTAGCCTCCTGTTGTATTTGTTTCCTGTATTGGCATGATGATGGAACATGCAGGGGCTATTGTATGGTTTGTGGTTCCCAATATACTGCACTTGGCCGTTGGTGTGGGTCACGTTGTCTGACTCCATGCGGTTCATATACTGTGTTTGCAGTTTTTAAACCCATTACTACTTTTTGATTCCTTGTATTACTATATGTATATTTAATAAAGATTTTGTATATTACATCTTGGACTTTTTGCACTATTTTTTGGTGTCTTTTGCTTTCTAGCATTTGGTGCGTTTTGCACTATTCTACTGACAGGCGTTAGCTATTTCCCCCATTTATTTTTTATGTTATCATGATTAGAGGGTGTGTTTGTTTTTGCCTGTTTTGTTTTCTAAGTTCAGGATGGACAGTTGGGAGGGCGCTTTCTCTGATATAGTCATTTATTTTAAGGTAAAGAGACAAAGCTGACATGTCCCTGAATTGGCCCTTAATATTATATAGGTCACTATAATAGGCTCAAAAGGATTCGGTAAATTGGGTTGGATGGATCCTATGTGGGGGCCCCCCCGATCTGCATGATTTGTGGGATATAACTAGTGTCCTTTCAGGGATGTAGCACCCTGCCACATTTATCTGCATGTTTATACATAAATCAACGGAATCTGATTTTTTGACGGGAATATTTTTGATCCAGTAGGACCCTAAGCTCCTCACTTGCTTTTAACAGGTTCATATACACAGAAGAGGATAGAGATTGTTTATGTGAGGATTCCAATGTATTAATCTGCTGGAGCAGACTGGAAATTAGCAAGACCCTCTCTTTTTTCAATCTAGAGCCATGCTTTATCAAAAGACCCCTTATAACACACTTAAGTGTTTCCCGCTGGGTAGGAAGGGACGTCTGGTCATATTCATGGATTTCTAGAAATTCAGAGATTGACTTCTTAATCTCCATAGTGCATAGAGGGTTTTAAGTAAGTTATAGTTGAGGCGCCATGTCCATGGTCAGTGAAAGCCATTTGGTGGGGTAAGATGGAGAAACAGCGGAGCATGGTCCAACCAGGCAATGTGACCAATAGAAGCTTGGGCTTGCCAGGTCAGGGCATGCTGGCTTATTAACAGCATATCTATGCGGCTGTATGAAGAGTGCTTTGGGGAGTAATACGTATAGTCCCTATCCGTATGATGCAGGACTCCTCAGGCATTTACCAGGCGTAGGTGCTGAATCTTATGTTTAAAAGCATTGATATGTCTTCGGGGCAGGATATGGCGCTGAGATGAAGTATCCACCTCCGAATCAGGGGTAAAACTGAAGTCACCACCTGCAATCAGAGTCCCCTCCTCAAAATCCGACAGGAGCGACAGAATAGGGGAACAAGCTAACGTCGGGTCTTTATTGGGTAGGTACCAATTAGCTATGGTGAATACCATTGAGTTAATACAAAGTTTTAGGAGAATGTACCTGCCTTCTGGGTCAATCGTAGAATCTAGGACCGAATGGACCTATGACTTATGTAGGGCTATTGAGACCCCTTTTGACTTTAGTCAGGATTAGGGCTGTGAAACCAAGAGCAATAATATCGATCCTTCAGGGTGGGGAGACAGCCAGCCTTGAAATGAATCTCTTGGAGCAGGAGGATGTGAGTCCGCTTTTTATGCATATCATACAAGATCTGAGACCTTTTCTGAGGGACATTCATCCCTCGGGCGTTAATGGATCCTACGTTGATGCATTCCATGGTAATGGTAAAGTACTTTATAAGCAAGGGGGGAAAAGGGAGAGAAAGAAGAAAAAGAGAAGAGAAAAGAGAGAAGGAAAAGAAAAAAAATTTTGGAGGGGGAGGAAAAGAAGAAGGGACAGAAGCAGACACAGGAGTGAGTAGAGGGAAGAGAAAGGAAATATAACATAAGGGAAGAAAAACAGACAGAAACGTAATACCTAGGTTACAGTGGATATACTAAGATACAAAAAAAACATGTACAAAAAGATGTGCGAAGTGCACAGGTATTGTTGGGAAAATTGTTTAACGTCCAACAATGTGACGTGAATTCTCGGTGGGGACTATGCTTTCCATAGAGGGGCTCCCCTCCCCAGGTCAAAGCTGAATCCGCCTCTAAGTGCCATTGGTCCCCCCATGTAAAAACCAAAGAGAACAGAGTACAGTCATATAATCAGAATATAAGCCCCAGGACCCTCCCTCGCCCAAGACTATTATTAACCTGTTGTCTATGTCTAGGGAAGAGGGAAAAGGTCACCAAGCCTCAGGGGGAAGAAAACATTGATAACACAACTCCTGATGACGGTTACAAATAAAGATAACTAGAGCGACATTCCACAATCAGTATCTGAAAGCAAAACATGGAAACATAACATTGCATATCAGAATAGTGCATTAATTTTGAAAGGAAATCATCCCCAGACCACAGATCTCAAGGAGGAGAGAAAGATTCCCGCTCCCTCCTGTCCCAGCATTGAGTGGCAAAGTCTCAGTTAAAAGGAACCTGTCAAGTAAAACAACATAGCCATAACTGTAGGTTAATAGCATTCTAAACCTGCCAGTAGTAAAGCCCCTCTTTATGACCCCATCACATTAGAAATATCCTCTCCTATGGTTTTCATACTAGAGTTTATGTTCCCTTGTGTGGCCTCTATACAATAGTAAAATTCCCCTTTGTGCTACCATACAGTAATAATGTTTGTCCAGTGGCACTTATACAGTAGTAATGTTCCCCATTTATGCCTCCATACGGTAATTGTGCCCACTAGGGTTGAGTGACTTTTATTTTTATAGGATCGGGTCGGGTTTCACGAAACCCGACTTTCTCAAAAGTCGGGTCGAGTGAAATCGGCCGATCCTATAAAAAAGTCGGGGTCGGCCGAAACACGAAACCCAATGCAGTGCAATGGGATACTATGGTTCCCAGGGTCTGAAGGAGAGGAAACTCTCCTTCAGGCCCTGGGATCCATATTAATGTGTAAAATAAATAATCAAAATAAAAAATTTTGATATACTCACCCTCGGATGCGCCCTGGTACTAACTGGCAGCCTTCCTTCCTAAGAATGAGCGCGTGAATGACCTGCGATGACGTTGCGGCTTGTAATTGGTCGCGTGAGCGGTCACATGGGCCGGTCACAAGCTGCGACGTCATCTAAGGTCCTTCACGCGCTCATTCTTAGGAAGGAAGGCTGCCGGTTAGTACCAGGGCACGTCCGAGGGTGAGTATATCAATATTTTTTATTTTGATTCTTTATTTTACACTTAAATATGGATTCCGATACCGATTCCCGATATCGCAAACATATCGGAACTCGGTATCGGAATTCCGATACCAGATTCAGAAGATCGCCGACCTCATGGCCGACCCCACACAGGGGTCGGGTCGGGTTTCATGAAACCCGACTTTGCCAAAAGTCGGCGACTTCTGAAAATGGCCGACCCGTTTCGCTCAACCCTAGTGCCCACCGTTTATGCATTGATATAATTGAACTCAATCTCACAATCTCAAATTGTGGACTCATATATTAATAATTAATAATATATGGGGCCACAAATGTGGATATTGTTAATACATGGTGCTCCAATGGGAGATATTATTAATGTCCCCTCAATGTATGCCCATTTATTAATAAAGAACATCTTGTGGCCTTTTAGAATGATAATGGCCCCAAAACAGTAATAATGTCACTTATTCTAACCCCAATCTATATATACAATTGTCTAAGGGGTACTTCCGTCTTTCTGTCGGCAACTTCCGTCATGGAAATCCTGCGTCGCTGATTGGTCTCGCCAGCTGCCTGTCATGGCTGCCGCGACCAATCAGCGACGGGCACAGTCCGATTAGTCCCTCCCCTACTCCCCTGTAGTCAGTGCCCGGCACCCGCTCCATAATCCCCTCCAGTCACCGCTCACACAGGGTTAATGCCAGCGGAAATGGGCCTCGTTATGCTGCGGTGTACCGCACTCCATTACCGCTGCTATTAACCCTGTGTGTCCCCAACTTTTTACTATTGATGCTGCCTATGCAGCATCAATAGTAAAAAGATGTAATGTTAAAAATAATAAAAAAAACCAAAAACCTGCTATTCTCACCTTCCGTCGTCCGACGATGCGCTCGCGCTGGCCACCATCTGACGTTCCCAGAGATGCATTGCGAAATTACCCAGAAGACTTAGCGGTCTCGCGAGACCGCTAAGTCATCTGGGTAATTTCGCAATGCATCCTGGGAACGGAAGATGGCGGCAGCCGAGCATGCATCGCCAGAGCTTCGCTAGATCCCAGGGGGTGAGTATATAACTATCTTTTATTTTAATAATTTTTTTTAACAGGGTTATGGTGCCCACACTGCTAAATACTGCGTGGGCAGTGTTATGTACCACGTGGCTGCTATATACTAAATGGGCAGTGTTATATACTGTGTGGGCTGTGTTATATACTGCGTGACTGCTATATATTATGTGCCCTGTGTTGTATACTGCGTGGCCTGTGTTATATACTACGTTACCTGTGTTATATACTGCGTGGCTGCTATATACTGCGTGGGCTGTGTTATATAGTATGTGGCCTGTGTTATATACTGTTTGGGCTGTGTTCAGGGCCGGTTTTAGGCAAAGTGGGGCCCTAGGCAAAGTTTAAAATGGGGCCCCAAATGCTAACATATTGCACATCACACAAAAGCATTTCGGTTGTATTTACATGCGCTGATCTCAGGCCGCTAAATGAGTTTGATCGACAATACTGAAGCTGTTCAACACTTGTTTCCCGGCCTCTTTCCACCGTCTGAGAAAGAATGATGGGACAGAACGATCACTAACAGATTACTAACCGATCCCCATACAGTATCATGTTATCAGCAGCACATCTACAGTTTACAGCGGCGATGTGCTGCTGAGAACAATGACTTATATTTCGGCATAAACAATCCAATCACTCGATGAATATGCAGCTTTTTGCTTGTTTAGTAAAATACACCCCATAGTCCTGCATATATTATAATGTGCACCACAGTCCTCCATATAGTATAATACACTCCCTATAGTCCTCCATATATTAAAATACACTACTTAGTCCTCCATATAGTATAATACACTCCTCAGTCCTCCATATAGCATAATACACTCCTCATAGTGCTCCATATAGTATAATGCACCGCCATAGTTCTCCATGTAGTACAATTCACTTCCCATGGTGTAATGCACCCCATAGTTCTTCATATAGTATAACGTATTCCCCATAGTCCTCAATACAGTATAATGCAGCCCACATATAGTATAATGCAGCCACCACCCCACAGAGTATAATGCAGCCAACCCAGAGTATAATGCAGCCACCCCATAGAATAGAATGCAGCCCCCCTCATAGTTTAATGCAGCACCCTCATAGAGTATAATGCAATCACCCATCAAAGAATATAAATATAATACAGCCCCCATAGAATATAATGTGGCCCCGAATAGAATATAATGCAGCCCACCTCCCCTCAGAATATAATGCAGCCCCATCAAAGAGTATAATGCAATCATCCCTCAAAAAATCTAATACAGACCCCTATAGAATATAATACAGCTCACCTCCCCATAATATATAATGTAGCTTCCATAGAATAGAATGCAGCCCCCCATAGTATATAACACAGCCTCCCCCATAGAA